>NC_045171.1:10194457-10216957 GCF_900700415.2 Clupea harengus
TCATGAAGGAAGGCAATTTTATCCTCACAACAATGGGGATCTCAAAAATATAAGATATATCGGTGTACTTCTGAGACACAAACTCAATTGCAAATGTCACACTGTGCAAAACAGGCCAAACAGCATCAAACAAACAAAAAATATTGAAATACTTTGATAGAATATATTTGAAAAATAAGCCATAATAAAATTGTGGTGAACACAAAATATTGTTATACTTAAATATTCGTGTTGCAGAATGTATTTATAGAATGCAAGCCTAAATGGATGTTTTCTCCTGTATACACAGTATCACATTTTTAGTTTTCTTCCAAGGGTGCAAATTAGCAAATCAGAGGCACACATTAGGCGATTGGGAAAACCCAAAAAGAACAAATAATAAAGATTTAATAAGGAAACAATAAGACTTCACACTGCGGTTTTGACATGCTTTTATAAATGGCAGGACTTGAACTACTGTAATTACGAGTCAACTTGAAGGTCAAAGAGTGCACCTTGCAAGGGCAAGAAATATCGGTCTTTTTTTTAACATTAAAAAGCGCTCAATCTTTTCACGCCGCGCCTCCTTGCTTTTACGACCTGTCATTAATCGCTTAATTCCAGTAAACCTACATGTTCACAATAGCACGCTGTCTCTCGCTAATGCTCGAGTGATTAAGCATTTAGCGCGGTGATATTAGCCAGCAGGTCCTGAAATGCCTTCGGGGGGTCGAGCTGCCGGGTGTGTAAGCTGCATGGAGACGGGGCTGGTTAATGACACTGACCCGAGCTTCCCCAACAGCCATTCAATTCAACAATAATAACAGGCCGGTAGCTGATTTATGAGATCGGGGCTAATAATTGTCAATCGCCAGCGCGGAGAATAATGCCAGTATGCTAAATAAAATATGCCCCTCTCAGTCGCCAGCGCAGCGTGCACGAATGACCCCGTTCGAGTTTACACTTGAAAGAATAGAAGGGAATCCCACAGGCCAATTGAGGGTCGTTGTGGAAGAAGCTGTGTCCACGTGCAAGACTGCAGAATGCAGATCCTGTCTACATAGGATCCTGTTATAGGCTACTGAGCCGGATAAAACCTATTTTCAATAATTATGTTGTATTGTTTTTATACTTTCATCAAGTATATGTTATTTGTAATACTATGCCTACTAGAGAAACTGCAGTCTTATTAGGTATTTTGGGATTAAGCCTATTAGTCGTATTATTAGCGATAATGTCAGACAAGGTGTGGCCCAATCCAATGCCGAGAAAGTTACATTATTTTTGACATAAGAGAAGTGTGGACCGGCAATCAATTGTTAAATGTCTTTAATGCAATGCACTGAATGTGTGCAGAGAGCTGTTTTGAGATGACGGCTAAGGTTAGTGTGACCCTCCCTGTGCCCGTCCAGGCGGAATCTAATGAGGTAATTGTTAAACCAACGTTACAGCGAGATGAAATGATGACAGGGGACTCCGATAAGAATTTAATTCCATCTCATTTTAGACAATTTTATGAATCAAATTCTTGAAGACTGGCAAGAGATTAAATGATCACATCTTTTCGAAATCTTATTTCAGTCCGGTCGATGGCATTCTTTCTGCCGTTAATGTCGACTTAGAGGTTGGAGTAATTTAGTAATTGATTCCGAGCACAGCATGTCGCCGGGGCCCGAGCCGCGTTCGAGGGTAATATGTTTGCTAATACTATCCCCACAGAATAAGATTTTTATGCTAATCAGTCTCTCTCTGTTCCTGGCCTTTGGACACTTGGGGAGCCCTTTTGCAAGGCCACATTGCCATGTGGCCAAGGGAGATGGAAGGGATTCCCGATACTTCTCGTCCATGCAGTCCATACAGTAGAGTAATTTGATGGGGTTGCTAGTCGATAGTATAAATAGCCAAGCCTTGTTGTTTTGTATATGCATCAAAGTTAGGCTTATATATTAGGTTATAACCTAGAATGTATTATTAACCAGTTATTATTATTATTATTATTGCACAGCCGTTGTCGCAAGCTATTTATTATTTTACCTATTGGTCTATTCACATTATGTATGGATATCACCACCGTCAGGTTCATCCTCAGGCAGCCGCTGAATCAGCATGTCGAGGTCACAGAAATCAGAGCAGACACGTGTGTCAGAAGAAATCACTCCGGTGTGTCATCTGATAAGATCTGTATTCCAGGTCATTTCCCCTGCTGTCTGTGTGTGGTTTGGTCGGAATAACGTCGTGGAGTTTTGACGCACACGGCTACTTTGACAGCACAAAGAAAATGTTATTGCCTGAAATATAAAAGTAATATTTTCCCACAGCATCCAAACAGATAACTAAAAGTTTTCTGTAAAGAATACGCCGTTTTCAGTGATTGACTGGGTTGACTGACTGATAGAATGATTGATTATGGGAAGGTCAACATAGGCCACCCGTTTCCGTGGACACACCAGCAAGGGATGGGAGTCGGTGTCTTGCTAATAACATTTGCATTGGTATTAGTCATAGTAGCCTACTTACAACGTTTGTAAGCTTATGCCTATGTAAAATCTGCAGAAAAACGATGTTACGTCAACGTATTGGCTTATTTGTATTTTGTTTCCTGGTATCGTTCACCGGTGGTATAGTTCCCCTCTCGGGCAACAGGATGACATAATAAATGTTTCATGTGCCATATTTAGCTGCTGACATTCCCTGGGGCGCAATGGCCACCCGTTTCACGCACGCCCATATTAATTTCCGCTTTGATAGCCGTACGGTTTGTTTTGGCGGAAAGTAAGACATTATGTTTAAGTTGACAGCGGATCCTCCCATCCCTCTCTTCTCTTTAACCCCTCTCTGTTGTCTTCTCTCCTTTTTGTGAGTTTGATACATCCATTCCATTCGGACTGGTAGACAATACTATTTTGTTCCTCCCTATTGTCAGTTTACCAACCGCGCATTCCACTTTCACTGACAACGACAACGTGCTAAAGAGAGAGGAGTTTGTGGAAGGCTTTCTCAAATGTCCATGTCTTTTGTCCGATCGTGTGCAAACGTAAATTTAGGGGCTTTGTGCACCTCCCATTTCATCTGATTTATTGTCGCCAACCCATGTGGATGCTGTCATTTATGAGTCGTTAAATCTCAAATTAACCACCGGTTTACTGCTATTAAACCATTATCGCATACTGTTCATCACCGATAGTGTACACTTTTACGATTCGCTTTCAAGATGGTGCTTAATTTGGAGTGGTTTTACACGAACAGCCTGTTGACCTGTTATCTGCGTCAAGGAGAAACACACTGGCATTATTGAATTAAAAATAATTCGTTCCTTAAGCAAAATGTATGCATTACGTAGCCTAAATGCTCACACTGCCTCCACGTGTGTGTGTGTTTGTGTGTGTGTGTGTGTGTGACAACATTAAGGTACCACTGCGGATCCAAGTATCAAAGGAAAAGATGGTGAAACCAGTTGATCGCATAAAGGAAGATGTTGAAAATATAAAAGAGGGGCGTTTCAATGACTGGTGGACTATAGATCTACCGAATAGAGGCCCGTCTGAATAGGAGAAACGGATGGCAAAAGCTATAATTCCATTGGCCTCGACAAAATATTCCAAAGGACTTCTTGGCTCATTGTGCCCTTATTAGATTATTTCCTAGAGATGACGCTTTTTCTTTGCCAGACGCGTGGAGGGAGTACGGTGAGCCAGTTGGTCTTTGGTTTCAGTAATCAGATTAAGCATTTGGTACAACTTTTAGCCACAACTCGCGTGTAGAAAGACAGAAAGGGAGAGAAAAAAAAACATTTACATAATAGGGGCCGGGTTGCGGCAAGAAAGAATGAACTTTTTTATCGTCGTTTATCTTTCTTTGAAAGGGAGGCGAACAGAAGGAATAAAGGGAGAGAGAAAACTTAAAACGCTGCCACTTTTTTTCTTGAAAAATCAACCCAGAAAACGCTTCATTGGAATACGCTCATAAATTTTAATCATGACTTTCTTATGATCGAGCGCATTTTGCACCCGGAGTGTCCGGACGTGCGCAACGATAAATGCGTCTGCTTTCTTTTGGCTACGGTACCCACAAAAGGTTAGCCCATAATAATTCGCCCCAAAGCCTTTAATCATCCAGTGGTTTGTTTAGTTTATTTTAGACAATGAAATACTCGCCGGAGCAGCAGGACAGAATTCATCTTCACAGCGGAAAAAGGCAAAACAAAATAAAAAACACTTTGAGTATTACATCTGACTACATTCATTTTGATAGTCATTTAGGGTCATTTAGTCATTTAGTCTTCGAATTTTACCTTTACAGCCAGATATTTTACATAGCCTATGGCATGTGGTATGGATATATTTGTATCGAATAGGTAGGCAATACAAACAAACAGCTGAAATATAAAAAATAAGATCGGTTTACTATGCATAGAGAGGTGCGTGACGACATATATTGCTAGAAAAGAGGCCCATATTTAGCCCTGATTAAGGGATGTTATTTCTTGTGTAATGCTTAAACGATATCAATTAAATAAAACCAAAAATGTTATTTTATGACAGCCAAAACATCGTATATTAGCTTGTGTGTAAGGACCCACACCATCTATTGCATAAAGTTGACCTATACAGAGCTGAAGGCTGAAACAAGAGATCATCCTGTTATGGTAACAAAATTAAGTATTCGGCTAACGTTGCAAAAAAGGTTTGATTACTATTTCACCAGTTTGTTATTTTCATTACCTGGACTTGATTTGCCCTTTAACTGCAATAACAGCTCCCATAAAACTAATTACGAATTATTTTAATAAGATAACACTGTGGAACTACCCTACAAATAAGAAGTAGGACAAAATAAAATATTCTGTGGCCGTTGTAAATAACCCTTCGGTAAGGTTTTTGTAAGCAGCATAAGTAAAATCATTCTATTATATTTCGCTGCCAAACTACCATAAAAGAAATATTTTGTATTACATCATATATAAATAAAACATCATTTCTAGGATATTTTCATTATTATTATTATTGTTATTGTTATTATTATTATTGTTACTATTGCAGTCACTTTAAGAAGTCTTATATCAGTATTCGATTATACACATTACTTTTTTCGTTATGATGTTATCATAATTATAATAATAGAAATACACACAAATATGTAGGCACATTTCCCACTTGCATTCTACTTAAATACTATAGGAGCGGCATCGTGATTATTTGAAATCATGCATGATTGCAGGCAAAGCGTTAAACGTAATAATAACAGAACAAATATGGACCAGCTTTCTGCTCATGTAATGCCACACGCTATCCTCCCTGCAATAAATATGGTGGCAGCCAGCTTGCATTTAAATGTAACATTCTTACACGGCAACTA
This sequence comes from Clupea harengus, assembly GCF_900700415.2. Taxonomy (NCBI): domain Eukaryota; kingdom Metazoa; phylum Chordata; class Actinopteri; order Clupeiformes; family Clupeidae; genus Clupea; species Clupea harengus. The sequence continues at coordinate 10,199,792 of NC_045171.1, forward strand.
TTGCAGACTATATGGCAATCGCAAGGCTGCACTCCGGGCCTTTGAGGCAAAATAGGCAAGGGACCTGAAGCAGGAGAAGAGATGGAGAAGGGGAAACCGTATCGAAAATTCAGCCCAGGGTATACGGTCGGTTAAAAGGCTTAAAAGCTTGGGGAAAATTGGATCAGGGAGAATCGTCACCCAACTTTCATTATTTCCAAGTGGTGTGATTAAATTAAAGGGCAAGATGGTGGTTAGAGAGGAGAGGGCTGGATGGCGAGGGAGGGGTAGGGTGGGGGGTGAGGGGGGCTGGTGCGTAATGGTGCGGTATTAAATTCTAATTAGAGAGGCAGGGGATCAATGATAGGGAGGTTGGACAGCTCGGTCCCCCAGTGCCAGCCCAATAGACTGATGAGTTATTGTCATGTAAAAAAGCGCCAGCAATAAGACCCAAACGCTGTGCTATTGTCCAAGCGGAAAGAGCCAAGTTTATTATGAGGACTATATGCTCTAGAGACCTCAGGCTAGGCGGCTCTTTGGGAGGCTTTTCATAAAACAAGGCTCAGCTCCTTTAAAGGAGGGCAGTTTTGGAGCAGGCGCTGAGCAGTGCACATCTAGCCACGGTTCCTGGCCTCCTTCAAACCAGTAAAAATCCAACAGTCACATCCTCCCCTAAGTCAGTACGCCTCGCGTTTTTGTATGCCTGCCTCACTATTTGAATCCGATTTGAAACTCGCCGGTCTCTGGTTTTTCTCTGGGAGTGCGACTTTCTTTCTCCACTGAGCCTTTTCAATGTATAAAATGGAGTATTCTTACCTCAATTCCTCCGCCTACGAGTCATGTATGGCCGGGATGGACACGACGAGCTTGGCATCAGCCTATGCGGACTTCAGCTCCTGCAGCCAAGCCAGTGGATTTCAGTACAATCCGATAAGGACCACGTTCGGGGCCAGCTCCGGGTGTCCCTCTCTCACACCGGGCTCCTGCAGTCTCGGGACTCTGCGTGACCACCAGAGCAGCCCTTACGCCGCAGGTAAGAGACTCAACAACTTTGATTCACTGGCTGAGTCGCGCCAGAATCTCTTCCTCGGTATATAGGACGCGTTGATTGCATTTGAAAATGGAAATGTGTTTAGTATTTACCAAACGAAATTTGCTTACACAAATGAAAGAATTTATCACGTTAGAAGCGATTGCAGGCAAGAGGTAATTCAGTTACGGGGTTACACTATCCCTGTCACACCCTAACCGCCAACAAAATTATCTTAAGCTGCCAAAATGATAGGCATAATTTATTTACTTTGCGATGAGACATAAAGCTTCGAAAATAATGAAATAACCAAAGACTTAAGCTCATTATTGGCACAGGATTGAAGTTACACTAGCATCTGAAGTGGGAGATGAAGACATTTACAACAAGTTTCCAAACCATTATATACAGTATATAATTAACCACATCTCATATTCAATTACAACAGCGTCAGAATACAGGAGTTATCATAATCAATTATAATGATATTAATCAATTTGATTTCAAGAATCTAATCTTGTGTGAGTCTTTTTTATCCAATTTAGTCAACTTATCACTAATGCAGCATTTAACGAATGGAATCCTCCAGAATTCCATCCAGAGCAGTACAGTCATTCACCTGTACCATTTTACATCACTCTTATGGCTCTTTTTGACTTTTCTCATCTTTTCCTACAGTTCCCTACAAGCTGTTCACAGATCACGGTGGCTTGAATGAGAAACGAAAGCAGAGACGCATCCGGACCACCTTCACCAGTGCCCAGTTGAAGGAGCTGGAGCGGGTCTTCGCCGAGACTCACTACCCAGACATCTACACTCGGGAGGAGCTGGCACTAAAAATCGATCTCACGGAAGCTAGAGTGCAGGTATGCGTAAAGGGCTTACGAGCTAGAATTGCACACGGACATGACTGATGTCTAGCTTCGGAATAGCACATTTTAATTTTAATTTATGTGTTTTGAACATTTACAGAGGGTACATACTTAACCATGTTTTACCATGGGATGGGAGTTCATTGCATGTTGTGGGTAGTGCCGTCAGCTTTGTTTAATCGTGAATCATTGCCAACCCACAGGCCCCAAATTGCTCACTGGTTTCTGCCTCCCCTGTTTCTGCAGGTTTGGTTCCAGAACAGACGCGCGAAGTTTCGCAAGCAGGAGCGAGCAGCTGCGGCTGCTGCTGCAGCGGCAAAGAACGGATCTGGCAAGAAGTCGGACTCGCGGGATGAGGACAACAAGGACACTAAAGCCACAGACCCTGACAGCACGGGCGGTCCGGTGCCCAACTCGAACGCCCCGCCTAGCTGTGGGGGGCCAAGTCCCACCGGCGGACAGGTCAACAGCACTGGAAACGTACCGGTTGAGCAAGTGAAGACGTCCGTGCCTAACATGGGCGGGAACGTTCAAAATCAAGGATGGGCCTCGGCTCCAGGCTCTATCACCTCAATACCAGACTCACTCGGTGGACCGTTCGCAAGTGTATTGTCCTCTTTGCAAAGACAGAACGGAGTCAAACCCACTCTGGTTAAGACCAGCATGTTCTAGCTAGTGGGATTGGAATGGAGAAATTGTGTCAGAGTGGGGTAAGGGAAAAAAACAGTTTACCCTTCACGACAGAACAGCATTGACTCAACAGTGGAGGAATGCCAAAAGTTTGACACTGATTTCCCTTCCCGAGGTTTGAAAACATCTGAAGAGACCAACGCTACTGGTCGTCACTTGAACATTTGACATCCCGATGCCATCCATCTCGTACTAAAAGCTGGATCATCAAAGTGATATTTTTTGTTACCTCTTGTGCGTCGTTTTTTGTTTGAGAGTAATTGTGGTCAGTGCCATCTCTGCTAGATTCAAGTAATAGTCTACCAAGTATGCATCTCTACAGAACATCTCCTCGACAGACTTAAGTCGATATTGTCAGAAGAAAATGGCGCTACTCCTCAACATTTGTTTACACAGACTTTGTCATTTTATGTGTTCTAGAATCTGAACTGCAGCTCCCAGATTCCTCCTTTGGCTTGAAATGAATGTTTTTTTAATTTTGTTTTTATTTTGATGATTTTCCCAACACTTAGCAACCGTTTTATGGGCTAGAAAAACAAACGAAATGTCTTTATTGGGGACATTATTACGCAAAGTATTCCCTAAAATGGCACAAAAGTATACATTTCACTATTGACAAAAACGTAAATGTTTTGTGTGTCTTTCTACGGCTGTGTTTTTGTGGCTCAACTGTATAGTGTTAATATGTATTCTTGTCCTCGATAGTCAAACATAGGCCATATTCCCCTCGTAGTTCATTAAGGGTCTTTTTAATGTTTTACAAAGCTATCATTGGCGATTTATTTTGAGAAAAAGAAGAAATGGATGCAAACGTTGTATTTATTTCAGTATTATTTGCATGTCGTCCTTTCCGTCCAATTTTATAATAATTTCCCCTATTTTGTGAGCATACTGTAACATGTTTTGTCCAGGACTTGACAATTATTTATATGTAGGTAATGGATGCTTATATTTAAGAAGGAAATATTTCTACATGTGCACATAGTTTTTCAGGTGTACCATTGAAATGGTTGTTGATGATAAAATAATAATAATTATCATTATTTCTTTGTCATTCGCTTCCTTCATTCGGTGTGATTATTTCAATGACTCAGAAACTAAAATTTTACAAAAAAAACTGAAAATCATTTAGAAGCAATATATTTAAACAATTCATTACTCCAATGACTAATGCTTACAACGGATACATTATTATTTTACATTTGGAACTCTTTTAGAATGGATAGTACAGTTATCTATAATATTAAACCATAAAATAACGCAATTTAATGATTAGGAAATTCTTATAGAGCTTTACATAACATGTACTTCAGGACCAAGGACAGCAGCGAGAGGTTAACAGCAGCGTCTTCTCTGACACACACAGAGGGACAGAGGGACAGAGACAGAGAGAGAGAGAGAGAGAGAGAGAGAGAGAGAGAACGATGATTATTGATGATTATCAATAACCACAAATAGGCAGTCTGGATTTTTTTTAATTCTTTATTTATAAACATACAATATGCTGTAAAGCCATTGCATTTGAACATCAAATTAATCTATGTTCGGGTAGTATTTAGGTGAATATCACAATAAATATAGACCTCAGACGCAAAATATCTTTTCCAAGGTAGCCTATCCTTTCTCCTAGACGACATCAAGTCTCTGGTAAATGCCCTTGTCCGGTATTAGGCTATATCAGTATACCTAATTAAACATAAAGAACAGAACCAGTGGGCGATCGGACACACTGGCTATACAAGATGAAAATATGATAACAGAGTAGATTTCAAATATATTCAAAATGCTTCAATGGTTCAAAATGAAAGAAAAAAAAGATATTCTGAAATAACATATTAATCTGTGGTGCCTCCTTTTCTTACACTATACATTCCTATAACAGCATTTTTTAGAAGGCTGGTGGCACAAGTGATCGCGTGTTTGTGTTTGTGTTTGTGTTTGCATGCGTGTGTGTCTTTCGGGAACAACCTTGTGGTCTCACACCTGTACGACCTCGGTGTTAGATCGGTGATCGGTGTTTTGACATAAAAGATGAACACATACAGGTTGTGGGTTTTGTCTATCCACTCATAGTTTTCTGGAGTTCACAAAGTATCCAAATATTCAGTAAGGCAAAAAAATAAGGAATTGACACTTTGTTTCTGCCTACAACAACAAATTATCTATTTGGTTCATGTAGCAGGTCAAACGTTCATCATATAAGCCATCAGACCTTACAAAATATTTAGCTGATCCAAATATACATCATCGCGTTTTCATTCAGAAAATAATGGACGATTCAGCATAAGAAAAGTCTGAAAGAAAGAGAGCCGAGGAAAGAAAAGACAAAGGGATACCTTAACTACCACGAAGCCCAAAACAGAAGCCCGATTCCCAAAAAGCAAAGGTTTAACTGGTTCGGCGCGCTCCTACATAAACACTTAACACCCCCGTCCTCAAAGCTCAACTACCTTGGCTACAGACACACCAACTTTGGGTTTCATCAAACAGCTTTCACATTCAGCTGTAGGGATACGCATTCCCTCGTTTTCCTAAGGCACGTATCAAATGCGGTCATAACTGAGACGGGGGAAACGGGACAGGAAAGGAAAGACCGAACAAGCAGGTAGCTCGAATGGAAAACGGGTGCGTAAACACACCTCAATGACGACTTAACCTCCAAACAACCGAACAAACCTCACTGACGATGCAACTGGCTTTACGTGCACTCCTCTCATAGGTCATCAATATCATACACTCCTCTCATAGGTAATCAATATTATACATATCATTTAGTAAAGGAATGCATCTTTTTTTCAAGCAGGAAAAGGAACGCAGGAGGATGCTCATTGACTAACGGTGCGTCGGTGCTGTTATTGGGGACATGGTTTCTAAATCATGGTGAACGGCATTTGAAAGAGAGGGAGAAGTGCTTGCATAAAGTGGCCTTTTATATAAAAGGCAGAATAAAGTAGCCTATGTATAAATTAAAATAAAACATCCTTTGTTTTTTTTTTGTTTGTTTTTTTTTTGGCAAAATACCACATAGAGAAAATACCTCTGGCATGGAAATAATTTCTTCTTTCCCTGTGTATTCCCTCAAAGTGACAATTTCCTGGGCCATTGTGCACAAGTCTATACATTCCAACTTCAGCCCCTTTAAGAGATCAAAATGCTCATATACATTTTGCTCATTAATTGACACAATTTCCTTATTATTCCTTTAGACTGTGAGTGATGGATAAACTCATGGTGTGAGGGTCCATTGCGGAGACATTGCAGTGGTCATGATCTGTAACAGTTGAATTTTACGTTGTGACGCTAGCAGGCGGTGGGGTTATTACTGTGGATGAGTGAGTGGACCAAACTTTCTTCCTCTTTTAATTATATGACAAAATGGCCCCATTTTATGCAGATATCAGAAGTGCATATAATTCCATCCATGTTATTGGTAACTGGGAAATATACATACGCCCCCCCCCCCCTCATTTGGCGGTGGGAGTCATTTCTTGTCTATTTTTGTATTTGGACACTACAGTGGCGAGACCAGACCAGGGACCAGGGACCAGGGACCAGGAAGGAGACACTCATCGGCACAAGACAGCTGTTTCTCTGGACATGCTTGATGAGGCGGGAGGAGCGGACGTCTGGATGGACTGGACTCAGAGCTCCGCTGGTGCATCACAGGGTGGTGGGCTGTCCTGCCGCTGAGACACAAGAACAGAACAAATGAATGAGAATAGGGGCAGCATTCACGTCATTAGATCTTTGATACCAAACTAATGAGCTGGTGAGGTCTGTATACACACACACACGCACACACTTTAATACCAAACTAATGAGTTGGTGAGGTCTGTGTCTGCTGTATATTAGCAATATGATGTGGACACAATTCTGTTCCATGTGAGCCGACACAATGTGTGAGTCTGTGTGTATATACACACACACACACACATGGAGAGAGAGAAAGAGAGAGAGAGAGAGACAGAGCGAGAGACAGAGCGAGAGAGAGGGACTCACAGCGGGAGCGAATGTAGCACTGATGACAGTTGAGAAGGCCATTACGGATCCTGACGTCTGTGCCTGTGGTCGTGTCTCCAAGCTGTCCCTTACAAATCCCACACTGAAGGAGGAACAAGGACACAAAAAGACACGACACACAAGCAGACACACAAGATTAAAATAAAAGATGGCAGATTCCTGTTTGCTACAATTGTCACATGATAGAGAAAGAGAGAGAGAGACCTCCACACCGGTAGATACATTGTTAAAATGAAGTACTTTACTCAAATCTATCGCTGATATTCAAACCATTACAGTTGTATCACAATAACTGGATTCTGTTCAACACATGAAGTCTCACATGAGCCCAGACGGCGTGGTGCTTTGGCTCAGAGCTCACCTTAAAGCACTGGATGTGGAAGTAGAGGCTGAGTGTCTCGATGATCATGGCAGCTCCTTTCCCCAGGGGATTGCCACAGCTGGAACACAGCTTCTTCCCACTAACAGACCTGACAGACAGATACACACAGACAGACATGCAGACAGGTGCGCGCACACACACACACACACACACACACACACACACACACACACACACACACACACACACACACACACACACACACAATCAATCAATCCATCAGTCATACAAAGAGGAAGGAAGGGAGAAAGAGACAGAGAGGGAGAAAAATATGAGCCAAAGTCAGGGCAAAAAAACATAAAAAACATAATAAAAAAAACAAAAAAACGATGAGACATGAGTCCACATACAAACAGTGTAAAATGCATGTGGGAGAATGGCAGGAATGGAAAGCTTTGTCTCAACAAGCTTTGTCTCTGCCGTCCCCTGGTGTGCAAAGTGGGTAGTACACCAGTTGCTGAGTCATACCATACCTGTTGGGGGATGAAGGTGGGGTGTCTGAGGAGTATGAGGGTGACTTAGGGGAGTTTGGTGCATTCTCACCAGCCTCAAACCTGAAGGGTGACAAGCCCAAATGCGATGCACAACATAAACACAACCACAAACACAAACACAGGCACAAGCACCACAGCACAATGCCCAGAGAGACCTAGAAGTGCAAGTGGTCTCTCAAGGGTAATGGGGATGTATCAAGAAGGCAAGCTGAGGAGAGCTAAAAATAGCACAGGGTATGGTAAGGCATGGCATAAATCATAAGGGCGAATATGGCAACAGATAAAGATGACTTGTTTTTAACACTGCAGTAGCTTATAGCTTTTGCTCCAAGCCTAAGTCACAAATATTTTAATGTATACCAGTTTCCTCACACTTTGGCTAAAACACGCACGCACGTGCACGCACACGCACACGCACACGCACACGCACACACACACACCTCCTTCCTCCAGTCTTTCGGTCAATTGAGGTTGTCTTTTGTTCTTTGCTGTTCCAAGTTGTTTCTGCAACAGACAATAATCATTTACACAAACATGTGATGGCTGCTATATACCACATACCATAAAACATCCACAGGTGTATCCACAGGTGTATACATTACATAGCAGGCATTTAGTGGGTCCTGGACAGTCTCTAACCTGACATTTCATGTAAGGTTGTAACCAAGAGCTCCCAGAATCTCAAAGTCAATGATCGACACTATTGCATCACTATTGCACACTATTAGCCCCACCATACTGTTTGTTGTACAGAAGGATACTGCAGTGGCAGTCAGGAGTATTTGCTGCCCTCTGGTGGTACAAGCGAAACACAACACCATAATGCCACCTCGGAGAAGGTTCAAAGCTGAACTTTTATACACTTTTATAGACTACACTATAAAGCTTCAAGCACACCATATGTGTACATTGTGGAATTCCCATCAGAATCACAGACACAGACTGTGTATAACTCCATCAAAGAACAGAATGCAAAACCACAAAATATATCTACTCTGTATTAAGTCTATACAGAATCCATTTAATAAAAAACTGCTTGCACAGTCGAAAAGGAAATTACCAGAAAGCTGACAACCCAAGAACCCTCCAAAGAGGTTCTTCAAAGACCCACAACTGATGATACTAATGTGAACCACAAAGAATTGACCTGTGAAGAATCTATCTCTGAGACAAGTGGAAGCACGAAGCACAGCTATATTCTACTTTCTTTCTAAGTATGGACCAATCCCCTGTCCTAACCCTTCTGCATCCCACTCTCCTGCCTTCTCCACCTCCCCCCCCCCTCTTGCCCGTGTCAGAGGCCCAGCGTCGGCTGCTCACCCTGGGCCGGTGGGGCGTGAGGGCTTCTGGGCTGGCCCTGGTCTCTGACGGCCCTCTGCCCGTTCTGCTGACTGCGGGAGCTGGCCTCAGACACACCTGACAAGGTCAGAAGATCCGCACTGGTGGGGGGAGGAAAGGTGAGAGGTCAGAGGTGAAAGGGGAAATATACACAGAACAGGTATCTGCTGGAGAGACCAGTAATGTTTCACATACAGTTTAGTTTAATTATAGGTGGCTTAGGCAGGAGTTAAAAAGTACAAACAATAAATCATTCCAATATTAAAACTCGATAAGTACTATTAAGTAATATTAAGGGCCTACTTTGTTTATACTAATTTCTAGAAATGTATATGATGCATAACACTTCATATTTAAGGTCTTCCATGCATTTACACATCATCACACATCATCACGACATAAAATATGTCATGGTGAGGCTTTCACAGTTCCACAGCTCCACCCAGCAGGACTGGTGAGTCACTGAGAGAGACAGAAAGAGAGACATGTCTGGGGTTGGGACGCCTGTGTGTGTGTGTGTGTGTGTGTGTGTGTATGTGTGTGTGTGTGTGTGTGTGTGTGTCAGCTGTGCCACCGACCTCTCAGCCTTCTGCAGGTGTGAGCTGCTCTTCTCCTCTGTGCTTCTGTCCATCGGCTCACTTTCCCTTTGGCTCCAGTCCTCCGTGCTTCCCCTCTGTGTGTGTGTGTGTGTGTGTGTGTGTGTGTGTGTGTGTGTGTGTGTGTGTGATTGAGAGAGAGAAATAAAAGAGCAAGTTAAATAATGACCAGCTTAATATGATAATCCTCATCTATTAGTATTAATTTCTTTCTTTTCCTTTCCTGTGTCTACTGTCTATCACACCTAGTTCATTTGAAAACACACATAACATAAAGGATACTCTACACGCAGAGAGAGCCTAGAGGACTGCCCTCTGCTGGCCTGGCCTCTAATTGGTCTCAAAGGTCTTCAGTAAGAAAATCCTTTGCGAGTTCACTCCCTTACCGTCTGTCTCTCCAGTATCTCTTGCTTGCGCTCCCAGTCGGCCAGTGAGCGCACAACGGTGTCCTGAGGGGTGGAGGTGACCGGGGGGGTGTCGCCCCTCAGGGGGGACGGGGAGGGGGGCAGCGCTGGAGAGTGGGGCGTCAGGGGAGCAACCGTCTCTTCCAGGATCTTCTGCTCCTGTGTCACCGGTGGCAACCAAGCAGGTCAGACAGTACAAGCCCAAAGCATCGCAGTCACAATAAAAACCTACTGAACTCATAATTAGAGCAGTCACCATAACAACCTACTGAACTCATAATCAGAGCAGTGACCATAACAACCTACTGAACTCATAATTAGAGGTGTCACCATAACAACCTACTGAACTCATAATCAGAGCTGCTTCACGAACAGAAAATATCGCACACTTTACACTGGTATTCCCACATGTATATATCGTTTATAAAGTAACACACTGACTCTCTTCAAAAACCTCAAGGATGATTCATAAATCACGACCAATCGTGACACTTAAGACGTGACAAAAACATCAAAGACTTTATTTTAGAGGTGAGGTAAATAGAACTCCAATATACTAAATATACATACAGTATATATCCAGTTGTGCTTAATATCAAATTATTAGCTAAAAGGGTAAGGTTCCCTTTTTCGGAGTTTTAGACTTGCTGTACATTAGAAGCACGTGTCAGCACACGACACGTCTGTGAAATTAACAGATGATCTTTTTTTCTTTTCCTTTCTTCACGCCCGCCCCTCCCTCATCCTCCCATCCTCTGAGGTCATCCCTCAGGAAGGGACATGGACGGGAGGAGACAGGATACAGCAGGGATGTGTTGGTGTTTGACGTTCCCCCTCACCTCCTCGTGGTACTTCCTCTCCTCCTCCTCCACCTCCCTCTGAGCGCGCTCCCACTCCTGCTTCAGCTTCTCCTGCTCGCGCCGGTACTTCTCCTGTAACACACACACACAAGGACACACACACACCCACACACACACACACACACACACACACACATACATACACGCACCCATGTACACACATCATTAATCTATTAACTGGGTACTGGGTGATTACCATGGCTACTATATGTATAGAGAGGAGCCTGAACGTCTTGTTGTCTGACACTACACATCCTGTTTTGCACACATGCTAATCTGCCTCCACAGCTCTGCACAGGCTTCCACCTCCCCAAAGCTCTAAAGATCAGGTGCTTTAGAGTGACTTCCCACGGCAGCTCTCCTTTCATTCTGTCTGGGGTTATATTCAGGAATCAATGTTGAAGGGGACAAAGCGCAATGCAGCTCAGCTCAGCTCAGCTCAGCTCAGCTCAGCATCAGCATCAGCTCAGCTTGCAGGCCAGGCTGCGGAAGAGGAGCCATGTTGACGGGGTTAAACAGGGGATATCTGTGGGCAGGCACGGGAAAAAGGATTTGCACGCAAACATGCTATGCTAAGAAGAGGACAAAATGCATCACATGCAAGGTCACAGCAAGGTCACAGCAAATCAGGGGTCAGAGAGGGTTAAAGGTCAGGGTTCAGACAACACACACACTCTCACTCACTCTCTCATACACACACACACAAACACAACACGAGGTCTTTGGTGAGTTATAATCCATGCAGGCCATGTGATTCTGTGATGGCAAATTAGAGGTTCAGTCCTGGGCTAATGCTAGCTAATGTTGGTTTATCCGTGAAAAAAGGCTATAATCAAGGTGGTGTCCCAGGAGTTGCAGTGTATAAGCCTCTTGTCCGTCAGTCCAAACCATGCCAGTTGGCTAAGACCAAGCAACATCAAGCCTTAAGTTTGGGATGCCCACTATAGTTAGCTCATGCTAATCGCAGCAAGCTGATTGAAACCGAGCCTAATGTTACTTTGGTTAAAAATCTGTGAATGACATTTATTCCTCTCCAGAAACTTCCCATCAAGTGCAGGTTAATGCGAAACAGGCAAAAGTAGGTTGGATGAAGGGCTTCTCTGTGGCAAGCGCTGTTCAAAATGGCCGCTTAGTCGGGGTGTTTAGCGTTAGCGTTAGCGTTAGCGTGCCACTGCTGTACCTGAAGCATGCGCTCCTGCTCTCGCTGCCACCTTTCCTGACGTCTGCGCTCCTCGTCCGGGTCCCATGACCACTGGTCGGCCCGCTTGACCATACTCAACACCGTAGGTGGGACCTGAGGCCGTCCCCATGCATTACCACCATTAACACATACACACACACACACACACACACACACACACACACACACACACACACACACACACATATGCCAAAGAAAGAAAAGGTAGAAAGACAGAAAAGAAGAAGAAAAATAGTGGACAGACACGGTTGGTCTAAGCTATAACTTCATGCTAATGGTATGGTTCTTACTGCACACGAGAAAAGCTGGAGGGGATGACGAAAAGAAAAAATAAATAAAAGGACTTTCGGGGTGTTGATCATTTTGTCTCTTCATCCGGCCTTTTTTTATTTATTTGCCTTCTTTATCTCAAATCAAAATGCATTTCACAGATGCAGGTTTCTCTTGCGGAAATTAATTGATAATTGAGCAATAATAATATTTAATGTGATTCGAATGGAAATGAACTCGCTTTGGTTGTAATTAATATTAACTCTACAATTAGTATACAAAGTGCTTCTTATTTTGCACAGAGCCAGATGAGAAACAGTGTAAAATCCCCTGTCCTGAACCCTCAAAGGGTGAGACTACAACTGAAACAGGGACTGGACAAGCAGCTTGGAGGTACTTACACTGACATCACTGAGCTCCTTGGTTGGACTCTCTGTGAGGAGAGAGAGAGAGAGAGAGAGAGAGAGAGAGAGAGAGAGAGAGAGAGAGATACATTTAAAGTCAGTTATGTATATCTCCCTGAACATTAAGTGATAAAAACCAGAATAAAAGTAAAAGCTGAATGGTTCACAGAGGTGAATCTGTGGGCTCTGAAACACACCACACAACTGCATTTGGGTGTCAGTACAAAGAACAAGTTTAATCACACCAAGGTCATTAATTACTCATTAGCTTAGGGTATCTTAGCTGCATCCCATAACTTGGTTTCAATTGGATGAGGTTAATAAGATGAACCAAGATCCCCCATCAACCAACAACAGTCGCTAGTTCATTGTCAAACCTGTCTGCTATGTTATTTCAGAACATTGTGCTAAACACACACGTTAGCCAAACACAGGGACAGGACAGCTTCGCCAAATCATCAGTGACCGTCAGATTGTTAACAGTCATGGCAAGGATTATGGCCGAAACCAGGGTAATTTTCCACGTCACACACAGAGGTCAGAGGTTGTTTGTTGTTGAGGGAAGCACACTCTTGGACGGGGGAGAGAGAGGTAAGTCACGGGAAAGTTGATTCATGGAAACTCAAGTCATGTTAGAGGCGGGTGTGGAGGAACACTTCAGCCACACAGCCAATTGGGAAGCACCCAGGGGGCGGGGTTCTGTTGGGGGCTCAGCGAATCGCTGAGTGGTTTACCTTGCGGAGCGAAGAATTCCCAGCGCAACTTAGGGTTAGGTGAGGCCAGCGGTGCCCTGGCTGTGTTATAAAGCTCTGCAGCACCATCCAGAGGGAGAAGAGAGGCAGTACAGAGGCTGAGACTTCAGATGAGAAAGTGAAAGAGAAACTAGACCCACCAAACCACATCGGTGGGCGTATATGGCCACACATTTGCTTGTTTGGAAGGGACAAGAGAAATGTTTCATTTTCTAAAACCTTGGTGTTTGGGATATTCATTGGTATTTACAGTATGCTGTTTGAAGGCTTGAAGGCATGCATTTGCATGTGAGGGCACCAAGGAAATTACATGCTTTTGACATTCTTCGAGCAACAGGTCTGAAATCTGGCATCGGGCATCAGAATGTGACAGTGGAAATGCATTGCAACCTTGGCACTCACCTGCTGAAGGGAGCACACCTGGAGGTCTGGACAAAGGAGCTAGAAGATGAGAAGATTCCAGCTGATCCACTGGGTCACTGATCTAGATTGAGGGATTGCAGACACACATAACGATTAAACACACTGGCTGTTTTATTTAATCTAATTTAATTTGTATTTATTTATTATATTTTATTTATATAGCGCCAAAACAATACAATTGTCTCAAGGCGCTTTACAGAGACCAGTGTTGAGAGTGATGGAGATTCTTTTCACAGTGATTGACAGATAATGTATTCATACTGGACTTATTTCCAGTTCTTCTGTGTATTGCCCCGTTCTTGCACTTTGAAATCCTTGATTAATTAACTAGATCCACAGGTGAGTCATTATTGTGCCATTATTGTGGAGATATTTTTGCACCCACTAAATTACAATTTGTTTTTTGGAGAGTGTTTCTTCTATCTTATAATGTGGTTGACAGTGGTTTGTTTATATCTAATATCATGGTTGATTGTTGAGATTCACTGTGGGCTGTGAGGCTGTAAGCTCAGGTGGGTGCACGAGACTCACATGTGCTGTGGGACTGTAAGCTCAGGTAGGTGCACGGGACTCACCTGTGCTGTGGGACTGTAAGCTCAGGTAGGTGCACGGGACTCACCTGTGCTGTGGGACTGTAAGCTCAGGTGGGTGCACGGGACTCACCTGTGCTGTGGGACTGTAAGCTCAGGTAGGTGCACGGGACTCACCTGTGTTGTGCTTTGGTGGCCATCCTCTGATCCAGGATCTGTGGGAACAGGAGTGGGGGCTGTGGTGTGCAGACTGGGCGCTGTGGTGCATGTTGTCTCCCCTGAGGAAATATGACAGAATAGAAATGGGAATACATAGTATACAAATACATATACATATCAATTAGCAAAGGACAGAACACTTAAAACGTTCAGAAAATTCATATTGCAGCCAATATCTGACAGAAATGTTTACTGTTAAATGGAAATTTGATTATATTCTCTCCTACTTATGTTTTAGCTACAGCACCCAAACAGAGTTCAGGGGTCAGGTTCTCTCAGGTGAAACACACACCTGTAGCCTGGCTCTGCTCAGTCTCTGTTAGGGGCAGCCTCTCGTCCTCATCCAGTGGGATGGCCACCGGCTCGCTCAGCAACTCCTGCAGATTGGAGATTCACATTCGCGGTTGTCATGGAAACCAGAGGCAGAGGCAGGACCAGAGCCTTCAGAGCCAAAGGGGCTACAGGGCACACCTCTGTTTTATTTTTAATTACTAAAATTTATTTAGAAACACTGAAATTAAACGGATTACAAAAATGCACATTTTAAAAGTTAAAAGTTATTTTAACATAAACAGAAATGTTGCGAAGCTCAGCGCTGTGATCATATATTCCAACGAGATTCAATTTAGTTTCTGGGAAGCCTTATATGCAGGCACTTAATATTCATTAAATCACATTCCCTCATGGCAAGCTCATTTGCATGCAACGCCTGTTGTGTTGTGAGTCTAGTCTCACATATAATATTATTCTCCTACCAGCCGTCACACACTCTACATTCTGCTCAAATGATACAGATTTATTACACAAACCAAAATACCAGGCAGAATATGCTAGAATTCAAGAGGTTCAAGTCATAAGTCACAGTTAAAAGATAGAGAGTTGTAAATACAGAGTTCTGTGGAGTTTTTCAGAGATCAGAGCTCCATGTCAGTACTACTGCAAGGGCCAGTTAAATAACAGTTGTTTTTGGTGTGTGATGCTGCTGAAGTTATGTCTGACCGTGGGCAGAGACGAGGGTCTGCTGGGTGCCGTCTGCTCTAGACTCTCGGGCTGCTCAAGTGCATCTTGGGACTCTGGTGGTCCTCGCTCATCCACCTCCTGGCTTTCTGGCGCTTGGTCTTGGCTCGTCGTCACTGGCGGCGTATCCTCCGCTAACAGCGTTTCCTCAGAAGTTCTCTCCTCCTCCGCAGACTTTACAGGGCTCCCCCTGGTGTGTGAGTCAGAGGGAGGCGCAGTGTCTGGAGTGTGTGGAGGAGAAGCTTGTTTCGGAGCGTGTGGAGGAGACGCGTGTGGAGGAGAGGCTTGTTTCGGAGCGTGTGTCGGGGAGGAGGAAGGGGAGGTCGAGGAGGCTGTGACTCTGAACTCTTGCGTTTCCGCGTCGTCGGAGACAGGGCAGGGAAGAAACTGCAGAGGAGAAGGGCTATCTTCTCTTCGGGCTTCTTCCTTTTGCTCCATCTTGTCCTCCGTCTCTCCGTTCAAACGCAGCATCCTGTCCACCTGCACACACATGTTTAACAGACGGTTAGGCAGGGAGACGTAGGCAGAGAGAGGCCGATCAAGAGGCTGTACTAAATCACACTAGAGGCTGTAGCCATTACAAAGATACTTGTCAGTAAGCTGGTGAGACACCCGGTGACCACACATACTAATAAAATGTGTACCTCAAATAAACTGCCAACTTGCTTACCGTAAAACCAGTGTTTAATTAAGTAATTATAAATGATAGGAAGGAAAAAAGAAAACCAAAAAAGTTAGGACAACTCCTCTGCTAGTTAACTGAATAACCTGCTATATGTCCGCCTGACAGTTGGCCAGTTGAGTTGAGTTGAGTTGAGTTATGAGGCTGAGCTCAATGGCTCTCTGTTGGGCTCGGGGCCGTAACTCAAGCCGTAACTCAAGCCTGCTGAATGGAGACTCTCTGTGGGTCGGCCGAGCTCCGCGGAGCCCTCAGCCTGGGTGGCGCGAGTGCGTGTTCCGTGAGGACGGGGCTGTCGACGCGTCACTGTCCGGGTCAGAGCCGGAACAGAGTCGCTCTTTCACACGCCTCCCACTGCTCTGACACGGCCGCATTCCACCCGCCACCGGCGCCACAGAAACAGGGACGGCGGAAAAATAACGGCCATTTTGTGAAAAAAGAACATGACTGAAGAAGTCCTCCTCCTCCTCTTCCTCGTCCTCTTCCTTGTGAAATAGGGCCTTCAATGGCATTCCTTTCTGGAATATCATTTCCACATGGAATTAACTTAAAATCCTATGGTACCGCCCCCCCCCCCCCTCAAGATTACTTGGTGTAGGAGCCAAATTAACCTTTATGTTGATTCTTATGTTATCTCTCTTTATTAGTATGTGCAAGTGTGTGTGTGTGTAAGAATGGATGAGTGACACTATGGCCGTAGGTGTTTTTACCCCATCTAGAGGACACCTGAACTTTACCTGAGAGGCTGAAGGTGGAGCCCAAGGAGGAAAGGCCTTAAAATCCAGCAGCCAGAGCATCTGGGCGTGGCTGAGGAAGGCAACAGTTTTTTGAACGTGTGCCAGGACGTTTGCAAAGGAACCATGTGCTTTACGAAAGACTCTTTAGTTTAATATCTTTTATTTTATTTCCAACAACTTGTTATCCACCATTCTACAATAAACGGTCAAAGGGACCAACTGGACTCACCTCTACTTCTCATCATTCCTACACGCGTCAGAACTAAATC
>NC_045171.1:10226957-10246957 GCF_900700415.2 Clupea harengus
ACAAAATGGGAGTAGAAATGAAACAAATGAGACAAGGATAACAACCAGAGGGGTGGGAAGTTTAAGGGCAGACACACATTAAAGGGAGAGAAAAAGAGGAAATACAATGTGAAAGAAATAAACAATAACAACAGTCTAAAATCATAGACTGACATTGGAGACATGACAAGTTAACAAATCATTTCAAAAGATTTAAATCACAAATCCCATGGGCAACTCCAAACCTGTCTGTGTTCATTACTGTGATGGGATGGGAACACAACTGGCTTTCACAAGTTCACATGAAACACCAGGCATAGTGAGGATCCAAGCCAACCAGGACAAACACACAGACACACACACACACTCTGAATCACACACAGTCCTCTTGCACAAGAATTACCCTCCCACATAGGACTGCACGGGCCAGTGATCTCCACAGATGTACTCCACGCTCTCCGCAAAATAGCTATGGTCACTGGCTGCGGAAAGCATCTTCTTCAAATGATAAGTAACGTCTTGATATACTGTATGTGACAGAGTCAAACATAAAGTGGCTTGAACTGGAGAAAGAAAAAAAAGAGGCCCACTGGATGACTTGTGCACACGGTGAGGTTGGGAGAGAAACCTCTGGAATGCCTCTATGAGCATACTCCCGTGTTTTTGTGGAAAATCCGGAGAGACAGGGATCTGCATGTTTTGGGTATCCTCCATGTCTGCCTTCATATTCTCAATTTCATGCGTGTTAGCACAGATTGGTACAGCATGGGTTCTCAAGTCCGGCCAATTACAACACACATCTGTTCCGCATCAGCCCCTCCCTTCGTACCACTACTGTAGCAAAAAAACAGAGAGAAAGGGAGATGAAGAGATGGAGAGAGGGTGTGTGTGTGTGAGAGAGAGAGGGTGTGTGTGACAAAGAGAGAGAGGGTGTGTGTGTGAGAGAGAGAGGGTGTGTGTGTGTGAGATAGAGAGAGTGTGTGTGTGTGTGTGAGAGAGAGAGGTTGAGTGTGAGAGAGAGGGTGTGTGTGTCTGAGAGAGAGAGGGTGTGTGTGTGAGATAGAGAGAGGGTGTGTGTGTGTGAGAGAGAGAGGGTATGTGTGACAGAGAGAAAGAGAGATGGATGGAGAAAGAGAGAGGGAGAGAGAAAGAGTGAACGGAGATGGGAGAAAGAGGTAGAGACTGAAAGCGAGAGGGAGAGAGAGAGAGAGAGAGAGGGAGAGAGAGAGAGAGAGAGGGAGAGGGAGAGAGAGAGAAACATAACCCAGCAGTGTCCTTCTTTAAAGCCTTGATAATGTCCTGAATAAGCTAAGAACATATTCCCAGGCTTCCAGATCTTTCCAGTTCAATCCAGAAGAGCAGAAAGGTTGGCTGCCTGTCTCCGCCCAGTTCTAAAAGTGTTCTGTTGAAATTGGCTGCGCGAGAAGGGTGTAAGACGAGCGTGAGTTATGGGGTGGAAGACAGTCCATCCTGCAACACTTTCCCCTAAAACACTTTCCCTGAAATGTCTGGCTCTGAGAAATCTGTCTGTCGTCCTTCTCTCTCTCCATGTGTGTTTGTCAATGTGTGTGTCCCAAGACAGAAAGGTTCTATTAAGAGACACTGGACGGTAAGCAAAAGCAAATAGTGAAATGTTTTACCACCTCTTTAGCACATTCTCTCCCAAATAAAGCTCGTCAGATCTGACACTCTGTTTACGTTTCTACAGAGGGAGACCGTGCCCCTTCGCTCACCTCTGCTCCTGTCAGAAAGTATTTGACACGTACAGTCGTCCACGCTTGCTTTAAGTGGCTTAATGCGCAATATGGGATGAATTCAGGTTGTCAGCTATGACAGAAATGTCCTCCCCCTGAAATGCCTGGTGAGATGATTGACTCAAATTCCCACCTTCTACCACGGGCCAGTAGTCTAGTGCTGTAATGCCATCCATGAGCACAGTTGGTGGGGCTAGCATACATCAGCATTCTTGAGGTTCATGATCATAATACATTATGATACATTGGTCTTGTGTGCAACATACTGGCAAGCACCATCAAACCCATTACCCTTGCTTTTTTTTTTACCTACTGAATACATTTACAGAACTCCATAGATGCCAAAGTGGAAAACGCTGACTGTAGATCATCTTTATTTCCCCAAAGTTTTATTGTTTAAGCCTCAGTCAGTAAATAAAGCAGAGAGTGTGCAGAGATCTCTGGTCATACTTAATGATTGAGTATTGTGTTGGCAACCACATGTTGCTAGAAGCAGTCTGGCTGCACTGTACTCTACTCAGAACATTTTATTACCAACAGGCCTAACCTTACAGAGCGACTTACACAGTAGCTTAGAGAGCATATTACATACTCTCTGACAACGCTTTAGTAGTGTCATGGCAACCACCTGTTCACAGATATACACACTCTATGACATTCTACTTGAAATATTACACTACCAGCTATCTTTAAAGACCAGCTTGCGGACCAGCTTACCTAGAGTAAGGATGCTCCTCTGCAGAACCAATCATTTCACACGGCAGCTCACTGCCCAGGCATGCTCACCTAAATGGCCGGTCCCCTCCGATGGGCGAGGTGGCGGTGCTCCAGCTCTTGCGTCCGCCGCCCTCGTCCCGCTCGGTGCGTTTGCGGCGCAGCGGCGGGGGCATGTAGGCCGTCTGGTTGCTCTTGTTGGGCAGGAACTGGTTGAAGGGTAGCGGCGGGCGCGGCTCGCTGACCGACGTGCGCCGCGCCAGCATGTCGTCCTTGCGCACGTCCGGCATGCGGCGGTGCGGGAAGTCGGACTCCGAGTCGCTGCCGCGGCCTGTGGCGGGGGGGGGGGTCAGAAGTCATTAAAAGGTCATGAGAGGTCAGGAGAAGTCACTAGTGGAAAAGTGGTCAATCAGTGAGCCGAACAGTAATCAAAGTAATTAGAAGAATCTAATAGTAATACGGCTCAGAATGAGGTCATGCCATATCCCTATTTTAAGTGAGGATATCTTCAAAGAATTTCATCTTGAGACACCTACCATACTACAGTGATGGTTCAACCAATACAGACAACTGATTACTACATTTAAAAAGTATACATGGATACTTAAAGGTGTAAGGTTCCTTTAACAACCCCCCCAAGCATATCCAATTTGATTTATATAGCGCCAAAACAATACAATTGTCTCAAGGTAGATGCCTCTGTGCCCTGACTGGTTGAATGAGACAAACACAGAAAATTATTGTATGTCTCCCCTAAAAGCATACCGTGTTGATACTGAACACAATTGAGAATAATCGAGAATATTCTCAAAATATAACAGAAAGTGTTCCTAGTTAAAACCACGGACCGGTTCTTTAAGGACCCAACTGTCTTATTTCCAGAACCATCACAAATGGGAGATGGCTGCCAAACCACTGGTCTTGTATGGGCTCATTACGGGCCTCAAACAGAACCACTGGTCTTGTCTGGGCTCATTACGGGCATCAAACAGAACCACTGGTCTTGTCTGGGCTCATTACGGGCCTCAAATAGAACCACTGGTTTGTCTGAGCTCATTACGGGCATCAAATAGAACCACTGGTTTGTCTGAGCTCATTACGGGCATCAAATAGAACCACTGGTTTGTCTGAGCTCATTACGGGCATCAAACAGAAGCAGGGGCGAGAGAGCAGAGGGAACTGCTGGGTCGGTGGTGACCAGCAGAGCCAGTGTTGTCGGGGGAATGTGCCCAGACAGAGCTGTGAGTGTGTGTGTGTGGGAAATCTGTGCCTGTCGCCAACTGACCAATCCCCCCCACCACACACACACTTTGCGAAATAGAGCTTTATTGCACAAGCCCAAAACCGACGTTTAATAACAATAGAGAAGGAAATTGTGCTTATTTTGTAAAATACCTCCATAAAAATTTCGGTTTGTCAAATGTATTATGGCAAAACCAGAATGGTTTCCATGCCTAAACGACCCTCATCCTCCTTCAAGGACAAAGGTGGAAACCTTCCAAGACATATCAGCTTCTAAGACCTGACCCACAGCCTTGCACTGCCTCCCTCCCTCCCGAAGCCCTTACATACACACACATACATCGCTCAGTGTCAGTTCTTCAACCCATAGAAATTCCTCTCTCCAAGATGGTAGCCACATGTGCGTTTGGCTCCGAGAAGGCTGCACTGTACTGTCGGTAAGGTTGAGGTTTGATACCTTATCAACCACCCATACAGAGATCAACCCAGCAGCAAAGATTCCTCAAAAAAGACAGTGTGTGCTTTTCCCTTTCAGTTTATAAGTGAAGGCTCACTGTTGGAGTTGAATGACTGACACAGGTTAGATGAAGGAAGGCCTTGGGGTAGCCTTGCTTCAAGAGGACCGTGAACTCCTTTAAGGGAAAAAAATGCAAAGAGGTTGAACATCCGATTGGAGACAGATTCCAAGCAGGTCATATGTGCATCGCCTTGGAGTGATTTTAAAGTATCTGTAGGGTTCCGTCGAACATGTGTGCTTTTGTTCGAGGCTGACTGTGCTTCTATTCATCGTGGTCACTGCAGTGTTTTTCTTATTGTGCTATTTACATTTACATTACCATATTACAGCTAGAGAATATGCATGGGCTGCACCCTGTGTCAATGACATGCACAGCATAACACTGAAGCACAATCTGGGTGTTATAGTACGTAGCCGCTAATACTGGGCCATGAATGCTAATATGATCCCTTTCCGCTTAGCAGACCAGTCGTCAGGGGAAACCTACCACACAGACAGGAGGAAGGATATAAAAGATCAGAGCGTTTAAGTAAAGGAAAGCATGAAACAGGGGTGGGGGAGAACAAGAACGGAACGAGGGGGGTGGGAGAGGAGAAAGACGACGTCTGCCACACCACGGTGCTACTGTAGCTAAAATATGGCAACCGTCTCATTTGTTTGACCAGTAGGGATTTGAAATCGACACTCCAAGTCCTCCCAAAACAAATTACTTAAAAAAAAAGTAAACTGGCCTCAAGCCAGTATCCACTTTCTGTCCTCTTTTTTTAGTTTCCCCCTCATCGCCCTCTAATGACATCGAGTTCGTTCCGGTCCCCATACTAATTATTGTTTGGATAAAGTGAATTTCATAGCGTCGAACACAGGCCCCTTGCTCAGAGGCGAGGTCACCGAGGACTCTCTCTGTTTGGGGTAAACATGCCTTGATAGGAGATTCTTTATGCTACCCTGAAGCATCTAGCCCTGCAGCCCCACAACGACACCATTTCCTCTCCTCTCATCTCCTCTCCTCTCATCTCCTTTCCTCTCATGGGCCTGATCCCTCTCCTTTCCTCTCCTCCCCTCTCCTCTCCTCTCCTCTCCTCTCCTCTCCTCTCCTCTCCTCTCCTCTCCTCTCCTCTCCTCTCTTCCCTCCCTCCCCTCCCCTCTCCTCTCCTCTCCTCTCCTCTCCTCCCCTCCCCTCCCCTCTCCTCTCCTCTCCTCTCCTCTCCTCTGCCTCAGCCCACTCAATGCACATCCTGGATCCCATCAAGGGTCTTGTTTAGCGCTTCCCAGAAGGCCGAGCAACAAGCGCAGCATGGAACCAGCAGGCATCAAACACAGCAACAGCTGCTTCTGAGAGGGAAGGAGAAGCTCTGGGCCATGGGATCCGGGGCCTGCTCGCTTTCAGGACGCCGGGCCAAAGTATGCATGTGAAAGCCACTGGCTTCTGCTTGTTATCCATCGGGGTAAAGTATGCATTTGAAGCGGACAGCTTTTGTTTGTAATTTGTGGTACGAAGGTATGCATTTGAAGGCAGCGGCTTTGTTTAATAATGCAGCTCCTTTGAGCATGAGAGTGAGGACAGAGCGGAATGCATCTGGGCATTAAGAAGGGGGTCACTGACGGACAAGACTGTAGTCCCACAGGGGCCGATACCAGGAAAAAGCATGTCAACATAAGAGACAAACGTTTCTGCAAAACACAGCCAAAAGAGAGAAAGGTGTCCGAATTCACTGTTGCATTTACATAAATGGCCATACAGAATATAAAGAAGATGTTATGAAATGTAACTAATAATAATATATATTAATATATATAACAATGATACACCATAACATCTATATGGAATGGTCAATATGGAATGTATCTAGGAGAGAAACTGGATTGTCTTTTCCAGTCACTGGATAAATAGCCATGAGACACATGAGGCACAAATGAGACACACATGAGACACAAATGAGGTAAGGCTGCTACAGCCACTTCATGAGGAAGTCTATCAAGCCAGCCCGACGGCAGTAAGACAGCAGTCCCTTCCTGTAAACGTCCTTCATGACAAAAGCAGGCTTGGCTCCTGAACAGGAAGTGAGGTATATTCCCACACCACGCCATCCTGCGGCAGCACGGACCGTTTCTGTGACGAGAAATATAACTTTTTATGAGCTCTCATTAAAAAAAGAAAAAAGAAAACCTTTACAGGTCGCAATGTTGTTTTGTGCTACAACTAACTGCTTACCATGGTAACTTATAAGCAATGTGACATTATAAAAAAAAAAACCTTCATATTCGTCCAACGTATAATAATGCTTTGATTTCAGCTTTCTGAGCAGTGCATAAAAACCTCTGACATCGGTTTATGAGTCTGCTAGTCTTTCATAAAACACTTACCAAAGTCAGACTGTGCAACATGGCACCATTAAGGCCATGCTTTCTCCATGGACTGCAAGACTACTTAGATGATTTCAGCAGAGGTGGGCTCATTTTACCCTTTGAGAATAATATCAGGGATTAATAGCTGCCAGAGGAACTCAATGAGGTTATAACTTTTAGATGGAATGAGTAAAATCTATTGTGTATGTTCATGTATGTGTATGTGGTATATGTGTGTGTGTGTGTGTGTTGTATGTATCTGTGTGGGTGTGTGAGAGTGTATATGTATGTGTGTGTGTGTGTGTGCCGTTAGTCTATCACATAGCTTCTGAATGTTTCTCACAGTGGTTGGAATGCAAATAACCTGCTACACATTTAGCACATTTACAGCCATAAACACATATGGTGTGGTTCCATAAATACACAAACAAACGCACACTCAAACAGATTCACACACTCACATACTCACACACAGGCACACACACACACTCACTTTCTCACACACACACACACACACACACACACACACACACACACACACACACACACACACACACACACACACACACACACACACACACACACACACACACACACACACACACACAGTGGGCCGCACATGGCAAGGCTCTGCAATAAGACACAATCCAGCTCTGTTAATAAGCAGAGCCTGTGATTTTACTGTGAGTGGTTGTTGGCCAATGAGTAAAAGGCCGTAATTTGAGCCCCACAGTAAAGTGTTATATGGTAATTATCCCTGCCAGGAGACAGAGGGAAGGAGAGAGATAAAAAAAGGAAGTCAGAAAACAAAT
Organism: Clupea harengus; assembly: GCF_900700415.2. NCBI lineage: Eukaryota > Metazoa > Chordata > Actinopteri > Clupeiformes > Clupeidae > Clupea > Clupea harengus. The sequence continues at coordinate 10,234,322 of NC_045171.1, forward strand.
ATGAAAAAGAAAGAAGAAAAGAAAGAAAGAAAGAAAAAAACTGAGACAATTAGAGGCGAAAGAGACAGAATGGCTGAAAAGCAGCCAGCTCAATGCCGGGAAGATGAGAAACATATACTGAGCTACAGAGAGAGAAAGACTCAACGACAGACAGACAGAGAGACAGGTAAAGACAGAGCAACACAACTGCATAGACACAACATGGATGAGACAGAGCAACACAACTGCATAGACACAACATGGATGAGACTGAGGTAAAGACAGAGCAACACAACTGCATAGACACAACATGGATGAGACAGAGGTAAAGACAGAGCAACACAACTGCATAGACACAGCATGGAAGAGAGCCGTGTAAACAGAGACGATCAGGAAGCCTGTCCAGCCTCCATGCAGCAGAAGAAGGCCAAAAAACATCTCAGCCTCAACCTCTGACTCAGGAATCTATTTGGCCCTTGCTTGGCTTCAAATGGAAAAACAATCACATCTAATCTAATTTCAGCAACCCCCCCCCCCCCCCACACACACACACACACACACACTTCAGGAGAGCTGGAGGAGTGTGGCGTTACCCAGAGGCTGCTGCTGTTGCTGGCTGGCTGCTCACTCACCGTTTCAGCTCTAGCTCTGGAGAGCTGTAGAGCACCATGTCAGAGGGCCTTTAAAAGGGGATTAATGGCCTAACAAGCCCAGTGTGTAAATGCGACTACCTTTGTCTGTGTGTGTGTGTGTGTGTGTGTGTGTGTGTGTGTGTGTGTGTGTGTGTGTGTGTGTGTGTGTGTGTGTGTGTGTGTGTGTGTGTGTGTGTGTGTGTGTGTGTGTGTGTGTGTGTGTGTGTGCGTGCATGCATCTGTGTGATATAATAGGCTGTTTATACCTTTATACCTTGCTCGAATTTCCTGAGTGTGTGTGTGTGTGTGTGTGTGTGTGTGTGTGTCTGTGTGTGTGTGTGTGTGTGTGTGTGTGTGTGTGTGTGTGTGTGTGTGTGTGTGTGTGTGTGTGTGTGTGTGTGTGTGTGTGTGCATGCATCTGTGTGATATAATAGGCTGTTTATACCTTTATACCTTGCTCGAATTTCCTGTGTCAATGGCTAACACACTTGAGACACACACACACACACACACAATGTCTGATAATCAAGAATAACTGCTCTCTCTGTCTGTCACACACACACACACACACACACACACACACACACACACACACACACACACACACACACACACACACACACACACGAATACTTGCTAAGCGCAGCTCCACCCTTCCTGTGCCTGTGTTGCTGTCAGAGTCCTGATTGGCAAGGTATTGTGCAGTGAGGATTTATCTATTTATCTATCCACACACACACACACTCACACACACACACACACACACACACACACACACGTACACGTACACATACACGTACACGTACACGTACACGTACACGTACACACACACACATTCTGTCAATGTGTCCCTATCCTTCATCCTCTCCTCAAATTGCTCATGTGCATCCAGGGGACACTGGCCCTGACGTCACTGCACTCAACAACAACACTAAAACAATACATGCTGCGGGACCTCAGAAACCACCCTACTGTTTTAAATAACCCAGCACTCACACTGGACAGCCCAATGTTGTCTCCTGTTCCCAGTCTTCACACTCATGACACAGGGGTCACCTTAACCTTAATCACCATGCAGACACACAGACAGAAACACAGCCAGGCACATACACACACATCTGCTTACACAGATAAACAGAGAAACAGGTACAAACAGCTACACACACACAAACAAACACAAACAGTGCTGTGTGTGTGTAGAGACAATAACATGACTCTAGGTGCACATGGCATGCCCCCCCCCCCCCCCCCCCCCCCCCACATACAAAAACACACACACACACACACACACACACACACACACACACACACAGAGGTGAAGCCCCTACCATCGCTGCTGCCACGGGCGACCAGTACGTCCGGTGAAGGGGTCTGTCGCGAACGCGAGCCGAAGGAGTCCAGGCTGTCGAAGGAGTCCTCTCTCCCGTGCCGGGGCGGAGAGAGGGAGTCACTGCGCTCAGAGTCCCAGCAGTCGATGTAGCCGCTGTCCCGAATGCTCCTCTTAGGACTGTCACAGTCCTCTGCTTCCTGTGCACGCACACATACACACATGCACGCACGCACACACACACACATACACACATGCACGCACGCACACACACACACACACATGCACGCACACACACACACACACACACACACACACTCACGCACACACAAACACACACACGCACGCACGCATACACACAGACACACACACAGACACACACACACAAGAAAAATGTAAAAAGTTCAATTTCTTTGTAAAATCCCTTCTTGTAACAGCGCATAGCTTGACATAGCTTGTTATCTATTTTCTTCCATGATGTTCCATCTCTCCTTATGTATATATGTATACATGATGTTCCATTTCTCCTTATGTATGTATACATGATGTTCGTACAGTACGTACAGATGTATGTACAGTATTCATGTATTTTCTCATTCATCTTTCAGTCAGCTCTCCATCTGTCTCTCTTCCTCTCAAGCCCGGCCCTTCCGTGGGCCTCTCTGGGTTCCAGCTCTAATGAAAGGGAGACATTTCCTTCCTACCATTCACCAGGAACGTTCCTCACGGAGCGCCGCTTCTCCCTGCCTTTCCCCCTCTCACACACACACACACACACACACACACACACACACACAGACACAGACACAGACACAGACACAGACACAGACATAGACACAGACACAGACACAGACACACACACAGACACAGACACAGACACAGACACAGACACACACACACACACACACACACACACAGAGACACACACACAGACACACAGTCCCTCTCTGTACCTCTCCATCTTTCTTTCTCTATTTCTTTATGTCTTTTTTTACTTCGTTTCTCCTTACTCTTACTCCATCCCCTGGATGTCATTTCACGCCTCACAGGGCTCGTCCTATCTTAAAAGGGCGTAGGGTGCAGCTTTGGCTCGGATACTGATGTTCTCATAAGCTCACAGAATGCTCCAGATCTCTGGTAAAAATCAACCAAGCACCTTGGAAAAACAAGGGATAGCCTCAGAAAGACAAGGGATAGCCTCGGAAACACAGGGGATAGCCTCGGAGGTATTTAGCAACTGAAGGATCTCGTTTCAGGCCTCAGTGACTTTATTCTGTGAGAGACCTCTTCTCTACTTATGAAACGTGCCAGTGGACGCAGAGTCACCGTTAATCATTTATTTGTTTGCGTTTTGTTTGGACACAAACAAAAAAAGTTATCTATATAGAGCATCAGGTGAAACCCGACACCTCACCATGGTCTGGCCTGGCCTGCACAAGAGGTCTGTGGGCGATTTGTTCAGGTGTGTCTTCACGAGGATTTAGGCTATCGGTTTACAGGGCACTGTGAATGGCTTGTCACGGTCCAACGTCCACTGGAGATGTAGTGGGTTAACATCGCTGAGTGTTGAATGTCTAACTGCAGGAGACAGATTTATATTGACACCTAATGACCATACAGGGATTTGACTGGCAAAGCTTGCAAAGCTAATGTCTGTTAATTTATTATGCATCAGGAGAAGACTGAGGAGCAATTTTTGTGCATGATTTCAGTGTACAATTGCAACATTCTTGAACCAAGAGTAAGTCTATCACTCCATCTCTCTCTCTCTCTCTCTCCCTCTTTCTCCCTCTCTCTCCCTCCCCCCTCTCTCTCCTATCTCTCCCTCTCTCTCTCCCTCCCTCTCTCCCTCTCTCTGGTGTATCCTGGTTGAAGGAGGATATTGGGGGCATTTTTGTCTGGCAGGGGAGCTGCAGGGACAATGGCTGCCTTTGATTGGCCGCATTCATAGGGTGCATTCTTTCCATCAACCAAATCTGTCCACTTAAAAGGTGACAGTTAACCAGCCTCAACCTAGACACACACTCACAGACACAAGCCTGCACATACACCCCCCCACACACAAACATACAGATATGCACACGCACACACACATACACAGTCAAAACACACACACACACATAATACCCATATGCACAAAAAGCATCAGCCAACAGATGAATGCCTAACAGACCCACAAAAACACTTCCATCATCTTTCTGGAGGATTCAGCTAAAAGAACAGAGGCCGTCTCTGGTCTCAAATGACCCCTCTCTGTAGACCAGCACGTCACCAGCCGCCAGACAGAGGCACGAGATCATCAAGTGCAGAAACGCACTGCAGATAATGCCCCTTATTCTTCATTGTGAGCAGAAATGAGGAGGCTGACTCCACTGCTGTTAGAATAGAGACTCTGTTTGCGAGCGTGGCCGGCTGGCCGGCCGGCAGCTGGGAAAGTGCTTTTGCGGGGACGGAGCCATCGCGGCCGTTATACAAGGGACACCCATCACATGACGGGCCCAAGAAATAAATTGCAGCCCAGTGACATCATTCCCCCCGAGCGCACGGCGTGGCGGCGTGCGGCTCCCTGCACTAGTTTGCTCAGCGGGTGTGCACGTGTGTCTGTGTGTGTCTGTGTGCGTCTCTGTTTGTGTGTGTGTGTGTGTGTGTGTGTGTGTGTGTGTGTGTGTGTGTGTGTCTGTGCGTTTACATGAGTGTATGTGTGTATATGTGTGTGAGTGTGCGTGCATGTGTGCACTGTGACTATGAGTGTGAGTGTGTGTGTGTGTGTGTGTGTGTGTGTGTGTGTGTGTTTGTGTGTGTGTGTGTGTGTGTGTGTGTGTGTGTGTGTGTGCACTGTGACTATGTGTGTGTGTGTATGTGTGTGTGTGTGTGTGTGTGTGTGTGTGTGTGTGTGTGTGTGTGTGTGTGTGTGTCTGCGTCTGCATGTGTCATCAGGGTCCTGTAAAAACTGTGGTGCTCTGGACCCCTGAGCCCCACATGCGGCCGCGTCCTGTCCTGAGCTCATGGCTGGCACAGGGACAGGCCTTCTTCATCTGCTGTTGACTCCACGACTGAGGTCATGGTCAGAGAATGACGGAGAGGGGGGTGGCTGAGCACCTTCCCTTCCCCAGAGAAACCACCCAAGCCTGGGGTAGAGCAGCTGGGATTCCTGCCTGTTCCTGCCTCTGCGTGGATCTCTATAGATCAGGGCTGCAGTCCCCCAAAAAACATCATCTTGAAACAGTCTATTTAACTTCCTTTCCTACCTTTCGCATCTGTGACAGAAGCCCTTCAAACTCCTTCAGGTCCAGTGTCGGGCCGCTATAAGACGCACAGCTGTTGGCGGCCTTCCCCAGCCAGTATATGGTGATCAGCACCTGTGACAATAAAAACAAACTATTAAACAAAAATGTGCATAAACACACACACACACACACACACACACACACACACACACACACACACACACACACACACACACACACACACACAGAGGACACTCTTCATTCCAAAGAGAGGAAACCTGCCAATGTCACTTCACGGTATATAAACGCCACATTACGTAAGTCACACAAGTCAATCCACAGACGTCTTGATCATCTGACAGATGAGCACATTTTTCCACTTTTTTATTCACATGGCCTAGCCTGTGGTCAAAGTCAGGTGAAGCTAGTTCTTTCCCAGACGACAGCTATCGCGACAGCCTGCAATGGCCACGTGCACAGATCCTCAGCTGCGGCCCCTCAAACCCTGCTATGCTGGCGTACTCCAGCACCTGAGGGACAGGAGCAATCTGCATGTTTCACAGCGGGATGTGTGCAGCCGATGACAGGGTTACAGCTCGAAGACCTCAGGAGTCCCTCAGATGATACAAAAGCAAAGCAGATCCATCTAACGGCTCACTGAGGGGAGGGAGAGAGGGGCCGCTGTAGCCCTGTGACGGACATGTTTGAAGGAGGACTAACACAGGGTTACAGCCTACTGTAGCATATGCCCCAGAGTCTACGCCACTGATTAGACTATTTATACAAACCTAGTCATGGACCACAAACACACACAACCCCCCCCCAACACACACACACACACACACACACACAAGGGAGGGATGAACAAACATCTGCCTGTACGACTCTGAGTCAGACAGTGCCTGATAATGCGACAAAAACGAGGGCAAACAAACCGACCATAACACACAGCTCCCTTTCCACAGCTAGAGCTGCAAGCCAAACAAACCTGTACACACACACACACACACACACAGAGACAAAAACACAGACACATGCACACACAAACCATACCGATCAAGACAAGCTTAGACCTTGTTTGCCCAATCTAGAACACGCTTCTCCTTGATAACAGCATGTACACACACACACAGACACACACACACACACACACACACTTGAGGGGGCATCTGGGCGTGCTGAAAGGCCTTGTCTGCCCGTCGCCCGGTGTCTCTGTGGCCAGACACAATCAGGCCCTGTGTGTTTACCATGGGCCCCTGCACAAACAAGACAAGAGTCTCCCTTGTCACCTCTCCTCCGCACCTCTGGCCAAGCCAGCAGCCTTCACAGACACAGGCGCAACAAAAGACACTTGACATGGGCTCCTACATCACACAGCACTGGGCTTCCAAGAGTCTGTGTGTGTGTGTGTGTGTGTGTGTGTGTGTGTGTATGTGTGTGTGTGTGTGTGTGTCTGTGTGAGTGTGTGAGTGTGTGTGTGTGTGTGTGTGTGTGTCTGTGAGAGTGTGTGAGTGTGTGTGTGTGTATGTGAGTTTGTGTGAGAGAGAGAGCTTATGTGAAGAAGTTTGTGTGTGTATCTGTGTGTGTGTGTGTTGTGAGTGTGTGAATGTGTTTGTTTTCTTGTGTGTGTGTGTTGTGAGTGTGTGAATGTGTGTGTGTATTGTACACAGATAGCTTACGTCATGCGAGCGCACTGAAACTGCACTGACTCAGCAAGCAGAGCCGAGACTCCTGCACCACAGATGCATAGCAAGTCCCCCTCCCATCCCATCGACACACACACACACACTATCAGACAAACACACTCACACTCTCTCACACACACACACACACACACACACACAGCCACACACACCCACTCACACCCACTCACACCCACTCACACTCACACACAATTAGTAATGAAGCTCCACAGGTATGTGAGAAATAGCCCATCCCCAGCTGCTCGCATATGTGTGTGTGTGTGTGTGGGGGGGGGCATTCTTTTAATGCCAGACCTGAAATGGTGCAAAATGACTAAACAACACTGAATAATTCATAACTGGTGATGACACACTACTGTTGACCTGGCTTTGCTGTTGAATATATTGCCAATATCCTTACATATTAAATCTGAAATACCAGGCCTCTGAACTCCCAACTAAGTTAAACTGAGTGAGTGAGTGTGTGTGTGTGTGTGTGTGTGTGTGTGTGTGTGTGTACAGCTACTGCCTCAGTGGCTGTGCATCAGCTGGTGTAATTGAGCGTGCTCAGATGATCAGCGAGGTGTGTCTCAAACACATCTGACAGCCCTGAAGCAAGACTGACGGGGTTGCGAGCCGCAAGGCTTCGCTCCGGTGGTTTGCAGTAGCCGTCATCTCTGACTGACGTGAAGATGGCCACACCACCTGTCTGTCACAACAGACTCTTTCATTCCTTCAGGGCCAGCCTTGTGCTGTGACAATGACTGGATTACACAACCAGCTGGAAGTATTTACTCATAAACACACCATGTTCTGCCATGTTTACCCTGTTTGGGACTGTCCAAACACCAGTAATGCCATTGTTGTCCCATGCTAAGCTGCCATAACACTACCACAATGCATTCAGTTATCATAACAGCATATTGAAATCCTAACAAAGGAGCATCCTCGTTTACTTGTTATAACACCTGGATGCAGAGGCTGCCTGATTTACTGCCTGCTCAGAAACAGCTGGACTTTAAGGTCTGTTTGTGTTTCTCTGCTGGAGTTGATGAGCAGCACTCTGGGGAGAACAGTAGTGGCCCTTTAGTAGGGTGCAGCTATTCCCACCTCAGCTAACTCTCAGCAGTCTGCAGTGCCTAACCCCAAAGAGTGTGCACTGCCTTGCACACACACACACACACACACACACACACACAGACACACACACACACACACACACACACACACACACACACACACACACACACACAGAAGACGTGTGTGTGTCTATAAACGATGCCAGGAACACTGAGGCAAGTCCAATCGAAACTACCGTAGGACACAAACGGCACACCTTTCCTCGGAACGTGCTAACGGTTTGTCTCATAAGCACACACACACACACACACACACACACACACACACACACACACACACATACAGGAGACAGGTGGAGCGGCAGGTCTGACATTCTTACAGAGCGAGCTGAGGGTGAACACAGACCCACCGCTGAGGCGGGACACAGCATCAAAAATGCAGCACAAGCGCTAACACATGAGAGAGCTTGAGAGAGAGGAACAAACAGAGGGAGATAGAGAGAGAGAGAGAGAGAGAGAGAGAGAGGAACAAACAGAGGGAGAGAGAGAGAGAGAGAGAGAAATAGACCGACAGGCAGAGAGAAAGAGAGGTGGAGAGAGAAGTAAGGAGAGTGACTGACACATTGACAGTTACATTCAGGGAAATACAGAAGATCAACACTTACATTCTTTAGCCTCTTGCTGCAGTCAGATCCTCTGTGAGAGAGAAAGAGAGAGAGAGAGGGAGAGAGAGAGAGAGAGAGAGAGAGAGAGAGAGAGAGAGAGGGAGAGAGAGACTGTGGGTTACCTGAAGGTGAACAGCATTCAGAACGACAACAAAATAAATCACTAGAAGCGAGAGCAGGTGGAGAGGAGTAAACAGCCGCTGCTCTGTGGAAATACCCCCGTGCTAGGAGCGAGAGAGAGAGAGAGAGAAAGAGAGAGAGAGAGAGAGAGAGAGAGAGAGAGAGAGAAAAGAACAGTGTTCCACCTCGCGTCAGCCGCAGTCTGACACCACCCCTGCCTCTCGCTATCTCCGCTCCACTCCGCTCGCTCACTCGCTGGCTTTGACGTCCCTGCCGACGGTTTTTCCCCTTTAAAGATGTCTCTAGGCTACATCACATGGAGGAAGGCCTCAAATGCCTCCCTCTCTCTCTCTCACTCTCTCTCTCACACACATACTCCTCTCTCTCCCTGTCTCCTCCACCCTCCCTCCCTCCCTCCCTGCTCTCACTCACGCCTGCGTTGCTCCCTCTTGTATGAAATATGCACAAGCTCCAAAAACACGATGGCCCGAACAGGCAGCAGACGAGCCTGCTTCTCTTAACACACTCTCGCCGTCGCCCTCCCTGGCTGCCCGAGACAATTCTCCGCAGAAATCTCTATGGAAACCAGACTTGAGACTGTAATGCATACATGTGTATAAGGAGTAGGATCAGACCAAATGCTTTAAGATCTTTCCCTCCAATTTTGGACCAAGCTTTCGGTTTCCACAGCAACGGAACTGGTATCAGTGCTTTTAGTGACGATTTAATAGGAGCTCTTAGGAGGTTTGCTGTAATTAGTTCAGGACTGATTTTAGGACTTGCAAAAGTCCAATACAAACACAATGGTAAAGGCAGACAGAGGAAAGAAGATGGAGATAGATGAAGAAAGACAGAGAAGAAAGGAAGTGATGATTGAGGAAGAGTGACATGAGAGGAAAGGACAAGACAACAGAACAGACAAGAAGACCATAGAGAGGAAGGAGAATAGCGAAAGAGAGAGAGAGAGAGAGAGATAAACATAAAGAGAGAAGTGAAAAGGTGAACAGAGAAGAGACAGACAGAGAGAGCAAGAGAGAGAGATAGAGAGAGGGAGAGAGAGAGAGAGAGAGAGAGAGAGAGACAGAGACGGTGAGGATAAGGGCAAAAGTACAGTCCAGAGGGCAACAGTGGCAGGAGGGGTTATTGGAGCTCTAAACAGGGGTAGAGAAGGGGGCATTGGAAAGTATCCATGAGGGCATATAAGAGTGAGTATGGGACAGACGTACAGGTAGGGGTACATGTGTGAGTATGGGGAAGGGGTACAGGTAGGGGTACAGGTGTGAGTATGGGGAAGGGGTACAGGTAGGGGTACAGGTGTGAGTATGGGACAGAGGTACAGGTAGGGGTAGAGGTGTGAGTATGGGACAGAGGTACAGGTAGGGGTTTATGAGGGGGTGTGAGAGGTGGCACAGGTAAGATAGGAGTGAGTACAACAAGAGCAAGCAGACGGAGCATAGGACAGGGGTAAATGTACAGATGTAGGGGGGGGGGGGTACAGTATGTGGTGGGAAAGGGTGGATGGGGATGTCTGTGCTCCTCCCTTACGTCCCCTGTCTTTCCCAGAGTTAGTTCTGATGACAGACAGGGTAACTGTACCCATGGGGTATGTCAAGCTGGATGTGTGATTGTAGAACTGGGAACAGCCATACTGTCAGCATCCTCTAATGGTCTTATTAAAGTTTAATCATCATGTTAGAGTGACTGTGACGGTGCACATACGTGACCGCCACGGCAGCATTGAGCTGCCTTCATTAAAGAACAGGGTGCTAGTGTTTCTCTTATGTGTGTGTTGCATGTTTTATGTACGTGAGTTTGTTTGTTTAGCGAATGTTTCGCTTGTGTGATTTAACCCGTGTTATTTATAATAATATTTAGGCTGCTTCATGTTAGAGTGACTAAAGTTAGAGTGAGGAGACAGAGCTGTGCGTTTGTTTTTCTCCAGAGCCGGCACACACGAGGCCCCTCAAGAGCACTCAAGGAAGGAGATTCCAGAAGGCCTTAGATCACTCTGATATCACCTTCTCTCTCCCCTCAAGAGCACTCAAGGGACGAGATTCACAACAACTGTGATTTAATGCGAATAAACGTACTATCAACCCCAGTCATATTATAACCTATGCGAATCGAGAGTTAATCCACCCCATTCTAGAGATTCCACAAGCCTTAGATCATTCACTCTGATATCACCTCTTCTCCTCCCTCCACCGCTCTCTAGCACTTGTTTTCTCTTCACTATTTTTCTTCTTTTCCACTGTCACTTTCTGATCTCTTGCTATTTTCCTCTCTCTCACTGTCTCACCTTTTCTCTTTCACTTGTCACTCATTCACACACACACACACACACACACACACACACACATTGAGCTGTCAGCCTATCTTGGAGATCACTCAGTTTCCATCAACAAACACAGGCAACGGTGGTGCATATTTCAGCTCTTCTCTCACTTTACAGGTCTGTCTCTCCTCCAGCACTGACCCACAAGAAGTTATGACACGCAGGAGAAGATATGAGCAGGAGACAGAGACAGCTAGAGAGTGAGACAGAAAGAGAGAAAGTGAGAGAGAGCTAAAGTGAGAGAAAGTGAGAGAGAGAGAGAGAGAGGGATAGAGAAGAAGAGTGAGAGAGGGAGAGAGTCAGAGAGGAAGAGAGAGAGAGAGAGAGAGAGAGAGAGAGACAGAGACAGAGACAGAGAGATACTGAAACTGAGGCCTTCGGACATTGTGCCGTCTACCTTAGAATGATGGGGGTTGTGTTTCACAAACAAAGAGTGAGACAAAGCAGCTCTGTGTTACTGAAGAAAGGGTAAGATTGAGAGAGAGAGAGAGAGAGGGAGGGAGTGAGAGAGAGAGGGAAAGAGAGAGACAGGGAGAAAGCGGGAGAGAGCGGGAGAGAGCGGGAGAGGGGGGAGAGGGAGAAAGGGAAGGAAAGATAGATTTGCTAGGAAGTGAAACTGCATTTCCAAGGTGACTATGAAAGTATTTTATGGAGGTTTATCAGAACAGTTAATGCTGATACAACCTCATTATCAATAACAACAAAGGGCAAGGCTAGTCTGCCCAATGTGTATGTGTATGTGTACAAATATGTGCAATATGCATCATATTGACTCTCTGTTGCCTCAAAGTCTGTAATTTGTACACATTACATACAGATACATTGAAATTGTTCAAGAAAACTGAAATAAATTAGCTTGATGTGTCAAAGGCTAAGGCAAAAAGTTCACTATGCACACACACACACACACACACACACTTTGTCTCTGGCTGACAGAACCAGTCAGGTTACCCTGGGCACAGCCCAAGGCTCTCAGTGTCATTTCACAGTACCGATGAGGCAACACTACACCCCCTCCCCCATTTCCCAGACACACCCACCTCCACACTCACACTGCATCCTTTAGACAGAGGGACAAAACAAACTATCTCCATGGCAACAGGCACGCTCTCTCTTTCTCTCTCTCTGTCTCTCTGTCTCTCTCTCCCCCTCCATCCTCCCTCCCTCACAATCTCTCTCTCTCTCTCAGTCTCTCTCTCCCCCTCCATCCTCCCTCACTCTCTCTCTCTCTCTCTCTCTCTCTCTCTCTCTCTCTCTCTCTCTCTCTCTCTCATAGCAATGACATGTTTCTTAAACACATCCGTTTCATTTCAGAACAGCTTCATTGTTGTCCGGACGGCCTCTCTAAAAAGGGCTGTGTCATTTAGAAGTGCATGAGGTCATGCTTGGCACCTGGGCTTTATTTTCACTGCATGACAATGAGCAAACTAACTATGGCCACTGCAGAGGGACAAACAGGACCACGGCACCAGGTCAGGTGAGGAGAGGAGAGGAGAGGAGAGGAGAGGAGAGGAGAGAAGAGGAGAGGAGAGGAGAGGAAAGACTGGGAGAGTCAAAGCAAACCAACACTATCTAGGACAGAGCAAAAAG
>NC_045171.1:10254457-10256957 GCF_900700415.2 Clupea harengus
CACTCTCTCTCTTACTCTCGCTCGCTCTCACTTCTACTCTCTCTTTTGTCACCATTTACTTCCCTTTCATAGGCTTTCTTTCAGTCTTTCACTTCTCTTCTCCTCCTCTTTCTCTCTCTCTCTCATCCTCTGGTTCAGCTGTTGGCCCATCTCTTCCTCCTCCTCTCTTCCTCCTCCTCTCTCCTCCACATACACACAAACAGGGTCCCCACTTGAAGGGTACACAGGAATGCTATTGATGTCATAGGCAGGGAAAACACAGGAGAAGAGGAAGGGGGAAGAGAGATACAGACAGACAGAGAGAGAGAGAGAGAGAGGGAGAGAGAGGGGGGGAGAGAGAGAGAACTCCCTCAAATAAAAACACAAGGTGAATTCATGTCCTAGGACCAGAACATGGCCTCTGCCGTGACCTGAGCCCCACAACACGAGACAGGAGTTTAAACATGTGGCTTTAATGGGCTAGATCAGTCCAGCCAATTAGCAGCAAAAGGCAGGTGCACTGGAGTCTACTGCTGGGTGACTCACGGTAACATGTGTGATGTTACAGCGAAATGGATTCTTGGTTTTTAACTCAACATCAATACTCTCAAAATTCAGACTCTCTCTTAACAGATTAATGATCAAAATAAATATAAGCAAACCAAAGTACAAAATTTAACTAAAAACAATGTAAGTCTTGCTACAGTAATTCTGTTTTCACTCTTCACAGCAAAACCAAAGTAATTTTTTGCTCGTAAAGAATATGCTTTATTACTGCAAGAGTTAAGCTTGCCAAACATTCACTGTATATAAACTGTATAAACCTACATAACTAAATTCAGGTGTGACCACAACACAACAGCCAACAACCCATCTGTTTTCCATATATTTTCAAAGCCCCCCCGCTCTTTCTTAACTGTCTTCCCCTCTTCTGCAATCTCTCTCTGCAGGAAAGTTTGTTTTGATTTGGCTCGTGATAAAGAAGTTCTAACGGCGGCCATCACTCCCAGCTGGGTCAGGACCCCGAGAGAGATAGCACCTGTAGATGAAGATAAGGAGGAGGAGGAGGAGACAGGATAGAGTGAGACAAACAGATGGAGGAAGATAAAAGAACAGATGGAGGAAAGCGAAGAAAGACAAGAAGTCCAATGTCTTTAGATAACCAGGAGCGGCGAACATAATGACAGTTAGATTACGATTGAGACAAATGAGAGGAATGGAGTAATATCAGGTTACTGTTTCCCCCCAGTATAGTCAGTTTCCTCACTCTCCTACACAATGACACACACACACACACACACACACACACTCTCCTACACAATGACATGGGGTGTCTGAAACAGCGATACTGAGGAACATCTCTCTCTCTCACACACACACACACACACACAAACACACACCACACACACACACTCTCCTACACAATGATATGGGGTGTCTGAGACAACTCTGGATCTCTCTCGCTCTCTCTCTCTCTCTCACACACACACACACACACACACACACACACACACACACACACACACACACACACACACACACAACTCTGGATCTCTCTCTCTCACACACACACACACACACACACAACTCTGGATCTGGGCTCTTTGAGACAGAGGGGTGTGGCCGCAGCATGCAGGCTGTCACAACTCTCTCTCTCTCACACACACACACACACACACACACACACACACACACACACACACACACACACACACAGGCTGTCAGTGCTCAGGGAGGGGCAGGTGAAGACAGCTAGTGCTGATGGGGCCCATGTCCAGATCACAGGGTAGGGTTGTGTGTGTGCATGTGTGTGTGTGTGTGTGTGTGTATGTGTGTGTGTGTGTGTGTGTGTGTGTGTGTGTGTGTGTGTGTGTGTGTGTGTGTGTGTGTGTGTGTGTGTGTGTGTGTGTGTGAGCTCTGGGATCAGATCACAGGGTAGGGTTGACTGGTGGTGAAGGGAAACCAGTGACACACCAGTGAACCAGTAAACAGAGACGCTTCAGTACGGTCAGTGCTTAAGCCTCCAGACGATTATACAGATTAGGTGCAGTTTGTTAAGTGAAGTTGATATAACAGGTGAGACAGGTAGACACACACAAGCGCACACACACATAGATACATGCACACAGATGCACAGATGCACACAAACACACAAAGACACACACAAGCGCACACACACACATATAGATGCACGAACACAGATGCACACACACACGAACATGCAAAGACACACACAAACACACATAAGCGCGCACACACACATACAGATACACACACACACACACACACACACACACACACACACAGTAGATGCAATCCCACTTAACGCCCACTCAGTGACCCCGGGATGCATGTCCACTCAGATTGGCTTGTCTTCAGAGGGAGGGAGGCTGACAGGAACTCTAATGGAACCCTGATGTGTGTGTGTTCCCCCGCCTGTCCTCGCCTGTCCGCGCCTCGCCTCACACTGCTGCCAGCTGGGAGCTCCACAGTAGATGAGTCCACAGAGGGAGCGAGAGAG
>NC_045171.1:10261957-10271957 GCF_900700415.2 Clupea harengus
AACTGCTTGCGGTCTAACCTCGGGCTGGAACTTTGTACACATGTTGGAAAGATAGCAAAGGACAGTGCAGAAACTGCGCTTTGTAATGATGGCGTGAGCACATAGCACAGCTTGTGAAGAGTGTGTGTGTGTGTGTGTGTGTGTGTGTGTGTGTGTGTGTGTGTGTGTGTGTGTGTGTGTGTGTGTGTACATGCGGGCATTTAAAGGACTATACATTGCCCGTCACGATCGCATTGCACATTACAGCGAACGAATTACGCAAAGCATATGGACAAAGCGCAATACACACAAACAAAAAAGTACAATTGAACTGGTTCACACATTTGAATGACAACTCCTTAGAAAGTGTTCTTTAAGACTCTCCAAATACTCCTGACATTGTTGTTGTTGATGATCTTTTAAAAACCATTGTGATTCTGGAAGTGGGTTGTTGCTTTGACATGTACAGTGCCCTCCACAATTATTGGCACCCCTAGTGAATATTAGCAAAACAGGCTATAAAACAATATGTGTTTGCTGTTTATCCTCTTGGTCTTTCACTCAAAATATTCACAAAAATCTTACCTTTTCATTGAAGTAAAACTATTGAAAGAAAAAAAACTGTTGACATTAAATAAATATTTTCCCCCAAAACATGTGTGCCACAATTATTGGCACCCCTTAATTTAATGTTTTGTGCAGCCTCCCTTTGCCAAGATAACAGCTCTGAGTCTTCTCCTATAATGCGTGATGAGGTTGGTGAACACATGGCACGGGATCTGAGACCATTCCTACATGCAGTATCTCTCCAGATCCTTCCGATTCTGAGGTCAACGTTTGTAGACTCGGCTTCAGCTCATCCCACAGATTTTCTATGGGGTTTAGGTCAGGGGACTGTGATGGCCATGGCAAAACCTTTATTCTGCGGTCGGTGAACCATTTTTGTGTTGATTTTGAGGTGTGCTTCGAATCATTGACCTGCTGGAAGGTCCAACCAAAGCCCATTTTAAGCTTACTGGAAGGGGCTGTTAGGTTTTCATTTAATATCTGCTGGTATTTGATGGATTCCATGATACCATGTATCCTAACAAGATGTCCAGGGCCTTTGGAAGAAAAACAGCCCCACAACATCAAAGATCCGCCACCATACTTCACAGTGGGTATGAGGTGCTTTTCTGTATGGCTATCTTTCTGTCTACGCCAAACCCACCTTTGATGTTTGTTGCCAAAAAGCTTTATTTTGGTCTCATCTGACCATATAACTCGGCCCCGTCGAAAGTCTGACTTACATTTGGCAAACTGTAGGCGCTTTAGTTTGTAGTTGATTGACAGCAGAGGCTTTTTTCTGGCAACCCTCCAAAAGAACTTGTGGTGATGTAGGTGGCGTCTGATGGTAGTTTTGGAGACTTTCTGACCCAAAGACTCAACTCACCTCTACAATTCTCCATCTGTGATCCTTGGAGATTCTTTTTCCAGTCGAACCATCCTCCTCACGGTGCGTGGGGTCAATGTACACACACGTCCTCGTCCAGGCTGATTCTTAACATCTCCTGTTGCTTTAAACTTCTTAATTATTTCCATGATAGTGGAAATGGGTATTTTCAACTCTTTAGAGCACATCGTCACTGTGTTCTTGGGTCTTTCCCATAGTGATGAATGACTAATGGAATTTGGCCTGTGTCACCTCATATTTGTACGCCTGTGGAACAGGAAGTCATGGTTGACCTCTTAAGAGTTCACATTGTGGCACACATGTTTTGGGGAAAAATATTTATTTAATGTCAACAGTTTTTTTTTCTTTCAATAGTTTTACTTCAATGAAAAGGTAAGATTTTTGTGAATATTTTGAGTGAAAGACCAAGAGGATAAACAGCAAAGACATATTTTTTTATAGCCTGTTTTTCTCATATTTACTAGGGGTGCCAATAATTGTGGAGGGCACTGTATATGGACCTGTGTTTCTCTGAATTTTTTTTAAAATATCAGCCATTAACTCATACTCTGACAGTAGGTGGTTATAGTACAAAACTAGTTGTACTCATTTATGGTAGCCTTGGACATGTTCATAGACTCTGTGTTAGAGGATTGCAAATTGCTGGACTTAATAAGAAGAACTCTAAGCAAATAGCCAAATACTGCTCTGTGTCAGCAATCATAGGCAGTCTGCATATATGGAGAAGGCGCTGCCATCTCTACCCCTGATATGACTATGTATTCATCTACTGATTCACTTGGCTGTAAATACTTGCACAGTGTTTGTGTTGTTGTGTGAGACATAATAGGCTCTTTATTAATATTTGGATGCTGTGGTGTTGTAATCAGTATTGGTCATTCCAAATAAATTAATCAAATGTGTGTGTCTCTGTGTGTGTGTGTGTGTGTGTGTATGTCTGCATGCATGAGTGTGTGTGTGTGTGTCTGCCATGTGTCTGTGCTGTAGCTCCAGGGGGTCCTCTGGAGATGATAGAGTCTACCGAAAATACTCTCTCTCTTTCTCTCTCTCTCTCTCTCTCTCTCTCTCTCTCTCTCTCTCTCTCTCTCTCTGCTAGCATACACAAAACTGTCACACTCTCATATGCTGTCGACACACATTACAAAGTTAGACATTGCTACAACAAACAAACAAACAAAACACACACAGCAGTGATAGTCTGACAAGACACACAGACACTGACACACACAGAGAAAGCGAAAAGAGAGCGAGAGAGAGAGCGAGAGAGAGAGCGAGAGAGAGAGAGAGAGAGAGAGAAAGAGAGAGAGAGAGAGAGAGCACATGTGCAAAATGTAGGGGATTCTTTGCTGACTAACCTCTATAAATCATACTGATTTACCCCTCCACACACAAACACACACACATGCACGCACGCACACACAAACAAACAGAGAGAGAGAGACACATACACACACACACACACACACACACACACACACACACACACACTTGCACAGGTGTTCTCATGGCCAAGAAATCCGCAGGCCCGTACGTTAATCATCGTCAGTGATGCATTGGACAAGTGGTGCCGAGGAGAAGCCGGTTGATTAACGCTCTTCTTAAAGTGAATTACCGACAGCAGAGCTAGTAAAAGAGACCCAGTTTGGCTCACAGGGATCTCTTAGCTCACTCTCTGTCTTTTCAGCACCGCCATTATTGGAAAGTTTATCCCAGAATACATCAGGTTAAGAGATGATTTGAGATCATTCACATGTGAGCCATCACGCTTTACAACACAGCAGTATGGTAGCAGAGTGCAGTCAGAATCCAGTCACATTCATTAGACCCCTCATGGCACATATTCAGTGTGAAAATGTCTCAAAATGTCTCAAAACTATCTTTATGTGAGCAAGGGTCATTCCAGTTCCCTTGTTTAAAACTAGTATATCTATCCAGTGTGAAAATGCACTGTCTCAAAATGTCTCAAAGCCATCTTTCTGTGAGCAAGGTCATTCCAGTTCCCTTGTTTAAAACTAGATACAGACGGATGCAATGAATGTGACAAAGATGCCAAATGGGGGTCAGGGTGTGGGCCATCACCCTGTACCCAGCACACTGTAGGGCACTGTGGCCACACAAAAAGCAGTCCTCTGTTCAGTGAACTCTGTTCAGCTGGCCTGACCTAAAGCCTCCCCCTGTGGGCTGGCGGGAGTGGAGGATGCTAGCGTACAGAAACTGTGCGAGTGTCTCGTATACACTGCTGGGACCGGAGGATGCTACTGTCCATAAGCAGCCTGTGTACATGAGCGTACAGAAACGTGTATATACTGTATATATATATATAGATATATGTGTGTGAAGGTGTGTGGTTAGCATTGTGGCCATGTTTAATGCATGCGTGTAGTGTAGTGGGGTTGCAAGAATGTCTGTGAAGGTGTGTATTCCTGTGCAGATTTGTGAGGCGGTGTGTGTGTGTGTATGTGTCCATGTTAAAACGTTGGTGATGGTAGTGGAGAGTGTCCGTGTGTGTATTTCTGTGAGGGTTTGTGACAGGCATAATGTGTATGTCGTGGCCGATACGTGTGTGTGTGTGTGTGTGTGTGTGTGTGTGTGTGTGTGTGTGGAGGTGCGTGTGCGTGTGCGTGTGTGTGTGTGTGTGTGTGCGTGTGTGTGTGTGTGTGTGTGTGTGGAGGTGTGTGTGTGTGTGTGTGTGTGTGTGTGTGTGTGTGTGTGTGCGTGCTCAGGAGGATTCACTCACTCGCACAGCAGGATCCCGTTCTCCAGTCCTGCGCGGAAGTCCTTCTCGCCAAAGCACCGACCTGTCACCGCCTACCGGGAGGACAAGAAGAAAACCAGATCAGAGAGGAGGGACGCCGACGTGCCAAACGCCACGAACACACACACACACACACACACACACACACACACACACACCCTCGCAGCACTTCATCAAGCTTATGCTGACAGCTCGGCACTTCTTCATGCTCTCAGCCATGCAATGTTTACCAGCACACAGTAGGGTGTTCGGCTACACCACCCGCTCTAATCCACTTCAGAACATTTTCATCTCAAAGGAAAATAACTCTTTGTTGCCTTTTATAGGTCATTATACAGTTATCTAGTACCATAACAAACAAAAACTTTACAAACTATGCATCACTGAAATTCTTCGGAGGAATGGCAGCACGCAGCATAACCCACCAGTGATGAGGAGGAAAGGAAGAAGCACAGAAGCAATGAAGCAATGATGTTATCCGCACCACTACACGAGCAGCGAGTTCAGCCCAGAATACACAAACTGAGATGGATGAATAGAACAGGCGGAAAGAGAACAGAAAGAGACAGAGAGGCAAAGAACGAGAGAGACAGAGAGAAAGAGTGGAGGTGTATGCCGTCAGTGCTCTCGCTGACAGCACCGCACTAATGAGCTTGACGTAAGCCGCCATCATCCCAACCAAAGCCTGCTGCTGGGGCTAATCACCTGTGACACAGAGGACTTAAGGAAGCAGAGTTTGCATGACTGGGTTGTTTTGAAGCGACCCCGCTCCCCAGCTATGGCTCAGAGTTCAAAGGTTTGTTTTCCTGCGTTTATTATCTTTCCGGTTGGAAAGGAAAAGCTTTGAGTTGATATTCAAGTTTCATGCAAGGATGATTAATATGACTAGCAACTTGCAGATCATCTTGCAGTCCGTCACTCAAGTGTTTGTCAATCAGCATTGTTTCTGACATTTGTGCAATACACACATCAGCACCAGTGGATTACAAACCCCATAAATACAACATGAATGGATTGGCTTTATTTAATAACAACAAAAACCCCCAAAAAACATTCACCCGCTCTCTCTAAGACACACACATCACCCGTGACTTCCCCTCAGACAGAGGAGCACACAGAAGGGGAAAAACGATTTAAAAGTCATCCATCTCTATGGCGATGGACATACAAATATAAAATAGCCATTAATAACACAACTGCTAGGGACATCTGGCAGTTAAAACAATTACTGGATTGAACCATGCCAGGCATCCCTATGCGTTTATTTGTTCAGCTGGGGGGGGCTTGAGTGAGTGTGTGTGTGTGGAGTGTGTGTGTGTGTGGGGGGGGGGGGGTGGCTTGAGTGAGTGTGTGGAGTGTGTGTGTGTGTGTGTGTGTGTGTGTGGGGGGGGGGGTCACACTCTGACTCTGCAAAAGGAATGCATCTGGCGGGTGAGCTGCGAGAAAGCCTTGGAGTTGATACAACAGAAAGGGGCTGCTGCATGTCACTGCGTGGGCCAGGTATGTTGATGCTGAGAGCTTCAAGGAGGGTGGGGAAGCCCCTTGCCTACTGTAGATGGAGTGTGTGTGTGTGTGTGTGTGTGTGTGTGTGTGTGTGTGTGGTATGTTTGAGACATATCTGTGTGTATCATTCTGTGAGTGTGTGTGTGTGTGTGTGTGTGTGTGTGTGTGTGTGTGTGTGTATGTGTATGTGTGTGTGTGTGTGTGTGTGTGTGTGTGTGTGTGTGTGTGTGTGTGTGTGTGTGTGTGTGTGTGTGTGCGTGTGCGTGTGTGCATGTGCGTGTGCGTGCGTCTGTTGGCTGTTTTACAAACATGGCACCACCCACAACCACATCAGCCAGCACTGCGCTTCAAAGGCCCATTGGGCTGACATGAAGCCCAGACTAGAATACAAGGAGGAAATGCTCCATTATGAACGTCTACTTGCAGATGGAGCACCAGACCGACCGTAAAATCATTACAAAACAAGCTGCTCTTTGAGATACAATAACAGTACTGACTGCAGTCATTAAAGCATACTGGCTGCTGGCACTCAGCTCCATCACGCCCCATGAGCAGGCTGGGCGGAGGCTGGGCGGAGGCTGGGGGACTGGGGTTTGCTTTGGCCGTGAGCAGGATGTGGTTTCCTCTCCTCTAAGGTCTGGTTTGATGGCACACAGCGCGCCTCCTGGCCCGTAGCGTGCGATTGGAGTCAGTCATTCATGCTGCCCGCACCAACCCAGAGGCTCTCACTCAACCACAGCAAACCACTCACATCCACATGCTGTGGTGTGTGTGTGTGTGTGTGTGTGTGTGTGTGTGTGTGTGTCTGTGTGTGTGTGTGTGTGTGTGTGTCTGTGTGTGTGTCTGTGTGTGTGTATGTGTGTGTCTGTGTGTGTGTATGTGTGTGTCTGTGTGTGTGTATGTGTGTGTGTGTGTGCACGTGCATGAATTTGTGGTGGTGGTAGCGGGGGGGCTAGAAAGAAGGAAAGGCCTGCAAAAGATGCCCTAGTAATATCACATTAGTAATAAACATTATTCAAGTCAAACTCCATGGTAAGTCACACATGGGCATTCTCCATGGGAGCAGTAAAAGAACGTTATGATGTACATCCTCTTCAAAAAGCTGACGGATTCAGATGGGTCCCCAGTGAGGTGCATCTATTCTGGGGAGAGGAAGGGCCTAACTCGCCCGAACTTCAAAGCCATCTGGCTACTATCAATTATCAGTGAGCCTCTGGTTTCGACTGCTTGATGCAAGTCTAGTTTGAGCTCCACATTTGAGCCACAAAGGATTCCTTTTAATGAGCCGAACAGGCAAACAGACCCCCTGCTGAACGGAAACTAGCCAAGGAGCCCTGGAACTCCAGAGCCACCACACCCACAGCAGCCCTGCTTACATCATGCCTCACCTTCATGTACAGGGGGCTAATGGCTAACACAGACCACCGCTTCCATCACCTCTTGGGGACTGGTGTGCGGAGGCCGAGGCTTACAGGGCCATAAAACATGAGTTACTTCTTAGCACACCGAGGGTGGTTGTTTTGGACTGGACTCGGTGATCACACGCGAGAGGTTTGCTCTATA
Source organism: Clupea harengus (assembly GCF_900700415.2). Lineage (NCBI taxonomy): Eukaryota > Metazoa > Chordata > Actinopteri > Clupeiformes > Clupeidae > Clupea > Clupea harengus. Next base: position 10,269,211 of record NC_045171.1, read on the forward strand.
CATCACGGCCTGAGCGATAACCTGAGAGATGTTTGATCAGACAGAGGAGGAACTCCCCAAAGGACCGGAGAAGAGAGAAGACTAAGTCACTTCCTGGTAATGGACTTACTGACTGGGCTATTAGTTTTGGACGAGGTTGAGTTAATTCAATCTACAGACCGGAGGCAAAAACAGCACAGAGTACTCCAGTCACTGTGTGAGCGTGCACAACAGGATAGGCACCCGGCTGCTAATTAGCAGGGCCATGGGGTGACGGGGCATGGACCGCTATTCTGGCAACGTGCGCGAGCGAGCCTCATTCAAGTCCACCGTAAGTTCTAGACAGAACACCGCGTTTCACAAAACAGCCACCGTGGGTCACGTCAGGCCACACACACACACACACACACACAAACACATGTCAGGCCACACAATTAGGCAGAGGAATGCGTTGCCTTTGTTGGTTATGGTTTTGTTTTGTTGGCTTGTTTAGCACTGGAATGCCGTTCGGTGTATGTCCGCTTTTGAGGCCACATTGTTTTCGCGAAACAATCAAAAAGATGTCTAGCCCCCCCACCCCCTCCCCCTCTCTCTGTCTGTCTCTTTCTCTCTCTCTGTGACTTCCCCTCTCCCCCAGTGGACTCTTAATGACACAACTGGGGTCGTTTCGCATGGATCCATCTCCAAGCCCGCCACGTCCAGGCCTTTGTTGTTTCACGCCCAGGAGAGGCCTTTCCATCAAAAGCACAGGTCGGGAAGCGAGGAAGGAAAAACAAACCCCAGGGAAGGACGACACGGTGCGAGACCTCGAAGAGTAAACCACTTTACTAAATGGGCTGTGGCAGCTGGAATAGTGGAGAGGAATGGTTTATTCCAACGGCAAATTTGCGGTAGCAAAACAAAACATTATCGGCGCAAAAGAGCAGTGACCATTCCATGGGGGTCAACTGGGGGGGATAATGATTGTTCTTGCTTTCGAGGAGAACAAAGGGACGTCCAGTCTAGTCTAGCAACTGTTTTTCCCAGGGTGGTTCTCATGAGATAACGGAGGAGCTTGAAAGCGATCCATGATAGACACGTTCATGTTTCAGCGGAGCAGATTGCGGCCGTTTGTGAAAATTGGTTTAACAGAATACCCTGGGGGGTGGGGGATGGACAGCCAATGAAAACAGATACACCACGTAACCATGACATTTTCACAGCCTGTCCTACGTTACCTTTCCCCCCCAAGCTACAGCAACCACCTTTCCCGTCAAATGAACAAGCAGCAATTCAAGGGTTAGCCACTGAAAGGGTTTCCATGACACAAGACGTAAAGCATCGGGCAAGACAAAACACTCCGCACGAAGCCCCAAGGGCCTACAGCAATCATCCAATCAAGTCACAGGGATTACTTTTGTTCTGCCGGATCACACACAAACACACAACACAAACAAAGTCAGGGAGACACACACACACACATATAGTGCATGTAGAAACATGCCTGCAACCTACAGATCCGTTTCCACACACACTTATTGCGTAATTACAGACTCTGAAAGGCATATTTGCAATGAGGAATACATGCACACTTCAGGGCAGTATGCCAATAATCTGGTTAGCTCACTTTTGGTGAGGTAATTAGCCTCTAATCTGTTTTCCTCCAATTAGCTCCTGCTATGAGAGGAATTTACATAAAAAACAATCCTGTCACATGGGAACTGCCATGTTCTCGTTTCTGCCTTAAAGAAAGAATGAAAGAAAGGACAAGAAAGAAAGAAAGAATGAAAGAAAGAAACGGATTGAAAGAAAGGACAAGAAAGAAAGAAAGAAAAAACAAGAAAGAAAGAAAGAAACAGATAGAAAGAAAGGACAATAAAGAAAAGGAAAGAAAGAAAGAACAAGAAAGAAAGAAAGAAACAGATGTAAAGAAAGCTTGTTCCATAATCTGACAGTTAAAGATGAAGATAATGGCTGAAAGAACTAAAGAAGATCTAGTGAGATGGCCATCATTAGTTCACTTGACATGGAGAAAATGGAGGAGCTAAAAAAAACATACATGCACACTAACAACACACTCTGTTCATATGTCCAAAAAGAAGGAAGGACATAGGTTGTTGTTTAATTAATTGTGAGGATTCTGAAGGCATTTAAACATGAAAGGAAAATAGTCTGATGGTAGTGAAAAAAACACAATTGAGATCAGGGCAGAGCTAAAATCTAGCTTTTCTCATCCTCTAAACTGCTCCACACTCTATAGTACTGTACTTTCCCATGTCCATGGGAAGGAATTTAATACAGTAACTCTACCCCAAGCCACAATTATCTTACTTAGACAACACAAACTCTCCCAACATGACCAGAGATCTCAGTTAAAAAGACACTTTGGTTAACGTTGTGGTGAGAATCTGGTCGAACAGGCATATTAATATGTCACAGGGGTGCTGTGGGGGGGAAATGGGGAGCTCGGGGTTGGTGTGTGTGTGTGTGTGTGTGTGTGTGTGTGTGTGTGTGTATGGAGCCTGCTGCCAGTGATAGCCCTATGTGGTGTTCAGTGTCTGGGCGAGACCCTGGAGGATCAGCCAAGGGTGAAGGGGGACATCAATCCCCCCTCCGACTGACCGGTCTGGTCTCCCCCATTTCCCTCTCTCTGCTGCCTGTGGTGCCATGCTCAATGCCCCCTTACCACGCACAATGGCGGCACAGTTGCCCTGGTGCCTGGCACCGTTTGGAGCAAGCAGGAGAGAAGAGGAGGGGGGTAGTGTCAGAAGCAGTGGTGAGTAAGAGAG
>NC_045171.1:10276957-10286957 GCF_900700415.2 Clupea harengus
ATTTAAGATACACTAGCAGGACAGGATTCCTGCAGATGGCTAAGATGGAAAACCTCAGTGAGGGCGTCTGAAGGAGGAGAGGGAAGTTCATCGGCCACATCATGTGGAAAGAATCAAACAGCGACTGCAGGGCTGCATTGACCTGGACTCCAGAAGGGCAGTGACTGCAGAGCAGAGCAGACCAAGTATAACATGGAGATGGACGGCAGAGAGAGAAAGGGAGAGATCTGGGTAAAATAATTGGAGTGAGGAGGGGAAAAAAAAGAAACACCTAATTGATGGATTACTGAATTAATAAATGAATGAATGAAATGATGAATGGATGGATGGATAGATAGATGGATGGATGCACTGAGAGGAGGACATCACTGTCAGATCTCCTGATGGGACTGAGTGATTACTGTAAGACGCCCTGTGAAAAGCCTGACTGTCAGATATGTGTGTGTGTCTGTGTGTGTGTGTGTGTCTGTGTGTCTGTGTGTGTGTGTGTGTGTGTGTGTGTGTGTGTGTGTGTGTGTGTGTGTGTGTGTGTGTGTGTGTGTGTGTGTCTGTGTGTCTGTGTGTCTGTGTGTCTGTGTGTGTGTGGCCTGACTGGGGAGAATGACGACAGCTCCATATGGTGAACAGAAAGGCGCAGAAAACAGTCTATCAAGACTTTCTCTCTCTCTCTCTCACTCACACACAGACACACAGACACACACACACACACACATACAAGACTACCATTTCAACAGCTCAGCGCGAGATCATTCTCGCTCTCCCTCTCTCTGTATTCCTCACACGTCCTCTCTCTTTCACTTAGTCACTCCCTCACTCACACACACACACACACACACACACACACACACACACACACACACACACACATACATACATAAACACACACAGAATGAACACTTGTTTTTCTCTCTATCTCTCAAATATTCCCTTCCTCTCTCATATACAAAGAGAGAGAGAGAGAGAGAGAGAGAGAGAGAGAGAGCGAGAGCACGCGCGCGCGCGCGAGAGAGAGAGAGAGAGAGAGAGAGAGAGAGAGAGAGAGAGAGAGATGATGGTGATGCATACACTAACTCTGGCTCTGCACTAAGCACCATCCGCACTGAGGCGGCAGCAGGAGCTTCTGTCATTGCTCACTCCTTACATAACCCCCCCACACTCTCACTCATTAGTCACCAGCATCACCATACATCCAGCCTCTGCATCTAATCACTGGCTCTTCCAGTCCCCCTTGGTTTACTCCATACTGCGGCACAAACACACACCGTTGCCTTCATGTCAACATAGAGCTCCATATAAAGTCATACCTTACAATGCTTACTTAAATGACTGAAGAGACGGGAAGTGTCTTCAAGAAATTATTATTTAAGATGTTTTAAGATTCTTTATGTGATTATTCATCAGATGTTATGAACTGATATAATGTATGGCAGGCCTGTTTCTGTAATTTTGCCCAATACATGGCACTTAATTCAGGGATGAACATATAATTCTTCACAAAGAGTCATTAATACTGTTTATGTATACAACCATAAAGGATTTATTGTGTGTGTGTGTGTGTGTGTGTGTGTGTGTGTGTGTGTGTGTGTGTGTGTGTGTGTGTGTGTGTGTGTGTGTGTGTGTGTGTGTGTGTGTCTGTCTGTCTGTGTGTATTCACTTGGTTTGGGCTCACTTGACCTGAAATACAGATGTGTGTGAGATGATTCCTGGAGAGCAGAGCAAGCTCATTCAGCCAATTGTCCAAATTCACAGAGTCTTTTCAGAACTCTCTGAGTCAGTTGCAGAACTCTCCAGGTACTGGCCTGGGGATGATGCTGTTGCCAACATCAGCTTCTCCAGCTCCTCGTGAGGAGTTATTGATGATTTATTTATCAATCAATCAAATTAGCAGATTAATCATAATCCACTAATGAAACATCAAGAACTAAGTCAGGTCCACTCTGAATGCTTCTAGTTAGCGTGTGTGGGACACTGATGCATTGATGAAATGTGGTTCCGTGGGATCAACAAATGTGTAGTATATCAAGTAATTGGCTCTCGCTTGATAGACTCTGAGGCATTTGTAAAAGGACAGGAGAGAGGGAGAGAGAGCGAGAAAGATAGAGTGAGAGAGAGAAAGGCAGAGTGGGGGTGGACCTGGAACAGTTCTATCGCTGGATTCATCTGGACATTTCTTGGCTGGCTCGTTGTGTGGATTTAGTGTCCACGGTGATTTATGCATTTAGCTCTGTTTCAATGCTTCTAGGACTCTACCAGGACCAGATTATCTGCAGTGTGTGTGTGCGTGTGTGTGTGTGTGTGTGTGTGTGTGTGTGTGTGTGTGTGTGTGTGTGTGTGTGTGTGTGTCTGTCGGTCTGTATGTGTATGTGTGTGTTTGTATGTCTGTTTGTCTGTGTGTGTGTGCACCTCCTGTTCTTAATTTGTAACACACACACACACCCTCTTGCTAGTTTCCCTACAGGACATGCACACACTCTATTACAGAAACAGGCACACACACACATATACATGAACACACACATTTATTTAGACAAACACACACACTAAGTCAAAAGCAAACATGTACCCACATAAACACACACACACACACACACACACACACACACACACACACACACACACACACACACACTTTCCGCCTCCTTCTGGTTGTCATATTCAAGTACCTGCCCTGCATGAGTAATTGATACTGACAACAGGAGCAGCAGAACTCCAGAGCACACAAACACACTTTTCTAAAAACTCAAAACTTCAGAAAAGACAGAAGCATTCCCTCTGGCCTGACAATCACAACCTCGCATACAGAGCTCAGGAAACCTGACTCCTCTCTAGCAACTATCAGCTGTGCCCAGACGAACCAGGGGGGAGCGGGCAGACCACTACAGCAGCACCACCTCCACACCTCAGCCTCCACACCTCAGCCTCCACACCTCAGCCCAGCTACTGTAGCCCTGGACTACGACACCCTTGAGTGGATATCTGTGTGGTTCGGGCCAAGTTAGTATGTTTGTGAAAATTCCCTTAAAAAAAAAGCATTAAAAATGAGAAAAAGAGTCAGCTGCAGTAAAAAAGTACAAAATAATGAAATAAAATGTAATACTGTATGCAATTGACTATGCTGGGGTGACAGAATGTCCCCCTTGAGAGGGGCTGTATGTCACTGTTGTGCTAATACTCATGTAGACTAGGGTAAACAAGCCACTTATGTCACCTTCTTAGACATGCTCCATAAGAAGGAGCATGCTTGACCCCCCCTCACACACACACACACACACACACACACGCACACACACACACACGCACACACACACACACGCACACACGCACACACGCACACACGCACAGACACACACCACCATCATCAAGTGTATTTGTCAGGGCTTGAATGCTTGAGCACACACTGTCAACAGGCGACTGTGGAGAGAGCCGTACATCACCCGTTGCCTGTCAAAACAGCAGCGGGGGGGGGGTGTGGTGTGTCGCAGACTTAGCACGCTAGCCTCGCCATCAATCAGCCATGCCAGGGGCCGCGGAAGAATGGGGCCGCTGGTGACAGGGTCTGCAGCCGGCCGGCCGGGGGTCCCGTAGGTGTCGCACAGCTGTTTGCGCTCCAAAAAGTGTGTGTATGTGTGTGTGTGTGTTTGTGGGGGGGCTAAGGGTTATTTCTGTACACATTGTGAGTGTTTGTGCGTGGAGTTAGGTGGGAAAGAAGGCTTTTCTTCCCAAAGCACTTAACCAGCATGGGGTGTGGACAGACACAGTGCCGTGTTTGTGTGTGAATGCATATGTGTGTGAGTGTGTGTGTTTGTGTGTGAATGCATATGTGTGTGAGTGTGTGTGTTTGTGTGTGAATGCATATGTGTGTGAGTGTGTGTGTTTGTGTGTGAACGCATATGTGTGTGAGTGTGTGTGAATGCATATGTGTGTGAGTGTGTGTCTTGGTGAGTCTGAGAGTGTGTGAAACTAGGAGTGCGTGCAATACATTATTTGTGTGTGAGGGGAAATGGTGGTGTGTGTGTGTGGGGGGGGGGGTCTGTTTGTGTGTGACCATGCAAGTGTGAGGTATGGGCGTGTGTGTGTGCGCGCGTATGTGTTTGCGCGTACGTGCTTGTGCTTCTGTGTGTGTGTGTACATACACCTCTGTGTGAGAGAAATAAAAGCAACACCACTCCTCGAGTACAAAGAACCTTGTGCTGAAGGAAGTTGCTTGGCGCCAAACAGCTCCACCAATCTTATGTAAGCGCCTACCTCACAGGGAACGGAACACAGGCCTCTTATCCAAAGGGGATGTATGGATGGATGCACTGTATAGCTGAAGGATAAACACAAGTTGCAGGGGGCATGGTTGGACGGACGGATGCATGCATGGATGAATGGATGAATGGAGGTGCTAAGGCACTGATACATGAATGGATGGATGGATGGATGGATACATTAATAGATGGACAGATGGACAGGAGGAAGTGGAGTAGATGAGTTCATGAGTGGGGAAGCTGTTGTGGCTGGTGGAGAGATTGCCCAGCATGAGGGGGTTAATCCTCTGACTACAGTGTGGGTGTTGGGGTCTATGTGTGTGTGTGTGTGTGTGTGTGTGTGTGTGTGTGTGTGTGTGTGTCTGTGTGTGTGTGTGTGTATGTGTGTGTGTGTGTGTGTGTTCTGGGGTTATATGCAATACAATTAAAAAGCAGTGAAAAAGTATGACTGAAAAGTGTCTATGTATGCGTGCTAGCGTGCGTCTGGCACCATCTGAACATGACGCAATCTACAGACTGACATTAATGTACACAGGAGCGCCTATGTCTGCAGCTGTCCAGCGTCATAGATGATGATGGAATGGCATACACAGGAAGCATGGCCCAGTTAGCCCACTGTGGCTCCAGCCGGCCTGTCCGCCACCTTAGCTGAGCTTCTCCCTCATGCGTTACTTCCAATAACAGCACAGGCCACCTCGCCCTGGGCACGTCCACCAAAGCAAAACACCTCTAATCGAGTCCACTTCCTCTATAGGGCTGTATTTCATACTGAAGCCTTTTGTAGTCCTGCGGCCATCAATCAGTTGCTTGCTGTTATCAAAGCAAACTGTCAATCATGTGCACATGAATACACACACACACACACACACACACACACACACTCACACACTCACACACTCACACACTCACACACTCACACACGCACACACTCACACACACACACTCACACACACACACTCACACACTCACACACACATACACTCACACACGCACGCACATACACACACTCAAGCACAGCCTGACAAATAAGAAAACAATACAGAAAAGGAAAAGGACAACCAAAAAGCTCACAAAAGCAACAAATGTAAGAATGCAAAGAATGCGCAAAGTCTAAATTGTGTCCTTGTAAAGAGAAACCACACAGGCATAGGGAGCCGGAGTGGAATGGGAGAAGGGGAGAGCGGCTCACAGGAAAAAAGAGGCCATGTTTTGGGTTAATCCACGGGGCCAAACTTCACTGCGCCGTCTAATCAGGAAGGGAAACACGCCAGCGGGACCTGAGCACTAATATTTAGCTGTTAGGGGGCAGAGCACTTAGAGAGCGCCGTAGGAAATTTCACATGTCTAATCACGGCCACTTAGGAGTGTGTGTGTGTGTGTGTGTGTGTGTGTGTGTGTGTGTGTGTGTGTGTGTGTGTGTGTGTGTCACGGCCACTTATCAGGGCCTCGCTGAAGGAAACTCCGACCAGGGAGGCCAGACAGACGGATGACCAGGCGGGCTTGTTGGTCGGCTATCCAGACAGAACGGAGAGAAAAATAACACTCTTGAGAAAAAGGAAAAACAAGGCTTTTGAAAAACATACCAGTATCCTGTCCCATTCTGTACTAGACTCCAGTGTCAGCAAACACATCACTAAATTATAACACAGGCTGCCAAACACAGGAGGCCGAGAGCGCAGTGTTCAGTGAAGTGCAGTGTGGAGCGCAGTGTTCAGTGAAGTGCAGTGTGGAGCGCAGTGTTCAGTTAAGTGCAGTGTGGAGCGCAGTGCACAGTGAAGTGCAGTGGGGTGGAGTTGAAGCTCAAAAACACAAATCCAAAGAAACAAAGTCTACACATTAGAGACTAAAGGAATAAGGAGAATCCAGATATATAAACTTTAGATTGCAGTTAACCTGTGAGCAGGCATGATGGAAGGGAACTATTGACACACACAGCTGACATCACCGCTGAGATGAGTGGAGGGGGGGGGGACTCACAAGCCAGTTTCTGCTACACTGCTGCGAAGAAGACCCCTCATTAAACCGCCTTCGCTTGTTTAGACTGAACCAAAAATATCCCCAGCTTCAGTGAGGCGTGTCATTTAATCCATTTGATTTTGTTATCAATATGGCAACAAACCATCAAACAGGCCCTAAGAGAGGCATCGACTACATCAAAAGTTAAAAAAGTGTGTGAGAAGATGCATGAAGAGGCAGTGTGTCAAAAATGTCCATGAATCATCACCACATTATTGTGTTTACATTTGGCTTGAAAGCAGTTAAGTCAGAGCTGGGAAATATCATGTTGGACGTTCCAAATTCTGAGTCGTCTTGAATGCGCTATAACACATGCGTTGGAAATAAACTAGCCTACCTATTACTTTAAAAAACAATGAACTTGCACATTAATAGTCATGTTTAGACTCAAGCAAAGTTAGTGTGCATCATGTACAGCATGTTAATGCTGATCTGGTTGAATTTGTGTGTTCTGACAACACAGTTGCCTAGCTTCACTTTGGTTAGCTGCCAAGCTGCGTCACACCCCTATCCCGCCATGCGGGCTGTAACGTGTACACAGACATCGATGCGGCTCTGTGACTACCTCCACTGTGTGTATGAGTGTGTCTGTATGAGTGTGTGTGTGTGTTTGTGTGTGTGTGTGTGTGTGTGTATATGAGTGTGTGTTTGTGTGTGTGTGTATGTGTATGAGTGTGTATATATTTATAACCCTAACCCATATATTAATTACACATTGTGAATCATCAAATATCTGAAAAACAGCAAGTAAATGAACTAAATAATATCAAAATGAACAGACACAACCAGGTTCATGACTGAATACTAAAAATGCTCCAGCTTAACAAGCTCATCCAGTTTTCAAGCCCTCTGAACATCATTCTCTGTTTGCTACAGGGGGTCGGAGAGTGAGAGGAGTCGTATACAACAAAGAAAGTTCCAGAAAGTGTTACGCACGGCCTAGACCTACTGCAGCACAGTAGACAGAATAAAGATTAACAGCAGTGCAGAATTAGAACGGGCTGCATGTGAAGGAGCACAGAGGGTCAGCGCCATTGATTGGTTTTGACATGTCACACACACACACACACACACACACACACACTCACTATCAACTATCCAGGGTTTTGACATGTCACAGACACATACACAAACACACAACAATGTGTGTGTGTGGTTTTGACATGTCACACACACACACACACACTATCCATGTGCATGTGTGGCGGTATGTGGGGGCCTTCATGTGTTCAGCACATGACGTGACTGATGCTAAGCTGCAGGCAAACAGATTGGATCGAACTCTTATGCTTATGCATGCAGATAACCTGGAGTACTTCACATACAGTACATTATCATGCACATACACAATTCAGTGACACACGCGCGCGATCACACACATACAATTCAGGGACACACACACACACACACACACACAATCAGACGCATACAATTGAGGGACACAGAAAAAACTCACAATTACACACATACAAGTCAGCGTCACACACACAAACACAACACCTCACAATTATGTACACACACACACACACACACACACACACACACACACACACACACACACACACACACACACACACACACACACACACACACACACACACACACACACACACACACACACACACACACAGCAAGAGCCCTGATGAAGAGATAAGGAGTGTGTCTGTGCTGATTTGCCATGAAATAACCTCTGTAAGCAGGCTGAGCTTTCCTGGGGCCTCCATAAGGCCTCAATATCCTGCCCAGCTCAACCCCACAGGACAGGCAGACTGCCCAGCCTCGCCCTGGGCCACAGACATCACAGACCTTCCCTTGACCTCTGGCTTACCTTCCCGCACCGACTATCAAACACCACGTCACACAGACTATCAAACACCACACACACACGCACACACATGCACACACGCACACACACACACACACACACGCACACACACTCACACACACACACACACGCACACACACACACACGCACTCACACACACACACACACACACACACACACACACACACACACACACTCACACACACACACCCCCACCCGTGTGGCGGGCTGAGTGTGTTTCTACGGTGTCCCCACAACATCCTCTGAAATGTCGTCACAGTGCTCTCAGTGTTTACCAGCCGAGCACACACCACTCCAGTCTGACCTCTTCACACTCACAGCCAAACACAGCATGCTATTCAAACTCTACTGAAGCAGGGGAGTGTGTGTGTGTGTGTGTGTGTGTGTGTGTGTGTGTTTGTGTGACCTCTCCTCTGGTTTCCAATCCCCCCTCACACACGTGGCCAGGCTAATCTAATGGACACCTCTCTTCATAAGAAATCAATGATTCAAACAGGAAATGGGGCTTCAAAGCGGAGGGCTCTGGCCTGGTAATTGAGCCCAGTTGTGCAAACGGCTCCTTCACACGTACGCGTTGATAAACACGCATGATGTCACAAGCCCTCAATCGTCCAATCACGGAGACGGAGCAGAGGAGGCTGAGAGGTCCCTCGGTAGAGCAGGCCATCTGACATGCCGGAGACAGAGACTGACACGGAGACGGAGGAAGCAGAGAAGTCCCTGAGGCTCTAGCAGGCCATCTGACATGCCAGCCTCTGCTCATGTTAAACACCCATTCATGAATGAACGTGATGGGGTTTGATGCCAGGCAACGTGAAAGGCACATGTGGCATCACGGTACAAGGCTTTGGTGAAGCTAAATAACTTTTTTTTTGGCACAATCAACCTGGCTTTGCACCACCACTGCTGTTATCATAGCAGTTAGAGCTGCAGTAAGTAGTAACTCAAAAAAGAAAGGAAATGTAAAGTCATGTAAACGTAAAGAAACAAAATGCAAAAATCACCTAAACCAAATAAAACCTAGTTCAAATCTCTAAAACAGTGACTGCACCTAGTTCATTCTGCAACAGAGCCACACATCTGCCCACTGGTATCCCGCTCTCTAACTCCTCAGTTGTGTCGGCTAATACAATGGCCACCCTCTCCTCTATAGAACATAAAATGAATCACAACCAACTGAAACCGGACATACCTAATTCATCACAAAAAAAAAGTTATTTGAATCGATAAGATTAGAAATGAGGGTACATGTTCATTTCCAATTAACTGTCCAGCCCTACTCTCCCTTTACACCCACACATGAAGCCATAAGGTCCCACTTGGCCTCGTTAAACTCCCAGACTCTCCAAGACCTCATTCCCAACCCTCCATGCCTTCTCCCTACGGACCTGGGGAGATTAATGCACAGAAATCCTGCCATTGTGTCTCTCCCCAGGGGTTGTCCGTGTGTGACACTGTGGGGCGGAGGGCTCCAACAGGGGAGGAGGGAGGAAGGAGGAGGAGGAGGAGGAGGAGGAGGAGAAGAAGGAGAAGGAGGAGTAGGAAACGGGAGGATGGAAATCGGTGGAGTTTTATAACTGTCACGGAGCGAATTGTGCGGGATTTAGTGAAAGAAGCACAGAAGAATACAAAACATCTAAGCGACTGCCAGCAGACGTTTAGAGATGAATAACTCTCTGCGTACCAATATTTCAGGGTGCTGCATAAGGCAAAAAAACAAGATCCTATCATAACTTATATTCTCACTCCAGCACAAACATAGAGATCTGGCCAGGCAGTGAGATGTGACAAGGAAAGCTGTCGTAAATATAACCTTCACGTTTTGGGCCTTTATGAGCGCTGCAGAAGGCCAAGATGCATGAATTCAGTCAGTCCCTTCTACATGACA
>NC_045171.1:10296957-10326957 GCF_900700415.2 Clupea harengus
AGCCCCCCCACCCCACCCCCACCCCCATCCATCCACTCATCCATGTAGGGGAATGTCTGTCCTCGCCGTGGGGGGTTAAGCCCAGGGGAAAGGGGGCTCTAATCCTGCACCCCCCCAACCAACACCGACACACACACACACACACACACACACACACTATGTCTGCAACTCCTTCAACACTCAATCCCTCTTTCCTCGAAACTACCCACAACACACACACATATTTATCCCCCCACAATCGTGCGTGATCTGGAAGCACCCATCTGGACCCCCTCTGACGCGCGCCCCCCCCCCCCCCCACACACACACTTCTTAATACCATGGGCACAGATGGGCACAGACACATAGACTGACAGCAGTGCATCTGTATACCTTTATACAACCTGATCACCAAGCGGGCTGTGCAACTTGACTACCCACAACCACTCCAAAATACTACGTCTCCAGAAGATACGGGGAGTCACATTTCACATCTGAGACAGAGGTCTACTGCACAGTCCTGCTTGGGGTTCAACAGGGTTCACAACAACTGAACCTGTACTTACTGCTTCAGAGGATGGCCCAGGTCACCACACGCACACACACGCGCACACACACACACATGTTCACACACGCACGCACACTCACACACACATAGCTGTGATGATGAAAGAGCCAAGAAGATGATGTAATGCTAAATCAGATCACACATTATAATTTGAGGGGGTGTTTGGCCTATGTTTTGACTAACAACACTGTCAAGCACTGTCTCCCCATGTTGTGAAGAGATATTATAATGCTGAGCAGATGTGCAAGATAACAGGTAGGGAGAGAGACAGGTTTTATGACCTGCTATGGAAATGTGGCGCTTAGCTATGCTTGTTTTTCTATACCTTCCCCTCCCCTCTGAGACTACAGGCAGCAGAAGGCCACCTCCACGATTAAGACGATCACTGGAGCAAGATTAACGATTAGCGTCTTACTTTCAAGGCTCCAGTGTATTAATGTGTGAGTGGGTTTATGCCCGTGTGCATTTGAAATATGCGTGTTGTGTGTGTCTGTGTGTGTGTGTGTGTGTGTGAAGAGGAATTACCAACTCAGGCTTTAGCAGTCAGCACTCATGATCTCAGTATCTCCATCATCAGCGAAATTTACACACGGAGGAAATCAGCCATCATGCGTGGTCCAGTGGCCATAAGCATGCAGTGCTCAACATGGCCACTCAAACCAACCATCTTCCTGACCTCTGAAGCACCTAAAGCCTGGACTTCAAGCAGCACAGACACACTCTTTACCTCTGAAGTCTCCGTTTGTCACATTTTTTCCCGCGTAGTGGCTCTCTCAAACTGATCTAATCCCACATCTGACACAGGCCAGACTCGCACCAGTCGCCAGCGGTTACCCAGAGGGGTGTGACACTGTGAGAGGCACACACAAGGCGCACGCAAGGTCTAACCTCAACATGCAGAACTCCTGGTGATGTCATGGAAGGTTCCGGAAAGGAACCGCAACTAGCCAGCAGAGGAGTGGCAGGGATTATCTCCTCTCGTTTTCCAAAACAGCCTATGAATGGCTGGTGCTCTCCTCTCCTGGTGCTCTTCAATAACCATACTGTTGTCATGACATGCCATGAGAGTTGAAGAAAAGTCATCATGCCAAGGATATGAGTACTAAGGCCTTGGTCTTTGTGTTATAAAGTGATATCGTCCAGTTCTCAGCATCAAACATCATTAAGTAATAGGTACTGTTCGACCAGGGCTCCTTTTAGAAATTCTGGATTTTTCTCTGAATGTGGCAGTATTTGAGATCTCCTTACAGATCTTCTTAAAAACAGAATCTATAACTGCTCTATATCTTCAATAATTCCACTCACTGATGGTCTTTCTGGTGTGAGGACATTCGGCATTCGAGGCTCTACTCTTCTAGGCTACTGAGAGTGAGTCAGCATGCTGGCACTGTCCCAAAATGCAACCTAAGCCATCTCATTTTGATCAGGCTCACGGCGAGCACTGAGACCCTTGATGAGTCCAACAGACTACCTCCGACAGGCTACCTCCACGCAGTCGAGCCTCCCTTTCTCCCCATACCAAGAGAAGCAATGAGCATCGCTCAGGGCAATAGACAGGATCAGGAATGGGAGCGCGAGACTGTGTGTCTTCAATCAACGGAGGGAGCGATAAAAAAGAACGAGAGATATGCAAGTCATAACAAAACTACGGGCCCACAAAGACAGAGCCGGTGCCTGTTCGTACCTGAGCTAAGCAAACAAGGCAGATCTAGTTTCGTGTTCACAGCCACATGTGCTGTTACATTCAGATGACAGGTCTTGACACCTGTTGAGACTGCAATAGAGGAAGACTAATTGAACAAGTTTTGCATCTCTTGACTTTGAAATGGCAGTGAAAGTCCAAACCATACAGGTAAATATGGCACTGAACCATTGCACATACTGTGGCGGTGATCCTGGGGAGCTAAAAAACACCTTGTCTGAACTCTTCTTTCCGATTTAATAGCCCTTAGAAAAGCTAGTTTGATCATAAGAATGTGCATTGGCGGAATTCAGGAGTGCATATTTTCTGTTCCAGCCCCCTGTGATTCCAAACTGCTACACGTGTTGTCTATATGAACAATTACCTGAGGGAGTGGAATGAAAACAGTGTTGTGTATTCAACAGAGAATAGGGTTGAATACCTTAGAAGGCTGGTGAATGCAGATAAGGTGTGTGTGTGTGTGTGTTTGGAGGGGGGGGGGGTGTAATTCAAACACACTATACATACACACATACAACTCAGCATCTGTTCAAAACAATCATCAATGAATGGAAATTAAACAACAATTAGGCTAAATCAAATCAAATCTAAAAAAGCATTTCCATACCAACGAGGTGGTGCTCGTTCACTGCGTTAATTGGACAAGGGTTCAAAACAATTGTGTCATACCAATGGTCAACAATACAGTGACTGCTTCAATCACAGCCTGAATACTCCAGGAGCCTTCTCAGGGTCGCACGACTGTCACTCAACAGCAAATACTTTAATGACACAGCTAACCATGTCTCCAATACCTCGGTACCAAAACACACACAAAGCCCACGCCACTGCAAAGCATCACCATGCAACATAGCATGACTTCAGCTTCATCTTTGCCTAAATGTTAATAACCTGAACATTAAAGTCACATCTTGTCAACAGTTCATTACCCGACACTTCAATTTATCAGCCTTTGACTCCACTGACACGCCCTGTCTACTTGACTTGACTGTCTCAGCTTGAGAAGAACCGCAGCGTGACCTGAGGTCCCCTCTCCGTGACATGGTGACTCACAACAGCTGTGTGTAATTACACTTGTGCCTTTGAGGAGGTTGACCGAGAGACAACAAGCTACTACTAAAACAGACTACCAGTGGACTAGGTCCCTATAATTGTCACATTACAAAAGCATGTCAAATAACAAGGTTGAGGAGAGGGGCCTTCAATTAGGCTGTTTGCGTGATTAAAAAGTTTGACAAAAACATTATTCTGCACTGAATATGCCAAGGGGCCATTTGTTTGGTGAACTTTCCAACAATTAAGCATTAAATACAAAATAACAAAATAAAGCAACCAAATAACAAAAAAGTTCAGAGAATGCTTTAAAGCTGGACGTAATAAGATCAACAACCCAAAGATCTTGATGTGAAGTCATAACACACACTAAAAGACAGTCCCAGGGAAATGTATGATCATTACAACCAACCTTTGATACATCTCATTACAGATCATCATCCCCCTTAGTATGACCATTACATATTTCAGTGTTAACTTGAAAGGGAAAGGGGGCGTTCTCAGAAACAGTGCATAATGTTAATAATATTGTCAGTGTTAATTAAGTTTCCCTCTGTCAAGGTCTGATCTATGTTATAAGAATGGCCAGTTGCTTAAGTCTTTTCCACCATCAGTATTACAACCTCAAACTTTGGATGCCAGGGGGCTAGTATTTCATAGATCAAAGAGATTATAGTGAATTGTGAAAAAAAAAGAAGAATTGGTTTGTGTCCCTCAAGAACTATATAAAATAATTAGTTTAACCACATCTAGTCCAGTCAATAAAAGTCATTTGCTCAGAAATGTTATACTGCAGTCTGCCTGCGTTTTTCCCCTGCATGGTTCGTTTGGAATGTGGGGGGTCCATAACGCAGAAAACAATGTTTTCAAAAGCACAATGAGGGAAAGCAGTTATACAAAGTCAAGTGCAACACCACTGGTGAATGCCATGATTCAAATTAGCTCAGAACAAAACCCCCTTTGTCTAATTATTGTCCACCCTAATCTCGGAATGATGCAAAAAATCCATTCATTCTGCGCGGAAATCTCATTGTTTTAGCTAAGAGCTCGAATTTAACCTTTTACCAGACTAGGCAATGGCAAAGCCGGGGAGATTTCGGAATTTTGCGTCACATTTCAACAGGTGATCACAAAACCTGCTGCATTCTTTGGAGTGAACGAATTAATAAAAGGCACGTTTCTGTGAATACGCAGTAGCTTAATTCCCACATTGACATTTCTTCCTAGCGCTAGTCTAGTCCATGCAATGCTGTAAAATACATCAGTCATGAAATCGCCAGACATATAGTGCGATGAGAGACAGGTGAGTCCGCAATACAGTGCTGTGACGTCAGATTCCTATAGACTGAATGCACTCACCTCGATCCATTTCTGAGCCTCACGGAAGGCCGCCTCTGGTGCCGGTTCGGTGTGGGGATGCAGATGGAGGTGTCGTCCTGCATCCGAGCTCGGACTGGCCATTTGAAAAGCCGTTCAGAGTTAAAAAAAATAATCAGCAACACAAAAAATCACAGTGTTGGACGGACAGCCCAGACACCAATAACGCGGAGAGCCGAGTAGCTTATTCGCGAAAACTTGTTTATGTAGTTTGTCTCGCCGTCACTCGCTCCCCTCTCCCCTCTCCCAGAGCTCTGTGCTTGTTTCCTTGCCGCAGACCTGTGCTGCTATTGCAGATGAGACGCCCCCCTGTTTCTGAACGGCAGGGACCGTGACTGCTGCCGACCTGCATTAAGAATCGAACCAATGGCTAAAAATACATGCAAAAGCGGAGCGGAGCCGACGGCCAATGGGAGGAGAGCTGCCCGTCCCACATCCTCTGCTCAGGCACCCACACCCACTCTCTCTTCTCTCAGGGACACCGGCTGCTGAGCTGATTTCACCGTTTCCTTCAAAACATGCAAAACAGAGCACGACACAGTGCTCTTGTTTTCTGACAGAAGAAGCAAACACCTATTGAAACCAAACGATCCGTTTAATAACCCAAGGCTCAATTTAGCCTCAAACTAGTTTATGTTGTTTGGTCATATGAGGTGCACTGCGGAGGGTAAATATTGTAAGACTATTACTGGAGGAAGGTGAACAGGCACGTGGAGAATATTTAGACCTACTAAGTTTATTCAGAAAACCTAAAAATGTATACAGGATCAGCACAAACATAGTGTGTGTGTGTGTGTGGTTTGTCACTAAACCACATACTTGGAATACCCGCTGGAAAAACAACAAGCTGACTATGACTTCACAAAAGACAAGGAATGTTTAATTTATGTCAGTACATGAATGGATAATGGAGGTGGTAAAATATATGTAGTTCATGTGTTGAGTTCAGAAAAGATATTCAATTGGAGTGGAAATAGAGTCTATCATCTCTAAGGGTCAGTCTCTCATGAAAATGACTTAACTTAATGGATTTTGTTGTGAAAAAGTATAGGTTGCACTTATTAATCTCAGTTCCACAGTGTGTGTGTGTGTGTGTGTGTGTGTGTGTGTGTGTGTGTGTGTGTGTGTGTGTGTGTGTGTGTGTGTGTGTGTGTGTGTGTGTGTGTGTGTGAGTGACATTCATTCCTTATCAGTCGTTTAAGTCATCTATCTATGTTGCTTATGCATGAAATTATCTCCTTGGCAGTGGCTAGTATTTAGTATTTAGCTCACATGGCTAGCTCTAGTTCAACATTTAAATAGATAGATAGACTTCAAAGCCTGAAACAGGTATCTAGCTCCAAAGTGCTCCTGTGAGATGGGATCTACCGCCTCCTGCTGGGCACGAGTCGTACTTGTGCGTGAATTGAACTGATGTTTCCATCTGATTTAAATGTGGAACCTAGCTTTGCATAATTGGGCGTGTATATTTAAACTCTCAGACACTGCTTGTTATGAATACCTTATGTTCTTATCATCAGACCAGAGCACATACTGTAACCCTACCAAGATTTAAAAGCTATTTAGCGTTGGCATGACGCTGGCATTTTTGGTGTCGCTATGTCTTTAAGGTTTCTAGGATACGCAACACATGCTCCTTTACACTTCCGCGATTTATTCAAGGAAGAAAATACCTGGAAAAGACTCGAACAAAGCTTAGATAGTGATCTATAGCCATAGCCATGTGTCTTTCTATGTATATGTCTATAGCTCACCCTTTCTGGGTTAGTCTGTAAAACAGACGCGTGTTCTTGACAGTTGTCATATGTCTTTGGCACATTCATAGCCAACTCCTGACATTCACAAGCATCGGTAGACTGACACATAGGTCATGCTGAATTTAGTCAGATACGTTTTTTTCACTTTGGTTTAAATTACCAAATATATGACAGTTCGGACTATTACTCTAGCAAGCACTATCTACAACATTGTAGGTCTATAAGGTGGTAAGTAAGCTATTGCGTGTTTTTTTCTATGAAATGTTAGGCTGTTGGAAGTGTATGCCACCAGCGTAAGGTTAGCCCAACTATTTTAGGCAGTTGGCAGATTGTTAGGCAGTTGGCAGATTGTTAGGCAGTTGGCAGATTGTTCATGGCTGCGTGATTGTATGTGATCTTTAAAAAGTCAAACAACTGATTCTCAATGCTATGGGATAACACTAGGAGGCCATGTTTGCATCAGCAGCATATGGTGAGATTTTTAACAGTTACTGACCACATGAAGACAGTCAAAAGATATGAGACTGGCCGTCACTAAAATCGTATGTAGTGTGGTTCATATTAAATACACGTACTAAAGGAGCTTTATTATAAAGTATTTTATTGAAAATAGTTAGATTTGTTTCTAATTCGTGTAGTTTCGTACTGTAGATGGCGCCATAACATTGTTATTGCATGCTACGTTTTTCTCAAATGATCTTTGGACTTTAGCATGCAGGTTAGCCTTACACGGTGCTGGAGAGACTTCTGGGGCTGTTTTAATTGAACAACTTATTGGAAGTAACTTCCTCAAACTTATTGTTAAAATGGGCCTTTTGAAAACCCTTGCAAAATTGTGTTTGTGATGCCTGAACCATTCACCTACTGCCTTTCAGCATTTCCCCCCAGATCACCTGTGATAATGTCCCTGCTATTTGCCTCGCTGCCCGTGGTGGTCATAGTGACAGTACGTTACGGGGCGGAGTTGTTAGCTTTCTGCCGACAGCTGTTCACCCAAGCTGTGAAGCTCACCCGTGGGACAGTGAGCATAAACAAGACCCATGCCTTTGTTTTCTCCAATTGCACTCATGGACAAGTTGACAGTGTGCTGGAGACTTTCCACCTGTATGACCTCACATATCCCTCGCTGTGCATTGGCCAAGTTAAAGGTTAGTCCAGAATGACTGTGGGCCTGTCACACGCTGCTGCTGATATCATCCACATTTGAGAGAAACACACACATGCACGCATCTCACTGAGAGAGAAAGACAGGCAGAAAGAGAGAGAGAGAGTGTGTGTGTGTTTGGTGTGGCACAGCCTATTCCATAAATCCTTTTCAAATGCCTAGCCAACCCTCTTAATGGAACATGTCTTGGCTTTTGGCTTTTGTAAAAGTGTGTGCACACAGTGTACAAGTATGGACGTATTTATACGCATGCACCTATCAGTCTGCAGAATATCTAGTGCAGGCTTGTGAAGATTATCTAAATATATCACAACTTAATGTCACTGTCACTGTCACTGTAATTATGCTCACTGTCACTTAATGTCAGTTGTTAATCTGACAGATCAGTTTCTCAAGTCTGGAGAGGATATTATGGGTAATTATGTGTAGTGTAGATTTATGCTGGATGCTACCGCATTGTCTCTTGTAAGCTGTGTCTATTGAATTGTCCTCTCATTGTATTCACTGCTGTTACCAATTTGTAACAGAAAGTACAAGAGAAATGTGTGTTAAAAAGTTCCTGAAGCATGCAAAAAATAAACAAGATATATGAACGTGATGATCATTGTATTATACTTGAAGCCATTTCCCTGCAAGAGTAACAGAATCACTAGTCTCCTCATTTATCTTCGGTACTCTCTGTAATTTCCAGGTGAGTTTCTTGATGAGGTAGTGAGTCGTGCCACCCCACAGTGGGTGCTGGAGTTGGGGATGCATTGTGGGTACTCGTCGGTCCGCATCCTCCGTCTGTTGGGCCCCGCTGGAAGGCTGCTGACCGTAGAGCAGGACCCCGAGACGGCTGATAAAGGGGAAGAAATCATCCTAGTGGCGGGCTTCAAACACCCACAGGTGAGGCCTCAAGGGAAAAGCTCGTCTGGCCCTGGTTGATCTGCTGTTGTGGATGGATGGATGGATACTTTACTTATCCCGAGGGAAATTTAGGACATCCAGTAGCTTACAACTCACAAATAGTAGTGAAACTTACAAAACACAAATACACACAAATAGTAATGAGACATACTAAACAATAATTTCAAACTAAGTTGCAAAAGTTGTAGTTGAGGCCGCAATAATACATCTAATATAGATAATAACTGAAAGGCTTTTCACGTTAATTTATCATTTAAAAAAGAAGATATGGCATGTTTATGGCCAGAGACCCAAGTCGACTATGAAATAATGAATTGTCCATACAAATCTAGGCTGACAGAGGGCGCTGCTGTCCTGGTAACCAACAGCTCAGTTGCACAAGAGATCAGGGAGCTTTGTTACAGTGTTAGAGCCTAGATACTTGAGGTCCTTTTCAGACATTTGCTGAGGAAAGCTCAAGAGAGCTGTGTTAGAGGTCCTAACTGCACGAATATTTTCAATGTGTAAATTATCTTTATGTATTTACTTTAATGGGTGTCTCTGTGTTCTTAACAAAATAACTGACCTGCAGACCAAATTTGACTGAAGACTGAAGGCCTACTACTAATGTAAAATGGCTGAATGATGTCAAACAGAAGCACTGATGATACACATGTACATGTATTTTTCTAAAAACACTCAAGAACTCTCATTGCTCTGCACCCCCCCCCCCCCCCCTTCACTCCCCTGCCTTCTCTTCTCCTGATTCTCTGATATAGTTTCAGGTGTTGGCGTGCCCCTCAGCAGAGGCTGTTACGGGGATACAGGCCCGCTTGGGTGTTGCCCAGCACCTGGACATGGTTCTGATGGATCACGACACGGGGCAGTACCTAACGGACCTGCTGGCCCTGGAGAGGTGTGGCGTCCTCACCCCGGGTTGTGTGCTCCTGGTGAACCACGTCTTCTGCCTGAAGGGAAGACCCTTCCTGGAACACATCCAGGCCCGGCCACAGTGCTACGCCCAGTGCAGGCAGCTACAGGGGATGATGGAGCTGACGTGGAACAGGGCGTCAGACGTGTGTTAGGGGGGTGAAGGAGCGGATGGAGTCATGGATGGTACAACCCCAGACTGGTGTTTGCTGATAGCAGTCTTCCCAGAGTGACTGCTGTCAGTGTTTGCTGCAATAAAGCGATTAGATGCTGTGAAGTGAAAGCGTTATGAAATGGAGGTTTTATGCTTCATTTAAACAGTGAGGAATGAGAAAAACAGAAATGTTTTGTGTTTACAGTCATTGCATGGCTTGGCTGCTTTTTTATGTTGTGTACATTTATATGGAAATGATCTGTAATGATTTCAAAATGATTTATGGGTGTTCTCGCTCAGAACTTCTGAGTGGGCACTATCGCAAAGTGGAATGACGTTCATGACCCAAAACAAAGGGAATTGTTTATCATGTTTTATTTTATCAAAATGTTATACAAAGAGTTTATTTACAAAGTGCTGTATGTTTGGATAATGGAACAATAGCAAATCTCAACATTCCCGTGTTACTGAAATCATTACATCTCTTACAATAACTTATATAAAACAGTTCCATAAATGTTGGATGTTTTGAGACTGGATGCATTTCAACTTGAATTCTCAAAATGCTGTTACAGTTTCGTTCCTGCTTTAAATAGCATATGATGAAGAGGATTCACCAGTGCTGCCAAGACAGCGGCATCCGAACTATGTGAATTCTAATATTTTGATTATTCATAGTGACGAAATCCAAATATTATACAATCACGGACAAAAGTATTTACATGGGACAGAAATCAGTAGGAAAAAACAACCACAACGTACGTGTGTGTGTGTGTGTGTGTGTGTGTGTGTGTGTGTGTGTGTGTGTGTGTGTGTGTGTGTGTGTGTGTGTGTGTGTGTGTGTGTGTGTGTGTGAGAGAGAGAGAACATGTGCCTGTGGAGGAGGAAGTGGAGAGCGGCGGGCCCTAATGGGCTCTACTGTGGTTCTGGCATGTTCTCTGGAATGAGACCCAGAGCTCGAAAGTGGAGGTGTTATCTCTGGCAGTGAAGACAAATGGCTATTTCCCTTCTCTGCATTTGTAAGGTCATACACCCTAAAACAGACTTGTGAGAGTGAATAGCACCAGTTTGTTCACAAAAGAAGTCAATATCATTTGCAATGTTGTTGCTATCATATGCTGTGAAAGGAACAAGACAACTTTTGTTCCTTTATCTCTGGGAAGTGTACACTCTCTTTAACATTGTCGCAAAATACACAAGTACAGAGGGTCATTCTGATGTGAAGAGGATTCAGAATGAGTGTTCTGTTGTCTTCAGATGGCCTTGACCTGTCCTCGCCTGGCCAGGATGCAGCGTTGGAGTGGGGAAATAGCGGCTTTTGTACATCCGCAGTAACGTCCCTGAATTTCTCAGCGCAAGCAGAGCAGGGATTGCAGCTCTTCCTTTCGCGGTGGAGTTTACTGAGTCCACGGCCTCCTTGGCTTCCGCAGCCAAAACAATAGAACAAATAAAAACCTTCAGACATGGAAGGACGCTCTCAGAGAAGCACACTACTGAGCAGGGTTGATGAAAATGAATGTCTTTCAATGGCACCACTCTCAGGAGAAGTTTGCTAGTAAGCATTCGCTGAGCAACTTTTGAGGTTTTATGTGGAAATAACACTAGATGAAAGCAGCCTACTTAGACTAGAAGAATGTCTCCAAGCGGAACCACCCTGAAAAGTCAGTGACTTTGACAGTTCCTCCTTACGCCTCTTAACCAGAGGAGTGCATGCTGGGAGCAGGGTACTTGTCGCTGCCGGCAGGGTGCCGTGAGGGAGAGACGCCCCCTGGTGGCGGTGGGTCCAGGCCGAGGGAGCGGCGGTAGGCCGCCGACAGTCTGTACAGCACCTCGGCGGAGGGCCGCGGCTGAGCGTCAGCCTTCTGCGTCAGCAGCATCTCGAACAGCGTGCTGACCTCCGACAGCAAGGCTCCGCCCAGCGGGCTGCCCTTCTCCAGCGTTTTACCGAACGTGGAGAAGGAGGAGGTGGAGTCGTCGGCTCCGCCCTGTGAGTCATGACGATCGTCAGGGGACGGGGGGCCGTCCGGGATGAAGACGTTCTCGTGGTAGTCACCAGCTAGTGGAAGGGAGAGGCGAGCTATCCAGCCCGGGTCAGGCACATCTGCAAACACATCATCTGGGGAAAGAGAGAGAGTGGTCAGACTGTGCATCTAAAGGCAACAGAGAGAGTGGTTAGACTGGGCATCTAAAGGCTCAGTCCTCAATTATAATCCACACACTGAGGGGTAGAGCGGTTAGACTGAAGGTTAACACACAGAATCAGTACGCTGTGTGACTATTGGGTGATTTTATACATTCAATGGGACTCTAGTCAGACAATTGTTTGGTATGGGTATCACCGTCCTCTCATGACCTATGTGTGTTCATGGACATGTTTTACAATTTATATGATTCATTGTGCTGTTGAAACTTATACATCTATCTATAAGACTTCACATCACTGATGCAGAGTTCAGATAAAAAACAGAGATTTTCCAAATCCCATTTCAACCCTGGCTTTTGTCTCCTGTCAGAGAGGATCTCTGGCAAAGACAACATAATGATTTTCACTCAGCTCAAAATAAGGAGTTGTTTGTGGCCAAAAAACAGGATGGGAGGAAACGACAGGAAGAGAAGCGCGTTTATCTTTATTTAGTGAGGAGGCATTTCCTGCGGCAGCTTCTTTCCTTGGAAGGGATGGGGTTTGGAGTGCACGTTTAGACACAGGCTGGTGTTTTAAATCACGGAGGGCGACAGAGCTGAACCACGGCTCGTTCTTTCCAGGGACTGTTCCCCACAACCAGCAGTCACTCTCACTGTTCCCTGTGGTGGTCCAAACATGGATGCCTCATCGTCTTACATTTACATTTACATTTAGTCATTTAGCAGACGCTTTTTCCCAAAGCGACGTATAAGGGAATTGAAGTCTTAATTCAATCCACTAAGGAAGAGCTGGAAATTAAGCCAAATTAAGTAGTAAGTCGTTTTGGTCTAAAACGAGCATGCTAACAACCTAAAAATGGCAAGACCAGCTAAGTTAGCAATGATAAAGGCATGCTAGCATGCTAACTAGTTTCTATTGGCAATATAGTTTGTAAGATCATGCTTTTCTTACATCTATCAATTTTTCCATCCTGGACCACAGCACTACCATAGTGCATAGTCCAGGTGGCTAGTGGGAACTACGGGTGTGTTTATTTGTCCTTAACCATACATGACCATATACCATCAAAATTAATTGATGATAGCAAAACTAGCTGGTAGGTAGCATATTTTTGTTGCTTTAAACATAGTTTCATTCCATGTTGTCCTGCACTTTGGCACTACAAGGGCTATCACATGCCAGGGAAAGCATAGAGGAGATAGTAATGTATTATGAAGGGGGTCTTGACCAAATGAATGGCAGTCATTTTATTTCATCAAGTCATTTAATTAAATTCAAGTGGCTAAAGAATGCAGCCAGGTCCAGCTGTGTATTGTGACCCCATTGCTTACTATAAGGTGTGTGTGTGAGTGAGTGAGTGTGTGTGAGTGAGTGTGTGCGTGTGAGTGTGTGCATGTGAGTATGTGTCTGTGTATGTTTGTGTTTTCTTGTGTCTGCTGCTCAGTTGAATGAATTCCCCCCGATTCCAAAACCCTGTCCCTCTTTAACTGGATTCTCCTTGGACAGATCTAATTAGTCTCCTGGCCCATAAAAACCCAGCCTCTGGCCTACTGGCCTTGTGGTCAGCTGTAATCTAATAGCCCTTGCCTAAAGCCTTGACAGGACACACACATACTCACACACACACACACACACACACACACACACACACACACTCACACACACACACACACGTGTTCGCCAGGCCCCCCAAAAACCACAGTCCCCCTTTCATCTGAACACCAGCACCCCCACGCCCGCCTCCACACAGACCTTGAGGAGGGCAGCCCTCATTACAAAGCCAAACAGACTCTCCTCTGCAGATTATGTTTATCCTGCATATCAGAGAAGCAGCAGTTCAACTCTGTCTCTCTCTCTCTCTCTCTCTCTCTCTCTCTCTTTCTCTCTCTCTCTCTCTCTCACACACACATACACACACACACAAATTCCTCACACCAATCCCCAACGGCCTGTTGTGGGGTCAAACCCCCCATTACAGATAACCATCGGGTCTGAAAGTAGCCTGGAGGTGTTTGTTTTTGAATGGGAGGCTGTGCACCTCAGAGAGAGAGTAAGAGGGATCTCACTGCTAAGCTGGATTCCTGCGGCCCGCAACCCGCACGTGAGTCATCAAACAGACTATGGCCACAACCACAACCACGGCCACAGCCACAGCCACAGCCACAGCCACAGCTGAAGCAATCTGGAGCTGCTTTCATCTTGTGTCATTTCCACTCAAAAACCTCAAAAGACCAAAGAGGTTTGAGAATCAGTGCTTTGCGAGAAAGAAAAAAGAAAGGAAAAGAAAGAAACAAAAAACCAAAATGAAACCGCGAGTGTTGAACAAAGGAGAGCCGTCTCTACACACACACACACACACACACACACACGGGAGGCGGCTGTGGGTGTGTGTTTGAGTGCAGAGGCGAGGAGGCAGGCGGTGATCAAACACGCCCGCAGCCCACATCACAGATGACACACTTGCCAGCCCGAAACCTCCCCTCCCCAGGGTTCAAGTGCAGCCATGTTAGAGCTCCCTCTCTCTCCTCCCTCCATCTTTTCATCCTCCTCACTTCACACACAGGCCGCTCTTCTGTGTGTTTTTGTAAGGGCAGGTGGGAACACTTTGTCTTTTTTTTTACCTGCAACGTTGTTTTCTCTTTGGTGTCTTTGTTTGCTTTCCATCTGTCTTTATTTATGTATTTCTTAGTTTTTGTATTTTCGTTTTTTTTTCTTGTGTCTTCACAACGTTCCCTGTCTGAATTGTGTTTCTTGTTTCCCTTCTGTGTCCATGTTCCTTTCTGACCTGAAGTCTTTGGGGCCTCCTGGTTCTGTCAGTCTCAGGGGCCTCTGGACTGCTTCTCCTTCCACACCCCCACCCCTTTCTCATTCTCCCCAAACCCCCCAACTTCTCCTCTTCCCCCCACCCCCCACCTGGTCTGCTGCCACCCTGCCGTTCATTAAAAGTTAATTAGAGAGGGGGAACCTGGCGGGGAACTCATTACTCTCTCAAAAAACAATTTGGTTCTTATTGGAACCAGAGGGACCGTCGTCTGGCACCTACAGCAGCGGACCATGTGTCAGAGACTTCAGACAAGGTGGGCGATGGGGGAGGGTATGGACCCCAGCCACAACAACAGCACCCCTACCACCGTGCCCACGTTCAAACCGCACCTACACACAAACTCAGCCACACGTGATCATGTGATTATCTCTGGGGTTTCATTTCAAATGGGTTACGTGTTATGAGAGAAATCATTTATTCTTTCACATTTACATATGTATCATATGAGCAGCGAGGATGTTGCTTATGTGTGTTGCTTTATCATTCCGATGGATGAAACAAGGTTGTACAACAATGAGAGAGTTACTTTATTAACTGAAGTTTTTTTTTGTTTAGCCAGATATGCAGTGAAAGGTTATTGTGGCTAAATGGCTAAGGTCATGTCTACTTAACTCATTGTCTCAGCCTGTTCATGTTCTCCCTTTCAAACGTCTCAGCTAGTGTAGGGGAGGAGAAGTGGGTTGGCTGACAGAAACTAATCCCAGGTCGAGCCCCCGCACAAAGCCACCTGTGATTAATCATGGCTATCTGGTGGAGCTCTCCCAGGAGCGGTGATATGGAGAACAGACAGAGGAATGCAGGCCTGAAAGAGCAGAGCGGTCTGCAGCTTAAGGGGAGATATGGAGACCATCAGATCGCTCGCTTTCAAAGACGGACCACAGAGACGTGAGATGTGCAAGAGACAAATTTCCCACACACACACACACATGCACACACAAATGCCACACACACATACCTATACATTTACACACGTACATATATACAACCACAGGCCCACCCACACATGCACACATATACGGACACACACACACACACACACACACCGAGACATGTACTGTACATGCATACACAAATACAACCACAGGCCCACCCACACTCACACATACACACAAACACACGCATAGAGAAATACATATACACACAAACATATGTGTAACGGCATGCTCAGATACACATTCACACAGTCACATGGACATACCCAAATACCCAAATAGAAACGTACCCCTACACATATGATCACACACACACACACACACACACACACACACACACACACGCACACACACACACACACACACACCTCCCCCATACACAATGATCTTTCTTAGCTCATGCCATCATTGTGTCCTTCATTCACACAGACAGAAAGAAGAAATGCAATGTGATACACACCAATACCAATCTCTTTTCATAAAACACTGTCCGGGGGATTTAATGATGAGTGTGTGTGTGTGTGAGTGAGTTAGTGTGTGTAGGAGGGTGAGTATGGCTCTGAGACCATAGGATGGGATTACTCCCACAGAAGGCCCTCTCCACACTACAAGTGGCCACAACACACTCAGGGAAAACCAGAATATGTACCCAGAGGAGTCAGAAGACAACAGGAAAGCTCAAACATACCCGGAGGACACAGAAGACAACAGGAAAGCTCAAAGATACCCGGAGGAGTCAGGAGACAACAGGAAAGCTCAAAGGCTGACCGCACCTTTCCTCATGCTTGCCACCCTAATTTACTATGACTAACAGCGCTAACAGATGCCCCCCTAGGGCAGAAGGTGTCTCAGGTGTGACACTAGTGATGGGCATGGATGATTCTTACACGCACACACACACACATCTCCCCCTCCAATCACACACACACACACACACACACACACACACACACACACAAACTAACACGTACACACACACACACACCCGCATACAGTGGTACATTGATCTCATTCTTTTCAACACCCCTATCTGTGCTTGCGGTGTGTATCTCACACAGACACACATATTCTCTCACTCACTCACACACTCACACACACACACACACACACACACACACACACACACACACACACACACACACACACACAGCAGTGAAGTGATCTCATTCCTACACCTTACTGTGAATACAACCACAAAGCTTTTAAAGGGCTTCTACCCAGCTCAAACCCCCCCGCCCACACACACACACACACACACACACACTTTAAAGATCTCTTTACTATGTGATCTGGGGTGCACACCACATTCACATTCAAGACCAAAAAACAAACACGACTTTGATTTAAAGGAACAAAGGTGGCCTCGGAGTGAAAACGTGACCATGAGGAGAACAATACCTGGAAGGAACTCCATAGCAACCCTCGCTCCATATAGGCAGAAGCGGGGGTGTAAAATCCCCCCCCCCCCCCTCCATACAGAAACACAAAAGGAACCCTGCACCCTGGTACATAGCTGGACTGCTCTGACACAAATGTCAAGGTGAGAATCAAAGCTCCGTTGTATAGCCCACTGTGTCTGTCAGCTGAAACAACACAAAGTGCTGTTTATCTGTCAGTGGCCGGGGTTAATTTTCCTTTGGACTCAAGCTGACTCAGTTTAGAAACCAAGCTCACTTATGAAAACATTTGGAGGGGGGGATAGCAACCCAGAAAAATTGAAAGCTGTAGTTCACAACTCCCTACCACAATGCAGAGAGCGAGACAATGAAATCACCAGTTAACTAGGCCACTCCTCTGTGACCCCAGAGAATGCCATGAGCCTCGGAGTTTAACAGGAATAGCTTTGAAGACACAGAGAAGGAAACAATTAAATCCCTCACTGACTGCATCCAGACCCTAAATACAGAATCAGACACAACAGACAGTGTGTGATGCTGAGTTTGTCATCCATGATAGACCTAACTACTAATTAACTACGGCCACTCCCCCATTTCCTGAAGGAACTGCAACTTTGAGGCTTAGACTTAGTCTCTTCACTATAATGCAGAGCGGAACAATACAAGCATTTCCAAATCACCAGTCAGTTAAGTTAGTTAGTTAGTTTATGGCCCCATAGTATGAGTCTGATTGGTTCATGCCATGACCCCCTTGGTGATAAATGTGAATGAATTTGAAATCACAGAGATGGGAACAATACAATTTGAGTTGTGGTATTGTATAATTATAGTTAAGGTATTTGGCAGATGCTTTTGTCCCAAGCAACTTACAAAACATTAGATCAAATAAGTAAAAACAACGATGAGATAATTAAGTAATAAGCATAATTCAATTAAATTCATGAAATAATATTAACAGTAATTTCAAAGTAAAACCATACATTTTTATTTTTATACATACATAAACTACCAAAACTATGATTAATTTAATCAAGTATGCTTCAAACAAATGAACTAATAAGACAAATGCTGTTGTGCGATCTCTTGCTGCTGAGAGATGCAATAAAATTGCATTGCAATAGTCTAGTTTAGAAATAACCAGGGCCTGAACAAGAAGTTGTGCAGGATATTGAGTGAGATAGGGTCTGATCTTCCACATATTATAACCGACAAGACCTCGAGACAGAAGCTACATGCTCAGAGAAATTAAGTTGGTTAACACGTGAACTTGAACTAAGTTGTTCCTCATTGAAGGAATGAATCAGAGACTATAGAGAGTGTGCAATGCTGAATCTGTTCTCCATGGTAAACTCACTATGTGACCATATTAAAGAAAACGGCGGCTCTGAGGCCCAAGCCGTGGTATCTGCTCTCACCAGCGCTGTTGAGCAGGTGGTGGAGGCCCTCCTCCAGGAGGGGGTCCACGGGCGAGTCCCGACCGGCCTCCCAGTCCACATCGCCGGCCTCGCTCTCTCCGTGTCCACTGTCCTTGGTGCTCAGCCAATCAGCGTCCTGCGCTCCCAGTCTTCAGGGGAGGACAGGGAGGTGGGAGGGAAGAAGGAGATGAGAGAGAGAGGAGAGGTTGAGTGAGAATGTGTGTGGGAAGTGAATGTGGGAGTGTGCACATCTGCAAAGGGTATTGAGACTAATACAAATCTACAAACACACACGTACATGCACTCCCACACAAACACACAGAGAGAGAGAAAGACACATGCATGCACGGTTACACAAACACACAGACACAAACACACACTTTGGCTCTCTTTCTCACACAGGCACACACACAGTGCTATGTAGGGAAATCAACACAATCAGTAGTTGAACAAGCTCAATGAGCCCACAGACAGGAAATCACAGCAGCCTGAACTATCAGCAGACTCTGATAAAGGGAGAGCAGAGTAAACATCAAACAGACCCTAACACACACACACACACTACACGTGAAACACACACAAACACACACACACATACACACACACACACACACACACACTACACGTGAAAGACACACAAACACACACACACTGCACATCACAGACACACACATACACACACACACACACTACACATTACAGACACACAAACACACACACACTGCACATGACAGACACACACACACACACACACACACTACACATGACAGACACACACACACACACATTACACATGACAGACATTCACACACACACACACAAACATACACAACACATGCCAGACACACACACACACACACACACACACACACACACACACACACTACACATGACAGACACACACACACACACTACGCATGACAGACATCTTACTCATGTCTTACTCAGAAGTCACCAGTCACATAGACATAAAGAGACATTAACAAATGTAAACCATACCACAACACACACAACTATATCCGACTGACATCAGACAGGAAGACGTTTATCATTCGCTATCTGTAGATAGGCAGCTACCATACACAATTCCTTCCTTTGTTCTGTAGTTCATATCAGCATGGATCGAGTGATTCACCCTCAGGTATAAAAGGGAAAACCTAGAGCAAAGGCACTGACTCTGAAAGCTCTAGTGTCTGAAATACTAAGGACCCAGGTTTCCAGGTTAGGATGACACATGAGGTTATCAGTGAGTTATAGCAACAGTGTGAAGTTTACTCCTGTCGTCTCCTGTTGGCAAGATGTGAGTCAGGCCTTTGAGACACACACACACACACGCACACACACACGCACACACACACACACACATACCACACACAAACACACAAACACACACACAGCACACTTGCTCCAACTTGTGTCCCGTGTCTTACGCCTGCACTGAGCCATCTTGACGATCAGGCAGCTCTCCTACTTCCTGTTTACGAGCCCCCAAACACCTGCAGACCTCTTAAACACAGTCCAGCCCCTGCAGGGCCGCTGGGAGACTAGTAACGAGCTGCTCCCCATAAACTTGTCAGTGGCATTGGTCTTTTTTTTCCCCCTTTCTCGTAATGGGGCAAAGTAATGCCTGTTGCATTTTCCTTTCCTTTTGTGTGTCCTGTCGCTTACCGGCCGTTGCGCTGGGAGTACTTGTTGCCTCGGAAGTTTGGTCTTGGCTGGAACTGGCCCTGGTGAAGGAGCGAGAGCAGCTGAGAGACCTGCTGTAGAGACACACAACACACAAGGAGATGGAGAGGTCAGTCAGGCAGACCAGAGATGTGACAAGGAACAAATTAGATAAAAGAGAAAAGAGATCAGTATGACCCAGTTTTAGAGGAGGAGAGGGAGAGCATCGGTCTGTTTGCTGGTTGCCAGAGAGAGTACATTTTAAAAGATGACATTGAAACTCAGAGCCAAAGATGAGACAGGGGCTCACACTTGGAGGTCTTAGATTTGGTTTAATGGACTATTTAAATACAGAAAAGTTGCATAAACAATAACTCACACAAAGAACCTTCATGTAGGAAATACATTCTTTAAAAGCCCACTCCTTCTTCATGGGTGAAAATTGCAACAAAACTACAATAGAGCCTTGAAGGGGATTCTATAAGGAACATTCATAAGAGAATTCTAAGAGAGAAGTATGGCCATTGTCTAAATCCAAATAATACGTAAAACTAACAGCGTGTACACTACACACATGTTGAATTGTGTATTATTTTCACCTAGACAATATATAAGGAAATATCCAGCATGGCATCCACCTCACCAGCTTTCCCAGAGTCATATGACTAATCAGGGCCAATCAGAATTTGCTGTGAGGCCTTTTGTTTGTTATGGGAGCGGATGCAGGCAGTGATGGACGTATACCGAACGAGAGAGAGAGGAAATGTTGGGGTATTGTGGAGACTGGTGGTCCGGTATGTGTGTGTGGGTGAGGGGGGCAGTGTGGTGTGTGTGTGTGTGTGTGTGTGTGTGTGTGTGTGTGTGTGTGTGTGTGTGTGTGTGTGTGTGTGTGTGTGTGTGTGTGTGGGTGGTGGGGGTCTCAGAGTCAGAATGGTCCAGAGGAATGGGGAAGGGGAAGTCATTTTTACGCTGAGGCTATTCTCCTTCAGACGGTTTCCTTCCAGGATGCATCGCTGAAACAGAGAGCGGTGAGTGGGGAGAGGGGGCCCTGGTGACATTTTATCCCCTTGTTGCTGAAGACCTTTTCTGGATGCCGCTCAGAGCCAAAGTGCCAAATGGGGCGAGTGGGTGAGGGAGGGGGCAAGTGGGTGAGGGAGGGGGGCGAGTGGGTGAGGGAGGGGGGCGAGAGGGTGAAGGAGGGGGGCGAGTGGGTGAGGGAGGGGGGCGAGAGGGTGAGGGAGGGGGGCGAGAGGGTGAAGGAGGGGGGCGAGTGGGTGAGGGAGGGGGGCGAGAGGGTGAGGGAGGGGGGCGAGAGTGTAGGAGGGGGGCGAGAGGCGAAAGGAAAAGGAGGGTCAGAATCCACACTCTTCCTGCCCTTTACCACCAAACTCACGTGAGGCCTAACACCCTGCCAGGCTCTTTGTTCCCTTAAATAAGCACATATACACAGACACACACATATACACACATACCTATATATACACACAAGCACACACATACATGCACTCCCTTATACTCTCACACACATACTCAATCACACACACATACAGAAACACAGGAGGTGGTTCTTCGCAGGCAAAAATGCATACATACATACATACATACATACATACATACATACATACATACATATATATATATATATATATTATTATCCTAGCATCAGGGAGGACTCAAGGTGACTTTTTCCATTTCCCAGTGCTACAGTTCTCAGCTTTTTCAATATACTGCATGTTCTTGAGTCTTTTTTTAATATACTGTGCGTTCTTGAGGCTTTTTTTAATATACTGCACGTCTTTTTTTCGATTTCCTTTTTCATACTGTATTGTTTGCAGTACAGTTGATTCAGCTGCATCAGCTCAAAGCAAAAAGCTTCAAGGTCCATTTCTTTCCAAACACAGTTTAACCTTACTGAGATGACAGATCTAGGCTAACTTCAAGAGGGATTTTCTTCTTGGAGAATAAACTATACCTATTCAGTTACTCTTTCTTTCTCTTAGTCTCATTCGTTTCTATCTCTCTATCTCTCTCTCTTTTTTCTTTCCCCTTCCTCCCTCTCTCACATACAGTCCTTCCATGCTTCTTCCTTCAATAAGTCCCTGTTATGTGATATTATTGAGTTATTATTGAAGTCTGGCAGAGAATTTTCCTCTGAGGGCAACTGGGGGGGTTGGGTTACTGTCTGTGACACCGAGGAGGCTGAATAAACCTAAATGCTTTAACTCCATCAGCTGTCCCCCTAGGCTGTGTGAGACACACACCAGACCCAATAACAGACTGCCCTGCTGGGCAAGCACGCATTCTCAGCTACCCCTCGCTTGGACTTCCAGAATATCGAACATGGACTCTGAGGAAAGTTTCTGAAAGCAAGTCTCTTCAGCAAAACACTTAGCTCATAAAGATACAGCATTGGTAAATAAAGTTTTTGTCTTAAATAAAGATGTGCCTTGTAAATATAATATAATATTAGATACTATACTATAATACAATATAATAATGCATGATCTGTAATATATAGGGTATATATAGGGACTTTTCGCCTCCTGTGTTTTCTTACCTGTACTTCAGGGGAGGCAGACGACAGCTCAATGGGGCTGTTCTCTCCAAAGGCAGCCATGGACAGACGCACCAGGTTCCTCAGCATCTGCCTGTGGTCGTGCTCAGCCTGTCTGCTGTGGGAGTCTGAGTTCTTGGGCCTCCTGAGCGTCGCCTGAGACACCGCCGGAGAGAGATTTCCCTGCTGACTCTCCAGTGTCCCACAATGCACCTCTGCATTAGCGTGGCGCTTCAGAGTTCCTGCCTGAGAGAGCGAGGACATGGTGGAAGAGGAGGGGTTCCGCGCCTTGCGGAGCGTCCGGTATGGCGTGCCAGGGGTGTGGGGAATATTCCCGTCAAATTCAATGCTTCCGGGCTTTCTCAAGGTTCTGGTCTGGTTGAGCGGGAGCGTCATGTTTGCATCTAAGGTGTGATTGAGGGCCAATCGGGAGGTTTGCGGTGTCAGGCTGAACTGGCTTGCGGTGTGGAGCTCCATCGGTGGTGGAGATGGAGTTCCAGAGGAGAGTGGCTGGGCCTCGTCCTCCGAGGCGACCTCTCTGCGCCCCCTCAGGGCTGGCACCAGCTGGATGTCGGTCTTTCTGATGTGCTTCTGGGGCCGGCGAGGGTGGCGCGTGTAGGTTGACTCCGCCTGCCTGCAGTTGTAGGCGTGGTTGTCTCGTTTCTCTGGGCGACAGAAGGTGGTCACCAAGGCGACGGCCAACAACAGAAGCAGGCAAGAGGCACCAAGGCAAATGGCCATCAACATGGTGAAGCTCAGCTGGGCCTTCTGTCCCGGAGAGGAGTTCTTGAGGTGGTCCAAGAGGTTGATGAAACTGACCTCAAGAGTTGTGCGGGTGACAAGCACTGGAGAACCCATATCTGATACAGCAATGTCCACCTTAAACGTCTTGCCGATTAAGTCAGTGGCGTTGGTGGTGTTCACGTAGAGTTGCCCTGTTTTGGTGTCCAGCCAAAACAAACCAGAAGGGTTCCCATCGACAATCCTAAAAAGGATTTTCCCATTCAGGTCTGAATCCAGATCCTGGGCTTTGATAGTTGTGGCTAAGTAGCCCTGGTGTCTGTGTGTCGAGGTCCGATTGGTGGGAAGGAACACTGGCCTCTCGTTCGTTCTCTCGGCCATTTCAGCGACTATCTCGCCTTTGTCTGCATTCACGGGTACACTAACCTTGGCCACACCACCCTTGGGAGGGGGGTCTGTGATTTCGGGGTAGTTGTCGTTGTCATCCAGGAGCTCAATCAATACTGTGGTGCTGCTGGTGTGAGGGGGATGACCATGATCAATGGCCTCCACAACAAACGTGTAGATGCGGGATTCCTCAAAGTCCAAAGACTGTTGGACTGTGACTACACCAGTGGTGGGGTGGACTGAGAATGAAAACGAGGGAGTGCCCAGATCATTCGACTCACGGATGGAGTAGGACACCTTGCCACTGAGATCCGAGTCAACATCACTGGCCTCTACAGTAAGAACTTGAAAACCAGGTTTGTTATTCTCCTTGAATGTGGCTTTGTAGTGCGTCTTGGAGAAGACAGGGGCATTGTCGTTTTCGTCCAACACACGAACAGTTAGGTAGCGTACACAAGACAGAGAGGGCTGGCCGTTGTCCCGGGCGAAAAGTGTCAAGTTATACTCCATTGTTTTTTCACGATCCAAAGTCCCGTTTGTGACGATCATGTAGCTGTCTCCGTGGATCCTCTTGAGACGAAAGTGTCCCGATCCGTGCTGAATGTGAGTACGCACCTCACCGTTTTTACCAGAATCTGCATCTGAAATCATGACCAGGGCCAGGAACGTCTCGTTGGGCGCTTCCTCGGAAACAGTTGCCACAGGCGAATCTGGTGGTGTCCAGGTAACATGTATCCTCGGAGCATTGTCGTTCACGTCGAGTAGCTTGACCTGTAGCTTGCAGTGCGAAGTGATGGCATTAGGCCCAAAGTCCCGTGCCTGGATGTCCACTTCATATGAGTCCTTCTCCTCATAGTCCAAGGGTCCTACTAGGGTCACAGCCCCAGTTTGGGGATGCACACTGAAAATCCTTTGGACATCCGCTGGGGCGTGCTTACTGAGGGAGTACTCAATTTCCCCGTTGGCTCCCTCGTCAGGGTCTGTGGCCTGGAGGTTGATGACGACTGTCCCACGGCTGGTGTCCTCTGGGAGCTCCACGGAGGGCGATCCGTCCTCAAACACTGGACTGTTGTCATTGGAGTCCAAGACGTGGACCCTCACAACGGTCATGCCCGATCTGGGCGGGTTCCCCTTGTCAAAGGCCAACACTGTGAGGTCGATGGAGGACAGGACCTCCCTGTCCAGCTCTTTGATCACCACCAGCTCGGCCTGCTTGGTGCCCCCGCTGCCAGTCTTCACATCCAGGGCAAAGTGCTGGCTGCTGGATATGGAGTAGGTCTGCAGTCCATTCGCTCCAGCATCTAGGTCCACTGCCCGCTCCAGCGGGATCCTCATCCCGAGAGAGGCCATCTCTGAGATCTCCACGTCCTGCTCGGGGCTGGGGAATGTAGGGCTATGGTCATTCAGGTCCACCACCTCCACCCGCACGCGCAGGAAGTGCATCGCACCTCCCTTCCTGTAGAGGATGCTGAAGGCGATCTCGCAGTGGTCCGCGCCACGGCACAGCTCCTCCCGGTCCAGCCTGCCCAGTGTCGACACCTCTCCGCCCCGCGCTGACACAGCGAAGGGCAGGGCTTGCCCGCGCTCCACGACCTGGAAATCCTCCAGTGACCCCTGATCTCCTCTCTGACGCAGGTCGTCGGCCAGCCGGCCCACCTTTGTTCCAGCTGGCTGCTCCTCCAGAACACGGTAGGTGATGGTGTGGGGAGTCGGGTCCACAGACTGGGCCCAACACACCAAGCACAAAGCAAGAACCAGAACCACTGCTTGGTTGAGAGAGTGAGCCAGCATTATGACTGTGTGTGGTAGTGATGCCTTCTGAGGTAAACTAACCTGAAGGCTCAAAAGAGCATTCTAGAACGCACCGCTCTGTTGGAACAGAGTGCTGTACAGTCTGGTTATTTCTCTCCTTTTCTCTCCCCTTTTTTAGATTTACTGAAATTGCCAGTAATTTAGACAAAGAAAAAAAAAGTGATAAGCACCCTTAATTACAGATCTCTAGGAAAATACAGCTATTCCTAACTACTACTGATAATAATAGACACAATACATAAAACAGTGATGTACTTGAAATTAAATTTAAATACAATCTAAAAAGTCACTGAAAAGTGTTTGCTAACTTTGCTAACATCCTATGAAAATGATCATTATCATTCCAAAAGTAGAAAATGTAATACAAAAAACAATCTTCACATTTTCTAAATTTTTAAAAAGTATCTCAACTATTGTCTAAAATCAGCAAAGCTCTTTGTGTTACACACTAACCAATGTTACTCCTATTGTTCCTCTACCCCTGACAATAAATCAGTAGCGTCTGAACACAGTTATCCTTAAGCCCCCTCAGCTGGAGAATCCCTTGAGCTGGACTCACTCACTCTGACACACACACACACAGGCTGCCGCTGGCTCCAGGTCTCTCCCTGCTAGTCCAACTTCAGAGCGCTTAGAGTTGCCAGAGTGAAATCTGGAACTTTGGGGTCTGTGATGACACTTGCAGGGCGGGATTAAGGAGTCTCAAGGCCAATCACAGCTCGTGGGACGGGCGGAGAGGGTTCCAACAGACCCTCCCCTTCAGGCAGTGAGTCAGAAAAAAAAAAAGATAGCCCGGAGGAAACTGGGCAGGAGTTAAAACAACATCGGTGTGCTTTTAGTGAAACGTGATCCCACCTCTCTCACTTACTCACTCACTCACTCACTCACTCCCCTCTCTGTCCTCCACCAAACTCCCCCGTTCACACATCTTTACCTTTTTCCCTGTCCAAATAAACATATCTAAAGTTCTTAACCAGGGGGGTAGTCTTCAGTCACAGGGCCACTGGAGTGGATCAGGACTAGACCCACGGAGACCCTGAGGTATATCGGGCCACGTCTGACCATGTTTGTTGAATGACATGCAGCCTAAATCTGTCTGGCACATTGAAAACACAGATAATGGACACAGATAAAATATACGGGCAACTTCTAACTTGCCGGAGGCAGAGACTTTTACGCAATGTCAGATATATCTGAAGATTTCCTTTGTGTGTGTGTGTGTGTGTGTGTGTGTGTGTGTGTGTGTGTGTGTGTGTGTGTGTGTGTGTGTGTGTGTGTGTGTGTGTGTGTGTGTGTGTGTGTGTGTGTGGATTTGTGTGTGACATGAAGACATTTGAGCTGTTATTGTTCGAGGGCATTCCTCTAACTTGCCATAGTTAAAGTGTTTACATGAAATTTGTAACCGCAACGATGAGACAAAACTAACATTTCAGTCGCAAGAGATTAGAATCATGGTAAAAAGTATCAATTTCCAAGGTGATGTGGTTTCCACTGTTTTAGCAACACAAAAAGTATCAACTGAACAACGCATTCAAACGCTTTGGTCCCACAGGAATGCAAGCTAGCTATCATGTCCAAATACAACAAATAAGCCTCCATCGAGATGGGTTCATGTCAAAATACAACAACTAAGCCTCCATCGAGATCATTATTCACGGTCCACGATCATTATGTAAGTATAAATCATAGCACTTAAGAAAAATCAAGCAGTGCATCACAGCACATATTTTACAAAGATTATCTCTGTAATATCTTTTTATTGGAAAAATACACTTTCGCCTTCATAAAACAGCAGCGTTTATTATTACTTCATTCTTTGGTTATGCTCACATGGTCTCCTAGAGCAGGTCCTCTGTCCTGTCTACATGGTTACCCTGAGTACTGAGTACTCTCTGCTCCTGAGTGCATGGGGGGTTGTTGGCTTTTGCACTCACACATGTGTTGTTAAAGGCCCCGGGCCAGGGGTACTGTGCACTGAAGAGCAAAGAGCAGGGGAAGTTAGCACAGAACCACTTCCCGCTCCGCTTGGGGGTCCATTAAAACAAACAGGTCCGTTAACCCGCGGGCCAATAAAAGCTTTTCCCAGAGTGATAGCAGTGGACAGGGATATAAAGCTGTGAAAGATGAGCGGGGAGATTGGGCATCTACCCTCCCTCCCAACCACTTGTGTGTCCTCGTGGAGAGACGAGGCAGATAAGCGAATGGGACGAAGCCTGTGGCCATATAAATTAAGGGTAGACCTAAGCACTGAGAATGGTGACATAAGCACTAAGACTGGTGACATAGGCACTGAGAGTGGTGACATAGGCACCGAGAGTGGTGGCATAGGCACTGCGAGTGGTGACATAGGCACTGTGAGTGGTGACATAGGCACTGCGGGTGGTGACATAGGCACTGTGAGTGGTGACATAGGCACTGCGGGTGGTGACATAGGCACTGAGAGCGGTGCCATAAGTGCGGCCCCACAAGGGCTCGGGTCAGCCGATACAATTACTCCCTATCTCTTAAACAAACAGCGTATCCTTTTCACAAGTAAAGCTCCTTTCCTCTACGTAATGAACTCCATTTGGGGAGAAGCACAAGTCACACAGACCACCGCAGAGCCCTTCTTTCTCCTTTCCAGCTTGGTGTTGTGAAAACGGTGTGTGTGAAAACGGTGTGTGTGGGATAGAGAATGCGCAACTATGAGAATTAAGGAGAAATGCCTTGTGTGTGTGTGTGTGTGTGTGTGTGTGTGTGTCTGTGTGTAATAAGGCAGCTTGCAGGTATTGTAGCTCCCCCGACAACTCATCTGAGGGGGATTTGGACGATCGACTTCTGATGGGAGGTGGGTGTATAATTACCCGAGCTAAGACAGGTAAACTGTGGGATTTAAGTGTGTTAATCTCCCTCTCTTTCCTGCCCTGGACAAAAAAGACTCCCTGGGAGTTTGGGAGGAGACGTGGTGGTGAAGGAGGAGGATAAGCCCGGCAGAGAGCGAGAAACCCGAGTGGAGCATTACTGCAGAGCTCCAGGATGATGATCAAGTAACGAAGGTGGGGGGGGGGGGGGGGGGGGGGCTATGTCCTGAGGAAGGATTTTGATGAAGACGGGGTGGGAAAATGGCAGATGTGCAGAGAGGGGGGTGAGAGAGAGGCAAAGAGAAAGAGACAGAGACAGAGACAGGGACAGGGACAGAGACAGAGACAGAGACAGAGACAGGGACAGAGACAGAGGCAGAGGCAGAGACAGAGACAGAGACAGAGACAGAGGCAGAGGCAGAGGCAGAGACAGAGACAGAGACAGAGGCAGAGGCAGAGACAGAGACAGAGACAGAGACAGAGACAGAGACAGACAGAGACAGACAGAGACAGAGGCCGAGACAGAGAGAAGAAAAACAGTGAATTGGCAAAGAAAGAGAAATGACACCCTGTTGAAATGGGATCTACTAACTGCAACAAAAAGAAAAGTCACAAGGGCAGAAAAATACAGCCGCTTCCAACAGTGCTTCTGCGGGTGTCCTACTACCCTACCCAACCCTTCATTCTCCAGAGGTAAACACCACAGCGGGGGCGCTTTGGGGTCAAAATGATATTTCTCCCTAAATGCAGCCTGCTGAACACAGACTATCTGAACAATGTGAGGAATTTCAGCTCAGACATGCACGTCTCCCCAATACATGTATTTACATAGCCATTAAACATCTTTAAATGCCACCTAGCAACCAGAGTGAATTTTTTTTTTACAACCTTCAACTGGGACGGCACAGGGAAACTAGAGTTCGACTAGTACTTCATGCATGCCAAGGTTCTCAGAGAGAAAGTTCCAGATGGTGCCAGCATTGGTGTGACAGAGTGTAAACACCGAGGACTAGGGCGGTGTCCAGTTTTGTTTTCATCTGTCGCGCTCTCTCTCAGAAGAGACACAGACCATGCAGCCAGGAGACAGAACCATGCTATCAGATGAACACTGGGAGGCTTATCTTTGACAGTAAATGATGTGAGCACACACACACACACACACAGAGAGAGAGAGAAAGAGAGAGAGAGAGAGACAGGGAGAGAGAGAGAGAGAGAAAGCGAGAGAGAGGGGGGGAGAGAGACAGGGAGAAAGAGAGAGAGAGAGAGAGAGACACACACACACCATTACCGCCACCACATATGCCCAGCCTTTTAGTGGGTATCAGATGTTTTT
Organism: Clupea harengus; assembly: GCF_900700415.2. Classification (NCBI taxonomy): domain Eukaryota; kingdom Metazoa; phylum Chordata; class Actinopteri; order Clupeiformes; family Clupeidae; genus Clupea; species Clupea harengus. The sequence goes on from NC_045171.1 coordinate 10,326,574, forward strand.
TTCAGGGAAGGCTCTTAATTCCTCTTGTCTGGCTTCCACATTTCTGTTTGATGTTTTTAGAGGATGTGCCTGTGTGTTTGTGAGTGCGTCTGTCTGCCCATTCCTGACTGTTCGCCAGCACTCCATGCCACAAGTCCCACCACCACATCTGTGCCCCCCCCTCTAATCCACCACCTCCCTACATCCAGACCCTACACCCCTCCTCCACCCCCACCCCCACCCTCGGCCCCCAGCCATTTCCCCCTCTCTCTTCATACAGTATCCCAGCCGGGGTCTCTGGAGCTAAACATCATTGTGCGCGGATAACAATAGCCCCTGTGACACGGAAACAACAGGAAGGCTAGAGATGTGCGCAGGCAGACCGCGGATCTGTGCGGAGGCGAC
>NC_045171.1:10331957-10359457 GCF_900700415.2 Clupea harengus
ATTTCGGCCTTAAAAATAACAGTGTAAACGACACATTCAACAGGGTCAGAAAGAACACATTGGCAAGTAGTCTGTCTACTGCTGCTGTGTTCAAGCAGTGTTTATGTCCTAGCATGCATTTGGCTGAAAAAAAATGTGATCTTAATTTTTCAAAATGAAAAAATGTCTGTGTACAGCAAACCATCTAAAGAGTGTAATGCAACAGTTAGGGACATGAGCTGCTTGTAGAGAGATGGATATCACTTAGCTGTCTGGTTCAAAATGACCATTACACCCAGCACAAAAACAAAACCAAAAATGTTAACTATTGTCAATTTTAAAAAAGTGTATGAGGAGCTGGACTGGTGTAGTGGGCACAAACGCACACATAACAAAGAAATGGTGCAGCAGCAGTAGCCAACGAACGTGTTCGGCGCAGAGAAAGCTGTGCATATGCACGGGAGGGGTACGTGAGGATTCACAATGTCCGGAAAGCGCAATTAACCCCGCACACGTCTGTTTCCCCTGTACCTGCGAGGAAGACAGAGATTGATGGAGAGTGCGTCTGCTCTCTGCCCGATGTCACCGACGATGGATGTGGCTTAATCGGGACAGATCAGTTGAGCAACGATAGACTGAGAGTGATGTCCTCTGCGTTCCTGTCAATCTCTCACTGAGTGCCCCACATTCATCGCCGTGACACACAAAGAGAAACCGTCCTCCTTGTAGGTGATTTTAAGTAACAACTATCCTAGCGGCTTTAGCTGGTTAAACTCCCTCTTTCGGCCACCTCGCACATATCTCGAGTAGGGAATTCCCCGCGCTCTCAAGGTCCAGGCATTCCAGAGGGGGCAACTACTTTACTAGATTAACAAAATCAGGATTTACGTTCCTCCCCAGATTTATCAAAAGGAAATGTTGTAAGTAGCCCTCTGTTAGAATGGGAACTTAAACAAGAATGTTTGGGAAAGGTCCTTATTAAATCAGTGCAACGTCACTTTGGCGCCAAATAAAGTGGCCGCATGAATGTAGTTGGCTTTTCAAAATGTTTCGGTATAAAATTATTTTCCTAAGGACCTTTACGTCTGTCCAGTGTTGTTGTCCTAAGGCATTGGGCTACAGCACCACGTATCAGATGGCGCTAAGCAAGCATCTTCAAAGAGGGGGATTCCACAGAGACAAAAATGCTCTTATCCTTCTGACATTGCTCGATTTAATGCAAGTTCTTCCAGATGTTAGTTGAGCCTGTGTCCTTATTTTAACCAGCTATGGCACACCTCACTGTTTTTTTTTCAGTAGCATAAATAAATAAATATTCAAAATTCAAAGTTAATTTTGCATACACTTTCAAAAGCATACAAATGTATCAGTCTATGTGGTCCCTATATGGAGGGACATGACGTGTTTCCTCTTATTCCCACTATGGGTCTAAATATGCTGCCATACATCCCTTACCACTCCCTGTTAATAAACGTTCAGAGGCTAAGAAGCTATTGGCAACAGACACATCTCCTCTCTCTGCGGCACAAAGTGCAATTATAACAACACCAGAATATAAAAATACCAGAGAGAGGAGAACTGGAAAGTGGAAAAATACCAAGCCATGGTGCTCAGTTCCCCCCCCCCGGTTTATTGGAAGATTTCTTGTCTTTTCTTCTCCCTCTTTTCTAGGGCCTCGTCTAAATCTTTGAGGGTGTACTCGAGCACAAAGACCTCTGCCATGGCCTCCGTCAGCATGTCCAGCAGAACCTCCACACGCAGCTTCAGGGCGTTATTCTCCTCCTCCAGGTCACAAACCTTCTTCTTAAGGCGTTGGACCTCAGAGCTGGCCTCAGGCCTCTTGTTAGAGCTCCCCCTAGGGGTGGCTCTAGAGTTTGTGTCGGAGGCTGCAGTATCCTCAGCCCAGTGCCCATCTGCGAAGGTAAGGGTCTGGCCTGCCAGGGTGAGTGTGGGAGTGATGCACTGCGTGTCGTAGTCGAGGGGCGCGGGCCAGGTGGGCTCGACAAGGCGGACCGGACTCTTCTTGGGGTTCCAGACATCAGTGAACAGGCCGGTGCTGTAGGACGGGTACGAGGGAGTGGCCATCATTTTTAACGTGAACATTTTCTGTGGTCCTGATTGGCTGTGCTGTGATGGACGTGGTCCTGTGTATGTGTGTGTGTGTGTGCGTGTGTGTGAGAGTGTGTGTGTGTGTGTGAGTGTAGCAGTAGTCTCTTCTTACATACAGTTGTCTCTGCTCTGCCTTACCAAGGTTAAAGGTGACTTAAGACTGAATATAAGTTTCTGCTATGTGTCACAAGTCCATAAGATGAAGCCATGACATCTGGTAAAGAATCTGAATTTGGAAGATAGAAAAAGAGCTTTTTAGAAAAATAAAGACTGATGCAACTCCTCTTATATCTCATAACTCACCAATTATTTTATTATCTAACTGATATTTTGGTCAGTCAGTTTTAAATAGCTGCACCTGCTAAAAGCTTGCCAAGGTGTACAAGAACTGACATGAATGTAACTAACAAACATATTTTAGTAGGCCTGTAACCACTAAATAGGCCTGAGGGCATGAAACCCCTCACTTGAGGTATTACCTTTATAGTTTATGTTATCAATTAGACTTAGTAAAATTACAATTAAAGAGACTAGGCTCAAAAGCAACCAGAAATAAGCAACCCATAACTATAACCCGTCTACATTTAACAGCCTTTTGCACTTACATCGAATGAATGCTGTTCTGCGGATAACGGGCACATACAGTAACTACTTACTACCAACTGCCAAGTTTGCTAACACTTTCTGTGTCCGCTATTCATCATGGATTACCAGTTATGGAATTGAGCTTCTCCATTGATGGCAGAACAATCGGTGGAACATTCTACAACACAGGATTGTGTTCTAAACGTTTGGAACGAGGCACACTGACGATCCAGATGTGATTGGGAATCTAGCTACGCTTTCATCCCATGTGGAAATCTTTTCGTTCCCCTTAAATTGCCCCTTTCAAAAACCAGCCACATGTTTCGCTCTGGATTTATCTTTGTCGTTCCAAACGTAGCTAATTTCCCCCTTATGCAAGATGTCCTAGCTGAAGCTTCTCTCCGCATACGTGCACAAGATGTGCACTTGCTCTAAGAATGATTCTCCTTTAAACAGTGTTGTAGACAAACACTTTCTTTGTAATATACAATCAATATGACATACAACTACTTTTTTTTTTAAACAATGTCTGTAGAATTGCAAAATGCTTCTCTTCGTCCTCACCAAGACCCAGGTCAATAAAGCCCAGTTGCATAGGCACTGAATGGGGTGTATGTAGGTAGTGCAAGGTGGGATGGATATTGGAGGAAGTGACAGGGTGGGCTCCGCATGCGTGGTGCTGTGCATGAGATGATGGATGTCTCAGTGGGCCTCATTTATAAAACGTACTTACGCACAGATTTGATCTGAGAGTGTTCATGCGATCAAATCCACGTCTAAGTACAGATTTATAAAAACCGTCTTAGACGTAGAAAAGGACGTATCTCTACGTCTGGTTCTAGTTCGTGTAAGTACATTTCCTTGTGGCAATACTGGAGTACTGCAGGAATTCGGAACTCTCCGAGCGCCGACACGCAATTTCATCATCATCATCGTCACCACCACCGTCACCATAGGGCTAATGGTAAAAGGCCAAATGAATGTTTCGCTCAATAAAATCAATTAAACAATTTGAATAATTCATACATGAATGAAATTCACGTCTAATAGGTATTCATTTTAATTCCACACGTGTAAAACATTTCGCTCAATTTATAGCCTATAAAAAGCCTGATAGTGACAGTTTTCAGTAGGAGATATGGCTGCTTTGGCGTTGTTAGAGGATATTATCCCTCTGTGTCCGAAATATATTACATGTCCATACAGTGCCCAGGAACAACGAAATGTGAAAGAGGATTTTCTGCGTAAAACAGGGTTCCCAATGGCTTCTCACCCCGATTGCGCACACTCAGACAGCCTAGGAAGCCCACTTCGATACAGCACATGCCCGTGCGCGGTCGGTAGTGGAGCGCAGCATAGGCATGCTGAAGGGAAGGTGGCGATGTTTGGATGCATCGGCAGGGAGACTGCTATATGCCCCCGAAAAGGTTTGCCAGATCATCCTAGCCTGTTGTCTGCTACACAACATCTGTCTAAGCCATGGCATAGAGGAGAAGACGAAATGCGCATGGACCAAGATGACCACCCTCCAATCCCAGCTGACTGGAACACGCACATCACTGCGCTGAGAAGACGGGAGCTGATTCACCAACTATACCAATAAGAATAAATGCACACATGTTCAATTTCTTCAGAATGTTTTATTTAGGCACGTTTGTTCAAAGAACCCTCAATAGCGGACAGAGTTCGGCAACAACCTCACTAACAGACTCATTCAAGTCACTTTGTGAATGAGAAGAGGAAGCTGGTGATGGCCAACGAGGCCCCGATGCTGGTGCAGCAGGTGCTGCTGCCGCAGATGCGGCTTCTGGTGCTGCTCGTTCCGCAGGTGCGGCCGCTGGTGCTTCGGAGACGTGTCTTCTACCATGCCACATACTTTGCTTTTGCCATTAGCCTACGCCACCTGACAGGCTTTCGAACAATGTTTTGGCCCGCATCTGCTCTTCCATCAGCAGAACGTCGATTTAAGCCTCACTATAATTCTTCTTTTTACATGTTTCTTTCTTGCTTGCCATTGTCACAGAGAGTTTGTGCATTGAGGATGCGCTCCGTTTGTGCATTGATAATATCCTAATTAGATTAAGTAGGGGCGTTTTGAGGGCGGAGATTCAGCTGCGCACAATTCCACGATCATTTGTGAGTTATAAATGCAGGAATGGCGTACACGTGTTTTTTGGGCGTACGTTCGTTTTCTGTGAATAACACTTACGACCATTTCAGAAAACGTCTGAGATCAAATGTAGGATGGTTTCTACGCAACATTTTATAAATGAGGCCCAGTGATTCATAGGTGAACACCTCCCAAGCCTTCTGTCTCAGGAAGTACTTCACCAGTTGTGGATGGTCAACTAGTGTTGGGGGACTCTCTTCATTCTCAGACAGTGTTTCTATCCGTGCCTTGCCAGTGTAACGGCGGTCAGGCGAAGGACTGTTGGACACTGCGGTGCTTCTGTTCTTTTATTTCTGAATGACAGACAAATACAAAAATCGTCGATGCACGCAAGATCTGTAGACAAGCATACCGCTTCTGTCTGGGTATGGCAACACTACATGAATATAAACTGCAGACCTGCAGTACACCACATCTCCAGAGGTGGCTCTGCCATGAAGGAATTGTAGAGGGATATGCTGCCCTCTAGCGGTAATTATCAAACAATTCCACTGCACGGGGGCAGGTAGTGCTCCAACAACAAGTGCGAACATTCTGGATTAAAAGTCAGAAAAACCAAACCCTATATAGCTGTATCAATTCCCCGAGCCAGCTTTAGTTATTTCTACTCCTGGGCCAAGACCCGATTAGTTAGAAGCTAAACTCTTCAACTTGTCTTCATTCTGTGGATGGCATTTTTTGTAGGCCAAATGTATGTATGGTCAAATAAATACCTTAATAGGAATATCATACCTTTCCTTCACATTACTAAAATGTATAAATATGCCTTCTTTGTTAAGACAATTCTGTAATGTAATTACATCTAAGTATTACACAATTATGAATTGACCTTTCAACATCAGTAAACAGAGACTTGAGAGAAACCAATTGAAAATATAGAAGTATATTAGAAACTGTCACACATGTTCACACGGACATCAAGACTTAGTAACACTGATATCACTCTTTATCAGCGAAATAAAGCAAGAACACATTTTAAAAATAAATAGATAGATAAGACCACAAAAGTGAAACAGTTGTTTGCAACTGTTGACTTCCCTACTTCACATACACACACACAAATACATTATGCAAACAAATATTTCCTAAACAAAGTATGCTCAACCACAGAAGATACTGTATAGTGTAGCATACTTAAATAGACTGATGGTACTGTCATATAAATATTGTGGATATTTTTTTTATCAAATCTCTTTTTATCTTAATCCTTGTTTCAGAGGGCGTCGTGTTTGCATATCCTCTTTCTAAGGTGTTTTTATCCTAAGAGAGCTTTCGTTCAGATCTTCACATGAAGACATCACCAACACTTCTCTAATCTGTTTCCTCTTTCTTGCTGTTATCGAGTACTGAAGTCTCCTCCTCACAGCAGGACCTGGCTGATGTACTGGGTGAAGTCCAGGCCCAGATACAGCCTACTCATGGTGCCCAGGACCCCCACCGCACCCAGCCCGATCAGCACCCACTGGACCTTAGCGCTGAAGTAGAGGGGCTTGAGCCTGGCAAGAGAAGAGAAGGGTTCAGAGGTCGTTAGATCAAGAAAGAGCAATATGAAAACAGAGTGGGTTATGGTGTCAAGATGGACATCAGAATCAACCTTTGTTCTAAAGACATCGAACTATAGCATACTATATGACAATATTCCTATGTGGTTTAATATCAATGTTAAATTTCGTATTCAATAGTTTACTTTCAGTATTTCGACATTGTTTAATATCTTCACCGAAAAAGGTCTCATTCTTGATTTTGCACGTCACATTTACATACGAACTGCCAAATGCAGGCAATATTTGCATTTTTTAACTCCTTGATGTTGGCTTCGGTACGAATAAGTGCATGATTTGTTAGCTTGCTTATGTATCTTTGGCCAGAGGACAGGACTGCTGAGAGGACATGGAGCTATGAGCCATGAGCACCAGTGATTGGAAAAAATTCTGAGCAGAGAATGTGTATATATTTATATCTATCTATCTATATATACACTCACCGGCCACTTCATTAGGTACACCTTGCTAGTACCAGGATGGACCTCCTTTTGCCTTTGGAACTGCCTTAATTATGTGTGGCATAGATTCAACAATGCGCTGGAAACATTCCTCAGAGATTTTCCATATTTTCATGAGAGCATCACGCAGTTGCTGCAGATTTGTCGGCTGCACATCCATGAGGCAAATCTCCCATTCCACCACATCCCAAAGGTGTTCTATTGGATTGAGATCTGGTGATGGTGGAGGCCACTGGAGTACAGTGAACTCATTGTAATGTTCAAGAAACCAGTTTGAGATGATTTGAGCTTTGTGACATGGCACGTTCTCCTGCTGGAAGTAGCCATCAGAAGATGGGTACAATGTGGTCATAAAGGGATGGACATGGTCAGCAACAATACTCAGGTAGGCTGTGGCGTTTAAACGATGCACTTTCTATCATTTTGAACCAGTCTACCCATTCTCCTCTGACCTCTGGCATCAACAAGGCATATTCGCCCAGCGAAGTGTCGCTCACTGGATATTTTGTCTTTTTCGGAACATTCTCTGTAACCCTAGATATGGTGGCACGTGAAAATCCCAGTAGATCAGCAGTTTCTGAAATACTCAGACCAGCCCGTCTGGCACCAACAACCAGGCCACGTTCAAAGTCACTTAAATCACTTTTCTTCCCCATTCTGATGTAGGTTTGAATTTAAGATCCTCTTGCCCATGTTTACACGCCTAAATGCATTGAGTTTCTGCCAAGTAATTGGCTGATTAGATATTTACTTTAATGAGCAGTTGAACCGGTGTACCTAATGAAGTGGCCGGTGAGTGTATATAGACATTGAAATGGTAACACAGAGCATGGTAAACCTGGTTTCCTAGGCTATGGAAAACCAGAGGTAAAGCTGTTTTGTCTCATTTCAAAAGCAGCATTTCTGTCATAAAGCTTCTTCAGACACCTACAGCCTTCAGTAACTGGCTTCCTCAGATTCCTAACCCTAATCCTAATCCCAATCCCACGGGTTAGTTTTGGTTTGCAGTCGTATCTCAGGATGAAGTAATGAAGGTTAATCTATACGAGATCTATTCACATCCAGCAGTACCCTTTTATTTTCCGAGGGTTGAGCAATTTACTTGAAGTTATGTATTTTGTATGCTAACTGACCCTGATTAACAGCACGTGTGGATGAAATACAGCACATGTAGCCTTTCTGCACCATAGATCTGTGGGTTTTTGCACTGAGATCAAAGCAGTAATGCATCTGCATCTGTCCCACCTGCCAAGTGAAGACTCAGAATATCCGCAGAAGTACTGATAGCGTCCATAAAGGTAAAGAAGCCCCAAAAGAGTCGTAACTCCTGTAAGAGAGAGGGATGGAATGGATACATATGAATGTTAGAGAAGACTAAAGAGATTACAACTATTGTGTTTAATTTAGTGGCTATTAGGTTTCATTCCACTCCTGATTCTAATATAGCATGTAAGAATATGTTCCTCGAAATAGGCTCAATCAACTTTGAAGTGTAATCATCTTGAAACTTAAGTGGTTTGTGAAAATGCAACCTTATACTAACAAATTCCATGAAATGAAACATGTTTCTGGGACAATATCAACTTTTGAGATTTTTTTGTTTCTACTGTGAATACTGTATAATAAACAGAAATATGAACTTTTCATATGAGTGACTGTTTTTAATGGGCTTTCCCATGAAAGGATGAGGGGAAGAGTTTTTATAAAATTTTAATAAAACTGTGATGCTGCTTCCAGTTTTCAAAGACAATTAGGCCTCTGTGTTTATAGAGTACGATCTGTGAACAAGACAACACCTTTGCGGTGTTTAAAAGCATAAATTCGAGATGCATACCTTGGCTGAAGAAAATCCCAGATATCCACAGAGAAGCCACGAAAACGGGGAAATACTCAGAGCAGTTTGCTCTGGAAAATGGACAGAACAAGAAAGAGAATGTTACTAGATTTAATGAAACACTCTAAAAGCAATCAACACAAAATCAAGCAAGATGACACGTGGCACATACAGAAGATTTCCTATTTCCTATTTCATGCTGCAGCTGAGCCCCGGACAGCCTGTGCTGCGCCTGAGCTCAAGCCCAATTCAACACTTTAGGCAATTTGTGACAAATATGAACTTATATACAACTCATATAGTGTTTGTGGAAGTGTTTCTTGTTCTGTTTTCTTAACCTTTATATTTTTATTTTGGTAGACTTTAAAATTTGGTATCGACATGAAACTTGCCATGGTTGTAGCCCCACATGGCTGATGCAGAACAGTGTGTCCCTAAGTGTGCGATTCCCTTGGCGCTAGCGCCCCCTGAAGTGGGGTAATGGCAACACACTTTTTGGGCTTTGCAGTAAGGTCAAAGGTAACGAATAAGTTACCCTTATACAGGATAATGAAATCACTCTTAAAACTTTAAACCTTTAAGAAGCGTAGCCTATAACTTCAAAGGTAACTTTGGGGTAAGGTCAAAGCACTTTTGTGTGCACCGTGTGTCTAGATGATGGGAGGTTCATTATGAACTCACATCCATGTTCTTTCAACTGTGCATGATCCAGGCCCTTCATTGTATTCATTAATTCTCCTTTTGCGCCTAAAAGTAGGTGCCTTGATCCCATCTCAGTTGTCTTACATTTCCACGTATTGTGATGAATGCAAGCAATGCATTGATGAAAGTGTCTACAGAAAGGGCATCAAGCATTTCGATATGTGTGGTCCGAAGCAAACTACGCCACAATGTGTGAATGCAGGTGTAATTTCCATTCTTTCGTCTGGAAAAATTTAACATGTTTGTGTCTTTATGTTTGGGTCCTCTTCTCTATACTTTCTGCACAATGTGCACTTGTAAATGTGTGAGGCAACTGCGCTGTGGTGTGAACCAGGCTTTTGAGGGGTGGTGTTCCCCGTGGTGGGGACCCTTTCTGGTCTCGTCTGAGCTGCTGTTCCAAGCATATTAGACGGTGAACAGCACGTGACTTATTATTGAGTAGATTTGGTCTGCCTTGTTTGAATGGTAAGGGCATTTGACCATCTTACTTGTGTTTGATACCATCTTTCAGCTTAGTCAAGAATTGGAGATCTTCTTGAGAGAGAGAGAGAGTGTTGCCTCCTCTCCAACTCTTTCACTGAAATCTAAATTCCAGCACCTTAAGTATATCATCCGGAGTGATCATTTATTTGATCTGAGTCTTGCAAACAAAGTGAACTTAACTTTTGAGCTTGACTGTTGGTTTGGGTTCAGGGGTCACATGACTGTTGGTTTGGGTTAAGGGGTCACATGACTGTTGGTTTGGGTTCAGGGGTCACATGACTGTTGGTTTGGGTTCAGGGGGTCACATGCCTTACATCGAATGCTCACTCGGGCCACCATGACTCACTACGCTCCAACCTAGATCGATTTTTTGTGAAAGGGTTGGTTTTCCTCCCCAAATACGACTTCTTTAGGCCTTAGAGCTTGTGGTCAATTGTACCCAATCAGCAGATCAATTTCACATTCCTTTTGCAGAGCGATGTGTTCTGCAAGAGTCTGCATATGAGGCAATGCCTTGGCAGTCTCTGGAGCTGAGTGCAAACGGTTGGCACTGTGATCTTCTTAGTGGAGAATAGCTGTTTTATTTGTACGCCTTTGAATCTTGTACAGGGTACAATCATGGACGGATTAAGAAACCACGGGCCCCTGGGCCTGGACATGCTGAAGCCCCCCCCCCGCGAAAAAAATAATTGTGCGCCTGCAAAACACGCACGCACACGCACGTGTTGGATTTTACGGTCGAATTACATACTTTGGCTATTGTATTGGGAAAGTAAACAGGTCAAAGTTCACTCCGTAACATCCACCTTCGGTGAGGTGTGCACTGCCCCGCTATTGTTTCTGACATTACATGTGACAGGGCAACAGCCGAGTGATTCTTTTCCAAATTGAAACTGATTAAGACCTACCTGAGGGGCAGCATGGGGCAGGAGAGGCTGAATGGGCTGGCTATCCTGTCCATTGAAAAATCAGATCATGCATCACCACTTTTATGTTTGAAAGGCGTCGTTTGGCAGGTGTAACCTACTGGGTCTGCTTGTAGGTCTTGACTGTCAAATTCTGCGCCTAAACTAGCTATAGCGTATCGTCTCATCACATGATCAAATAGAGACTTGACATTGGACAACAAGATAGGCTACATATTACCCAGCAATCATTGCATATCTGTACATGACAAAAATAACAAAGAAAATAAGAAATTGTTCATTTAATTGAATCAGTTTTTTAATAGTTTCTATAGTGTATGTACGATAAGCATATCTTTTTGTTATAGATTGCTACTGACGATTTCCCCCTAAAAATTATGAAAACCATGACAGAGACAGGTTTGCCATTTTGAGGGAATATATAGCATAAGGTATCCATGGCAGACCCAGAAAAGTCATGCATGATCACTGTCGCAGTAATCTAGCATTTTCTAACACAGCACAGGTACACTGAATTAAAGCCATTAGCAAATGAATAAAATACAACTTTTTCAACCACAAATAAGAGATACATAACAGCGACTTCACGCAGAGGCTCTGGCCTAGGGGCCCCCTGAGCTCATGGGCCCCTGGGCCTGGGCCCGGTAGGCCCGTTCGTTAATCCATCCCTGGGTACAATTGTCGCCTTTGACAACATTGTAGATAGTTTCAGCTTTACTTGTTATGTGTTCATATCTAAAGCATCTGCCACTTCTTCAAGAATGAATGAAGAGTCGCTTTATAGACGAAGACGTCCTTGTTTGCATCACTTGGCGTTGCCACAGGTACTGTTGCTAAAGTCTGGGTACTATTACCATCTTACTGTATCCAGTCTCATTAGAAAGTTCTCTCTTTAGTTCTTGTTCTTCTTTTGAGCAATCTTTGTCTCGACGTGTGGGGTAACATTATAAAACTTAAAACTGTGAAATGATCAGGGTAGATCACTAACCGCCGCCGCCACGCCCCCTCCCCCCGAGCACATATTCCGCCTATAACACTTGTCAGTGTAGTTTTTTTCGCTGAATATAGGTATACATCAGTATTTTTGGCAATGCGACTTGGCTATTCAGCCTATTTAGATTGACATAAATATGTCTATGGGCTAGGGGCCCCTTAGCATAGACATATAAAGTCTATATCTATGCCCCTTAGACCCACGGGCCCAGGTGCGACCGCACCTGCTGCACCCCCTATAGTTACGCCCCTGAGCACGTGTCTAAGCCATGTCCTGTCTTCTTACAAAAGAAACATGCAACTATGTTCCTCTCACTCATTGGTTGTGAGGATCTTGGCACCTACAATTTGGTTCTTGGGGGCCACTAGCTTCTGGTTCTTTTTTTTAAGACATGAGATAACACACTTTTCTTGGAGTGGAAAATATCTTTTTTCACTTGCTCAACTCGCCCAACTCGCAATTTAATTCTTGCTCGCTCTCTCACTTTATGCGGCGGTCATATTACGCACCCGCTATGCGGTACATCTGGTTGAATTTTCATTAACATGACTGTAGGCTACATCAAAGCTCTGAGAGCGTAACATAGGAACGCCTATGCGCGAAATATGAATAAGAAGAAACTGAATGGAGTCCGGTCTGTCCATCGCAATTTCATATGATCATACAGAGCTATGGAATGGATTTCATACTGTGCGCTGAGCTATCTGACCAAAGTCAAAACATATAATTCGCTTATGTAGAATCAATTAAAACAGTCCTCAGTATTTGGTAGCCTATTGAAATTACGACTCACTGAGCTCTGAAGATTCTTTCAAATTCCGGTGGTCCAGCAGTCGATGGAGGGGAGACGGAGAACTTGCGTCGAGCATAGATCACCTGCAGCGAGAAGTAAGCTGGAAAGGAATGGACAGACAAGTAGGGGAGAACGGGGTTGGTTGTCACGCTTTTTACTCTAGTGTGAATTGCTCATAATCAAAACATCTTTCAATAGTCATTCCTACATTAAATTGAAGCTTAAGGTGCTGGCTTGAAATGTGTATCCCTCTCATTTTCCAACTTATTGTAACCAAGAGTTAATTAACTAACAAAGACACTCTGACACATTGTGACAACCAACCCCTTCACGGGGATGGCTGTCACACACGGTGGGGTTGTTTGTCACAATGTTATTTTAATGGGAACAATCTTAAAAAGAAGGCAAGAAGGCAGAACTAAATTTGAAAGTTGAATTGCATTGACAAGTTGACAAATACATAACTTAACGCATCTTAACACAAAATGAGCAAGGAACATGAACAGGAAACACATCTTTAGGCCAGCCTATATATAACAACATGAAAAACAAAACAAATAAGCCATGTGACAACCAACCCCAAAGAGAACGTGACAACCAACCCTAACTGGAATTTCTTGCTATAGGATCAAGGCTAACAACCATCTAACAACTAGTTAACAACAATCTAAACTATAGCTTTCCCATCACACTTTTTAAGGGTAACAATTGTTTTGTTATAAACCCATTGTGTAAAAGCCTAGAAGAAAAATACTGAGGAGCTGAATATTTTCAATTTGACATGAAAAACATTCTGGAAATGTCCATACCAAAATTCTGGAGACAGCGCTTTCTGGTGGCGAGATATAATGAGTGTGACAAGCAACCCGTGTGACAACTAACCCCGTTCTTCCCTAGGCTAAGCCGAAAGTTATGTTAAGAAAAGTAGACTACCTTATCACGCCGTTGCAAAATCTCTCTCTAGAACATTTCTTTTCAACTCTTGATAAATTGGTCTCAGTTAAAACGTTGCAGAGCTCTGAACACCCGAGAGCCTACCGATGCAAGAACTCAGATGAATTCAGCAATGCATGTGTATATGAATGAATGAATCAGTAATTTCTTACCTTGCTCTAAAATACCTAATACCGTTACTCCAGCTATGCAGACGACCTGGTCATTCATTGTTCAGTAGAGTGAGTGTTGAGAGGAAGTATGGCGTTTCTCTTCCTCCTACATTATGAAAAACGTACTTACCGGTAGCTGCTTTAATAACACGATGTTTAACGTATAGGGCGGAGCAGCGTGTCTGACCAAATGTATAAAACCCCCTCCTCCCCGACAGACATACTTCTGGGAGGGAGGGAACCAACCTTTGTCCTTTATTAACCTTTATTAAATTGTCTGAAATCTGTTTATTGTTTAATCTGTGAGTTTCTTCACCCCGATTCAATCTAATTGCCCTTCAAACTGACAGAGAGCGTGGATACACGCATAGTTACACAGTTTCCCTGTTCACACAAACAATTTAATCAGAAATATTTTATCAGTTTCGGAACGTTAGCTCTTCCCCAAAAACACACACACAAATTCTCTCTCTCTCTTTGAGTAAGATATGCTGCTTACGGTGCCCAGGTCCAATGTGAACCAAAAGCAGGCATAATCTAATGCTGATGTTCTTTGCTTCAAATGTTAGGGCCAGAAAACTATTGATGTTTATACAAATGTACAGCAGAGATAATTTGTGATAAAATGTGTCATCTTCTGTAATTGTTTTGGATTTTGACAATAAAAACTACATATTGCACATTTAATGCGCCAACAGTAGGCCTAATCTCTCCGCAGTCTACCTCCATGGACCGTCCCACATGAAGGACAGCCGAGGTCGGTTGATGACGGAGCGAGTGATGTAGTGAAGAGCTACGTGCTGCTAAGATATCCTGTCAAACAACCACAGAAGTGTTTAACCGCTGCGATTATCTAGGCCACTTTGTTAATGAGCGTTAACAATCATCACCTTCATAATGTAGTGACAGGACAACAACTGAGGTCTGCAACAGCGCTGTTCGACACATGCCTACTACAGCTGCTTCGACTTCCTCCAGAAACGGCCCTAATTATGATACTTGCATTGGAAGACGTGGGACTCATTGTTTCCTATAAATGAAATACAACTTCTTTGTAATCTTACTAAGAGGGCCATGCCGTCCACATCCACTCCCAGTGTACACCAGTGGCGGTGACCGAATGGATCATGGGTGGAGGAACTGCTCAGCCCTTTTCAGAACTCTCCACCTCGTCAGACGTAGAAATGTCACTATTTTCAGCACTGATGTTGCATGTGTGAATTGTTTGTCCATTACTGCAACTGGTAACTTCTGGGTTTTGTATTGATAACTGCCTTCATACTTCATATGTGCTTGAAGAATTGGATTGCATTACAAAACACTGAATAATGTGTTTTCCTCTGGTTGAAAAACACAGTAGACATACTGTGTCTCACACAGAAGACCAAGCTTAGGCTGTGTTCAACCCATGATGGGTGGGAAATGTCCAATTAATTAAACTAACGATGTGTACGCATAGCCATCAAACTGTCAACACATACTGATCTTTATCAATCAATGACATACAATGCAGACCATGAAAAGTGTGTGTCCGCTCTAAAGTGCTCTAATCAGATACAGTGTTTGTAACTAAATACAGGAAAATATTAGTAGACGAAGCAACAATACACAGCAAGTTGCCATTTTTTGTAGTCGTTTTTTTTTTTAGTCGTCTTTTCATTCATTTTGATGGTAAATAGTTGTGTGAAGGACATATAAGCACTCCCACTCACATTCCCACTCGCTGCCCAGACTAAGTGCAACAAGTCCTGTGGTGTGGGTTGGACACAGCTAGACACCACCAACTATCTCCAAAGGCCACCAGTTAGCTTGGCTGGCAAGCTTTTGTCAAAGCCAACTGTGCTGTTGTTGGCATTTGCAAGGTTTTTGCATAATTTAGTTTTTTAGGTAGTTAAAAAGGAAACAAGGAAAAGAGCCTGATTATGTGCCCATTAGCTAAAAAGTGAGATCATGGCTCTTCTGTACCCAGTTAATGAGTGGGCAATATCAATAACAATATTTGATGTAGGAGATTGATCTTTGCATTTTCTTAAAGCTTCACTTTATTCTCGGTATTGTAAGAAATGACAGTCTATCCTGTGTGAGAACATGAGATTCATGATTCAGCTGCTATAACCACCAAAAGCTGGCCAGCATAATCTCCAAAATAATAATCTTATCATGGTAACACAGGAAAGGTATCGCTGACGCCTGGGGTCAGGAAGCAAACTGAGGTGTGAGTGACAGCCACCAGTTATAGTAGGGAATGAGGGTAGGGCACTGAGAACCAGCTCAGGCAAAGGGTCAGCGAAAACTGATTATCATACAAAACAAAAACAGGTTGCCAGACCCGTTTGCATTAGAAGCCTAGCTCATTAACATTAAGAGCCTATGAGGCGTCATAAACTGTATATATATAGGGCTAGAGTTTGCATTGGAAGCCTAGCTTATTTACTTTAAAAGCCTACGAGGTGTCATAAACTGTATAGATATAGGGCTAGAGTTGGAGATGCAGGTGGTTCAGACCTGCACTTCACTGGAAAAAGACTGTGCATCAATCACAACTGGGGAAGGAAAACAACACAGGGCAACAGTTCTTTTCTAGTGAGCTATATTTACATAATACTCTTTTACAGAGAACCATAATAAAAGTATAAAACACTTACAAAATTGGCATCAATGTACATAAAAAAATAAGATCCATCTTCTCCTGAACAATAAAATTCATACATACAAAAAATATTTATATATATATTTATATATATATAAATATACAAGAACATCCTGACACAGACAACCAGGATATCTTCAACTACAGCACTTAGGCCTTGACTCTGGAAGATCACAAGTATCTTTTTGCAAAAACATTTTGGGTATAAAAGACAAGGGGAGGGGAAAAAATAATAATAGAAAAAAAAAATTACAACCACACCTCATCGAGTACAGTTTTAGCATTAAGTCACATTCCAAAATTCAGTCAAATTTCGGCAGATACAACCTGGCTTAGTGAGTAACGCATGTCTGAAACTCCCATGATGAAAAGTACGTGAATGTGTGTGTGCCTCACCCAAACTTTAGCTCTGAGTGTTTAGTGTTCAAACATGAAGCCTGGCTCCTTTAACCAGCAACGAACAGAACCGACTCAACAGAACCGACTCAACAGAACAGAGTGCATCAAACAGCATCCAAGACAACGCAAACCAAGTGAGTAGAAGGAAACAAGAAAACGACAGAAAAACAAAACAAAAACACATCTTTTTAAACAAAACGGAGATGATGTCAATAACACACCACCCAGACAGCAGATGGCGCTGGCCTGGTTCAGGCCAGGTTCTGACCTGGGTCATTTGGCCCAGATCTATAGGCATCTGCCAGCAGAACCGGACCCAACGAGCCGTGGGGGGAAACGGCATCTCCGCAACACAACACCAACAGGGTGAGAAGAAGGTAACAGAATGAAATGTCTTCTCCTTTTTAGACACTTGGGGGTGGGGAAACAGTGAGAGCAGGTCCTGTGAGGAGTTTCTTTACTAACAGAAACACCTTTATAAAAAAAAATTAAAAAATAAAGAACTGCGACTGCAGGCAGGTGGTGTTTACATTGATTAGCACCTTTTGAAGTCAGTACAGGCACCACGGCCACAGTCATCAAACTCCCAGACTGTCTCCATCCAATCATCACAAGGGACAGAAGGCAATGAAATACATAACTCTAACTAACCATTTCGACTGCATAAGTAGAGCATCTGATATGGGTCTTCCAGTACAATATGTGGGGCTGTTTACAGGCAGATGCGTTAACCCTTTGTGTCGTGCTGGGATTCAGTGGTTTAGTACTGAGCCACAGGTTCAGTAGTAGTGTTTTTCATTTTAGAAATGCTTTTTATTTTCCCCCGGCTCGGGAATATTTATTGTTCTCAGACCTTAGGCCCTTTAATCCCTTCAAACTCTTTTTTTTTATATACACCTGGTATATACACACACACACACACACACACACACACACACACACACGCAAACATACACGAAAAATGCTTTTGCTTAAGGCAGTCCATCGAGGGAGTTTCTCAGGGAGATTAAGAGTTCAACCCCAGAAGCACGTACATAATTTCAGGGAGGGCAGATTACGTGAGATAACAGGGGCACTCCAGGGGGCATTGTTCACGGCGGCCAGTCACTGACTGTGTGTGTCTGCAAAGCGGACCACCTTTCAGAAGCAGCTATAGTAGCCCCCCCCCCCCCCCCTCATTGGTGACTGGCCAGCAGCTCATCCAGGTCGTCCATCCACTCCTGCGTGGCCTGGCCCTTCAGCAACGAGTCCACCAAGTCACTCTCGCCCGGGAAACTGGGCAGGCTGGCGCTCGATTGGGCGCTGTAGCCAAAAGGCAGCTGCTGATTGGATGTCCTGCTGACCTGGTAGCCCTGGCCACAGGGCATGCCGGCCGTGCGGTTGGGCACGCCACCGGGCTGGGGCTGGCCGAAGGCCGACAGGTCAGGCAGCTGCGCCTGGGGGGGAGGCTGTGGCTGCCCCGGCTGCCCCTGCCCCAGAGAGGGGTTGTTGGTCCTTTGCTGGGGCATGCCGGGCATCATCTGCCCCGGGTTCATGACCCCCATGGGCCTGCCGCCCATGCCAGTCTGCCCAAACGGGCCGTTAGTGGGCATCTTGGGCATGCGTGGTTGCATATGGAAGCCCTGGTTGGCGAAGCCTGCGGGCATCCCTCCGTTGCTGGAAGACGGCTGGGTGCCCATACCCTGCTGCATACCCGCCTGCTGTTGCTGCTGCCAGGACTGTGTCTGCGTGGGCATGCCACCCTGCATACCCCCGGGCATGGCAGCGTTCATGCTGTTGGCCATGGGGTTGGGCATGTTGTTGGGAAGGCGTGCCATCTGCTGCTGCTGCTGCTGCTGCTGCTGTTGTTTGAGCAGCACGGCATTGGGTTGGTTCTTGAGGTGCTGCTGCTGGGCCAGGACGTTCTGGCGGAACGTGCTGGGCATGCCGGGCCTCTGCTGCGCCGGGTGCTGCGACGGGTGCATGGGCATGTTTCCGTAGAGCACCTGCTGCACGTCGAGGCCGCCGCACGACGAGAGGCTCATGTCGGCCTGGCCAGCGGCCGCTGGAGCTCCCGGGCCGGGACCGCCGCCCTGCCCCACGCTCATGCCAATCATGCCCTGGCTTTGGGGGAACATGCGCTGGGCGCCGGGGGCGGGGCCTCCCAGGGGGTTCACATTACTCATTGGCTGAGACGAACCTGTAGGGGAAAAAAAGACAGGAAATTGAAGCCATAAATGGGACTAAAAAAGAGGTATCTGAAGGCACAGTGAAAAGTGAATGCACTAGGTACTTCTCAGAGAGCGCCGGACTGCTATCATCACGCATCCTACCACATAAAGGCACAACTCATTTTTGCCAGTCAAATGAGCTTAGCAGTGCACACTTTGCATGTTGGTTACGTGTTGGCAAAAGACAAGCCCATGTCTCATTAAGCTTTGACAAACAGGCGGCTCATTGTCTGGTGAGAGGGAAACTCACACGAGAGGAGAGGTGACTGCAGCTTATGACAGTAAGAAGCTGATTGCGTGTTATATCATATATGATGTATAGTTATATGTTTATGGATAATATATGGTTAAAAGTTATATTATTATTATTATTATTATATAAACAGAGGTAATGTTTGTAAACTATACAATACATACAACCGAGGTAATGTTTGTAAAATATACAATGTCACCCTTTTAGAATATCATTACTAGTAACCTGCTATCTAGTGACTCATAGCGTGCTTCTGATAGCAGGTATTGTGTTAGTGGCAGGCAGTAAGTAATGAACAAGTAATGAACCCAAGTGTGTCAGTGGTGTAGTTATGAGCACAGAGAGGTGGGGAAGCCTGTGGTCGCTGTTTTACCTGGGAACTGGGACACCTGCGGCTGTTGCTGGAATGGGTTCTGATTGGCCGGCTGGTTCTGTTGGTCCTGGTACTGAGGAGGAGGCCGGGTCAGGTGCCTCTGAAGCTGCTGCTCCTGTTGCTGCCGCTGTTTCTCCTGAAGTGCACACACACACACACACACACACACACACACACACACACACACAGTCAACACAGGCTCTCGTCTCATTTATGCGACAGAAGCTCCACCAACTGGCCAAGCGAAACACTGCTGAAATACCCAGAGGGGTGTTTCTGGTGAGCAGGACACGGTGTGCATATGACATGCAACTGCATGCTAAAAGACTGGTGGTCCTTTTCAGTAATGACTGATGATATGTTTATGAGAGTACATGTGAGAAATAAATATTGAAGTCTAGATTTCTCCTAAATAATAACTGTCTTGCTGTTAGCTAAATATTTGTTATAGAAAATATAGATTGACATTCACTTTAGGTAAAGGGATTCACAATAAGTGCAATAACATTTACTGAATAAAATATTCTGAATAAGCATTCAAAGGCGGCGACACATATAGCTGTTAACAACACAGACGCATGGCAGCCACTGACCTGTTCGCCGGCTATCAGCTGCTGTTGCCTCTGCACTCTCAGGAACTGCTGCTGCTGCTCCATGAGCTGCATCTGCTGCTGCTGCTGTTGCTGCTGCTTCAGGGCCTGGGCCTGGGCTTGAGCTTGAGCCTGGACTTGGGCCGCCTGGCTGCTCAGGTAGGCCGGGTTGCCATGGTTACCGGCCATGGGGTTACCCCCCTGCTGGCTGGCCATGGTGTTGCCGGGGCCGGGGACGTGCGGCGCTGACGGGTAGGCTCCCTGGTCCTGGAGAGACGAGTGGAGATGTGAGCGGTTGCACTGGGGAAACACTAGGGGGCGCTTCACCCTAAATATGCTGAGTGCCAAGCAGCACCAGATGCCAACCCAAACTGTATGGCAGGACTAAAGGGCTAGATCAGTGCCGAACAGACTGCCCAAGTCAGCAGCCATTCACTCCCATTGGCCATTTAGTAAACCTGCCAGAAACAAACCTGCTGGCCCCATAGGCACTTCTGTAATATCTGGTAGAACTCACATTAAAGTGCTGAACTCCATCTGTGATTCTTCTACAAACCTCATCTACCACGCTAAGTGACACTGTACAAATATTGAGGAGGCCCAGTCCCCCCCCCCCCCCCCCCAACACAATAATCATGATTCATAACTTACTTCAATACTAACCCTAGGGGGAGGAGAGAGGGAGAGAGAGACAAAGGGTGAGAGGGAGTGCAAAAGAGGGTTAAACAGAAAAGACTACTAGTGAGTAATACTACCGAGTCAGAAAGGGAGACACAGATACACAGGGTCAATGGAGGGGAAAAAAGGAGAGAGGGAGGCAGAGTGAAAGAGTGAAAGAGAGAAAGTGTCTTCTCTCGCGAGAGAGGAAAAAAACCCAGTGGGCCAGAACAGCTATATTTAAATAGAGAGGGGGGGATGGGGAGGGGGGCTGAGCCTAAAATACACTTCCGAGGACTTCTGCCAGAGGAGGGGGGTGAAGAGCTCCATGAAAGACTGCTTTGTCGTCCGTCCCTCCTCCCTCTCCCTCCCTCTTTCTCCCCAACTCTCACACAGGGCTGTATCTAATGCCTGACCCAGCCCCCACCCACTAACTGAGTGAGAGAGAGAGAGTGTGTGTGTGTGTGTGTGTGTGGTTGTGTGTGTGTGCGTGTGTGTGTGTGTGTGTGTGTGTGTGTGTGTGTGAACGCCTGCTTCTTAGCAACCATCTGCCTGACCCAGACACACACAGTGTCCATCTCGCTAGTTTAAGGGCCCCTAGCCAGACAAGCAGGGACAAAAACACATTACAAACCTTGTCTGGTGTCAGAGAGAAAGCAGACAACACACACACACACACACACACACACACACACACACACACACACACACACACACACACACACACACAGAAAGTAGAAACATGACCACATATACATACACACTATGCAGGCTTGTGCTTTATGCATTCCAATAAGCTATATAAAAGTTCACAGACAGTGAGTTCTCACATGCCTGTGTTCGTATGGTAATAAGGGTGGCGTGTGTTTGTAGTTTGTCTGTGGCTTGTCGGCATCCTTGAAAATGCCTTTCTGCACGCCCTGCTAGAGCCGAGAACTCTGGGTAACTCCTCGGAACTTCTAGTCCATACAGACGCATTCAGAGTAAACGCTGGTTAGCATGCATACAGAGTGCAAAAAGGACAGAAAACAGATAACAAAATTACCCTAACCTAAATTAAGTAGTTGTAATTAATTATTATTTGTTGTAAATAAATAATAATAATAATAATATATAATGCCTTTCTGCAGTTCAGTGGGTGTGTTGGAGTTCAGGCTGTATTTGAGGCAAGTGTGTTCTCTACCTTACTGTGTCCACAATACATTACTCCCCACCACCTAAACCCCCACTGGGTGGTCTTCCTTCAAGTGACTAGTACCAACAGTATTCGTATGCCAGCATCCCAAAGGTTCCTTCTTTTCAAACATGGGTTCCATCAATCATATTGATAAGAGCAGCCCATGTTCTTGGTTAACCAATGTCAGTGTGTATATCAAACCTCTCTCTGCGTGTTTGTGTAGGGGATGGAACGCCTGATTTGTGGGGAACTCTTAAACATGTTTGGAGGAGACGGTCTAAGGTATATAGTGTACCTCTGAGGGTTTGTGTTCAAGCGTGTCTGTGTAGCACTTCCTGTACTCGTATTTCAACTGGTTCTGCCTTTTACAAAGGTAGATTTGTTCATGTTAAAGATAAATAACTAAAGTCAGCTTAGGTCGACTATTACAGCTGTCAACCAACCCTGAATTGCATGCCACATATTCTGTCTCCATGGCCACCTTGCCTACCTCAGAACTGAACTACCATTTCCATATGTATCCCCTCCGCACACTCAGATCACCTGCATCTCAATATGACCATAAGATATACTGCGTCTCACCTGTGGGTGCGGCATATGCATTGGTCTGAAGGGGAGCCCTGCCGCCTTCTGCTTCATGGCTTGCTGCTGCCGGAGCATGGAGAGCAGAACTGCCTTCTGATTGGCCACCCCGCCTGGCCCCTGGGGGGCCCCTTGTGCCACGGCCTCAAAGTGGGTAAGGGGTTTGGTGTTGCTGTAGTCCGGCATGCCCACCTGCGGCCCCCCCGGGCCCTGGGGGTGTCCCATCACTCCCGGGGGCGGGTGGCTCAGCATGCCAGGGTGCCCGCCGGGCTGCATGTACCCCCCAGCGGTGGCCGCTTTGGGGGAGCCCTTGTTGGGCGGCTGGCCAGGCATGAGCATGGCCTTGGGGTTGGGGAAGTCCTGCTGATACAGGGAGGGGCTGGTGGGCTTCTCCAGCCCGTACACGGAGGCCCCCAGTGGGCTCTGAGTGGGGGGGGCTGCCTGGGTCCAAGACGAGGGGTGGCTGGGAGGGGGATGGAACTTGGCTGCTGGTTGCTGCTGCTGTTGCTGTTGTTGTTGTTGTTTTCGTTGTTGCTGCTGCTGCTGCTGTTGTTGTTGTTGCTGCTGCTGCTGCTGCTGTTGTTGCTGTTGTTGCTGTTGCTGCTGCTGCTGTTGTTGTTGCTGCTGTTGCTGTTGTTGTTGTTGTTGTTGTTGTTGTTGTTGTTTCTGCACTTGCTGCTGCTGTTGGCTCTGCATCAGGTGTCTCTGCTGCTCGCGTGCAGCCAGCTGCTTGAGCTGCTGGGCTGGGGAAAGGTCCTTGGGGGGCCCCGACATCAGGTGGTTCTGTTGGAGCTGTCGGGGCGGCTGGCCCTGAGCCTGGGCCTGCTGCGGCGGAACCGGCAGGGCCGGAGAGGAGGCCGCGGAGGCTCCAGCGGCACTGGTGATGGGGGAGCTGTTGTGCAGGCCCGGCCCAGAGGGGGTCTGCCTCATGTGGGGAGAGGAGGTGCGCGGCTCCTGGTCGAATGTGGAGGCAGCCGAGGGAAACTCGGTCTTGATGTTGGCTAGATCCGGGGGCAGTAGGCCGGACTGATGCTGCTGGGATGGGGTCTGGCGGGGTCCCACAGGGGCCAGCTCAGGGTCCTTGCCATCCTCAAGAGCGTCGTTGAAGATGTCCTGGATGTCCTCGTAGGCCACCGAGCGGTTGAACTCCTCCATCAGCTCTGACCATTCCTGTTCGTTCAGGTTGAGGTCAGGGAACAGGCTGTTGTTGTTGCCGGGGCCTCCAGGCGTAGGCAGAATATCATCCATGGGCTCCTGCTTGAGCTCCTTCAGCAGACGCATGTCCTGCTCCGAGCCCCGCCCTCCCACGCCATCCCCACCCAATCCAGTCCCATTCTGCTCGACCCCCCCGCCCCCACCGTGCGTCCCGTTGTGCACAAGGTCTGTGTTAATGCCACGCTTGGTGTCCAGGGGCGACAGAGCCCGGTTGCCGCCGTTGGAGGCTCCGTTGAGGCCGCTCAGGGCACCATCCATGCAGGCCTTCTTGGAGGGGGGGTAGCCGCCGCCGCCGTCGCCAAAGCCGTTGATCTGATCGCGACCCAGCGGCGACCCAGCACTCTCCAGCTTCCTCTTCACTGTCTCCTGCAGCTGCACGTAGGGGGAGAGAGAGAGAGAGAGAGAGAGAGAGAGAGAGAGAGAGAGAGAGAGAGAGAGAGAGAGAGAGAGAGAGAGAGAGGAGTCAGAGGTGTCAGTGTCATTTCACACACACACAACAATTTGCAGTATTCATACAATAAACAGCACTCACACATTAAACACTCATGGTTTCAATCAAGCTCTGACTGTGCACACATTAAATATTTGATGATAATGAGGAAGATAAAAGGTAAAAAGGCTAGTGCTAACGCACTGCGTTCAAACACAGAGCATCTGTAACACACTGAGACACTAAAGCGCTTATTCATTGTGGCTACCCCGCTAACCGTCACACTATTCAAACAGCACAGACCATTAGCACCCACTGGCCTGCTAGTCATCCTCTTCACACAGATAGGCTTTAAGCATTATACATTTGCATGTGTGGTGCTTGGACACACACTCCTCATAACTCCTGGTCCTCACAGTCAGCCTTTGGGGCTGGAAATGTAAAGCGTGTACGTATGCAATATAGCCTCCAGTCAGCCCCACAAGAACCTCACTTATACAAGTGAAGGACGTTTTGTCTGAAACTCTGGTTTTTGAAGAAACATTGTGTATGGGATTGGAAATACTTCTACCGCTCTCTTACCTACGCAGTTAGCCTATTCCATGGTCTGTCTCTCTCTCTATCCCTCTCACAAAACACACACGCACACAAAATCACATTGTACTGACATACAGAAACTAACAGGAAACTTGTTAATCTCTACATGTAAAGGCAAGTATGATAGAATCTAGAATAAAAGGAAAGCAATAAGTGCACAATAATTCCTATGCTGGCTTGTGGCCTGAAGTGTGGAGATAGAAATGTTTTAACTCAAGGACATGAAGACACCAGCTGACCTTCTCCACTGCTGGTTTATCACAACCAAAGGGGATTTTCCATAAAGTAGGACCCATAACAATGTGGTGCCTGTGCAAGGTTACGGAGCGAGAGGTGCTGGAACGATGTTCCACATTGGACAGTAAATACTCCAAGGCAAGTCTAACAGATGAACTCACTGTGTGGTGAATTCACATAGCCTCAGCCGTGTTCTTCAGCGTAGATTGTTTGTGAGACATTTGTCTTTTTCACAGAATATATCCACTCTGTTCGTTGGGGCTTCAAAAAGCCTTCTGATACAGGTGCCACGATTTGATATGATTCACACAATGCAATATACACCCAAAATATTATCAGGTTAGGGGAAATTAAGCTCTCAAATTCACACATAAAAGATACAGAAGCTTGTTGTTTAGGCAGACCTGGGTCTAGGATATATCAACATAAAGGACCTTCCCTTAGTCTTAGCATTTGCATGTACAAAGGTCATGGCCTTTTGGATTGTGTGATATTTTCAATGTTTAGAGCGAACAACACATGCATTTTCACTGCAGGGAGTTTTCATAGCATTGTGTCTCCAGATTCAAATGATTGGATCAGTTACCATGGCCAGTGACCTCTCCGTGGCAACCACTGAGCTTATGAGATTTAAACTTCCTGCACCAGGCTGAATCAAACTAACTGCCCCTGGTAGGGTGAAAAGACATACCACGGTGATTACAACCTGGGCAGTGACCTCCTGCTCCGGTTTCCACACATTTACCCACATAAAGTCTGATAAAGTGACTAAATCAGAACATCCATGTTAAGTTCTTCAAGCAGAAGTATTGTTGTTTTCTAATACAAGACTTCCTCTTTGTCATTACCAAAACCACTCCCCTAAACACCCAGACTGCCCTGCTCTATTTGGATGTAAACATTGTAGCTTTCAAAACATTCCAAACATGACTTTACAAAACAAAAACCGTTTGTGTCTCTACTATCAGGCCAATAAACCCGCAGTATTGCCCTAAAACCCGCCCATAACAGGCCGCCTTGTGGTAATTTTTTTTTTTTAAATCACCCATTTCACAAGAGTGGGATGTTCAAGTTGAGATATCATGTTATAAAGTATGGATGCCAGGCACCTACGACCTACAACAGAATACATTAAGAAAAGGAATATAAGGCAAACCAAAGTGATCGTTTCTTACCCTTTTGTGGAAAGTACAGTAACATTATGTAATACTTTTACCTTAAAATAACAGTTTCAGAATCATTTTGTTGGTACACTGACTTGAATGAATGGCGTCTGTGCCACTGCCACAGCACACCTGGTGCGCCTGGTATTGCACTATGTAACTTTGGGGTACAGGGCGGGAAACTACTTGCAAGAACTACGTAATGCTTTATGGCACCACCTCATGCAACAACAACTAGACCCATGAGCTAGCTATAAGTAAGTAAGTAAGACTTTATTTATATAGCACATTTCGTACAAGAGTTGCAGTTCAAAGTGCTTTACATAAAATCAATAAAAGCAAGCAGCAAGAGCAATAATTGGAGTAAAATAATGATCATATCAGAACCGGATGTTCCGATAGGCTTCTTGGATTACTAAAATCATGATAAAAGGAATAAAAGTAATAAAACCCTTCTGCCTGGTCAAGAGGAAACTAGCACAGTATTCTCTGTGTCGACATCATGGCAGAGGCGACAAAGAAACTGAGGAAGACATTGGCGGAGGAAGCGAGGGAAAGAAAGAGAAAGGATAAACGAGCAAGAGACCGAAAAGTAAACAGCCTCGTCAGACTCCTCTATTCCTTAAAACTATCATGTAGGCTACTGGAATAGTTTAGCAATCAATCCTTCACAGACAGCCTGAAGACGTGGCTCTGTCCTAGAAGATAGCTATAGCATAGTTCACGTTATAGCAAGCTAGCCTCAATTATTTACATAAATAAACGTTAGACTGTGTTTAAAGCACACATGGCTCAAATAGCATCGCTCAAATAGCATCCAAATGCAACGGTTAGTTCATTGCAATGATTTAGCTTCAACAATCATGCAGTAATTTGATGTTAATTTAGCATCCATGCATATTGTATTAATTTGAGCCAGCTTTTGTACTGAATATTGAAATCAGATCCATAAATCATTACACATATCGGTATAATCGCATAATTTCTTAACTTGTAATTGGTAGTACCCTGGTAGTTGCGCAAATAGAAATGTCTCCACTTTTATGCCACTATAATCAACGTCATTAACAATTAATCGATCAAGAGAAAATATAAATACACGTTAATGTGAAGCTATTCATAACATGGCTGGGTCAGCATTACCTGGGCTAACATAGCTGTTATCCTTCCTTGTAATACATTAGCGTTAATCATCATCCAATCTGAATTTGATGGTAATTAACCATCCATAGCCTATATATTGTGTTCATTTGAGACAGGGGTGATTTGTATTGTGTACTTCGT
>NC_045171.1:10364457-10404457 GCF_900700415.2 Clupea harengus
TCGAATTTCGGTGCTCCGGATACAAGCAACTTTTAATGCTGAATGTGCTTCTTCACTGAGTGGGTGTCTCTACCCCCTGCCTTTTACAAAACACACACGACTGCCACCATTTTTGTCGCTTTGACTGCGAGTCTTTTGTACAATGCAATAAAATGGGCTTTTAAAATAGCTTGCACCCTGACCGAGCGCCTTTTCCTGATAACACAGTTAGTTACATGTTCCAAGTTATTAAATACCGTACTACATACGCGTGTAACGTTGACTTTCCGAGAACTATGGGTACAAATAGTCTTTGGAAGTGTCTTGCCGTCCGTAACTACTTTATCTCCCTTCTCCAAACTGTCTGCTACTTCACTTTCAAACTGAACACGTTAGTCTTAGTCTTCAATCTTAGCCTTTGAAGTACCTTGTTCACCAATGACTTACTATCAATAATAGCACTTTACCACCGATCAACAGTGAACACCAAGTCACAGTCGAAGACGGTGGGGTTCGTTACAGTGCATACTGAACACATACAGAATACCCAAGAAATCCACCTCTTAGTAGCTGTAAATATGTTTTAGACCTTGTCGCAAATATAAACGACGCAAGGTAAAACAACCACACAGGTTTCCTAAACATAGAACTGTGCGCAATCCTACCCTAAGAGCTCTTAGAAGCACACTGACTTCCAACTTTCACCCACCGAAGTTGCTGACGAAACTGCTCAAAAACACACGACAAAAAAGAACGTATTAAAACATTTTAACATGTGAATACGCAAGTGTAGAAAATACCTGCGCATAAACTAAAAACTTAAAACCAACAAGACAAGCTTTGTTAGTTAGCAATCTGCTAACTGCCTACAGAAAACTCCTCGGGATCCCTAGTTCAGAAGTTTTTACCTTGCAAAGTTAATACGATATTTTATAGAGTCGGTGGCTACTTATGCACTCAGTTAACAAAACTAAAAAAATCGTTGTGCCCTCTGAGTTCAATACAACCGTATTCGACAACAAGAACACCCAGTCATTTTAAAAACAGAAGAACTTCAGCCAGCTAACTTTTGAAACTCTAAAAAAGTAGCTCTTTGGCTAACAGCTGATTCTCTAGCCTCCTCTGAACGAAAAGCTAGTTAGATAGCAGTAGGCTACTATACAAGCTACGGATGTAGCTAGCTGGCTAGCTAGCTAACTAGCTTAGTAACAAAGCATGATACATTCACTTTTGCCCGAATGTAGTCTTATAAGTGGTACGTCCCACAGAAAACACTGACCGATCCTTGTTCCCGATGAGACTGCTGATGAAAAAGAAAACGCGACAACAAACAATCAAACTCTGCCCTACTGTGCTATTTCTATTGTTTTCCAGTGTACAGGCAGTTCTTCGTCGCCATCTTGAAATAAGTTTTTTTTTTTCCCCTTTTTTTCCTCTCCGTTTTCTAACCTTTGCATCACGGAGCAACGTCACAACCAAAGCCCCTCCCTTTTACCATGATTGACAGAATAAATAAGCAATGAATTGTCTAAGAGTTTGTTGGAAAAATGTATACAATGTAAATCAATGAAAAATCTATTGAGGTGTGTATGTACTTAAGTAATAACCTTTTCAAAGCATAACGTTAAAGCAAAGCTCTATTGGTATAATCCTAATTGCATGAATGCTTGAGGCTTCATAAATAAAAGTATTTGGTATCACTATCTACAATATTGTTAAAATATGTGGAATTTGGACATATTCCATGGTAATACACATATATATCACTAGGTATGGGAGAAATGTTTCCTCTACATTTGACCCTATCACGCCCCTTAGGGGAGTGGGCTAATTACAAGAGGACACAGGAACACATTCTTGGACCAACAGGTTTAAAAGGCCATAGCTTTGACCACACAGTTTGATGTCAAACCTCTCTTAACTTGCATTTTCTTTAGACTGTCCAAGGAAACTGGCGGTAATAACGCTGACAGAATATACAAGGTCCTTCAACCAAAAAATGTTGACCAGAAACTATTTCATTAGATGTGGGTAAACTGCTCTCAGTGTGCATGTATACAGTATACTTACATACAGAACATCAGCTCAGCACCCCCCCCCCCCGCCTGTCTGTCTCCAGCAGCCAGGTGAAGAGACAGTTGGAGAAACTGCACCAGAACAAAGCAGCAGGTCCGGTTGGTATTAACCCCATGGTCCTAAAGGCCTGCTCTGACCAGCTATGCTGGATTCTACAGCACCTCTTCAACCTTAGCTTGAGCCGGGAGAAGGTTCCTGTGCTGTGGAAGAAGTATTTTCCCTCTCCTTCAATGACTATAGACTGGTTCCCATCCAACATCATGAAAGTCCTTATAGGGACTGGTTTTGGCCCACCTCAGACTTCAGGTGACCACTTCTCTGAACCCACTGCAGTTTGCCTACCGTCCCGAGGTTGGAGTGGAGGATGCCATCAGCTGCTTCAGTGAGCTTACTTTCACCTGGACAAAGCTGGTAGCACTGTGAGGATCATGTTCTTTAACTTCTCATGTTTAAATGCCTTAAACACAATATAACCTTCGCAGCTGCGAGGGGCACCCAGAGGACTGTACTCTCACCTTTCATCTTCACCCTGTATACCTCAGACTTCCAAATACAACTCGGAGTCCTGTCATCTTTAGAAACTTTCAAGTGACTGAAGTTGGACCGGAGACTGAGTACAGGGAACTGCTGGACTGTTTTGTGCCGTGGTGTGGGAACAACCAATTCTTAAATGTGGCCAACATGAAGAAGATGGTTGTGGATTTAAGGAGGACCAGGACTAAGCTGATTACTATTCTGGTTTCGTCCTGGAAGAAGAGGTGGAGGGCTACAAATCTAGTGGTTCACCTTGACAACAGACTGGACTGGAAATGAGGCACTGAGGCTGTCAACAGGAAGGGACAGAGTAGAGGAAATTCAGGTCCTTCAATGTGGACTGCAAGATATTGCATATCTTTCACCAGTCAGTTGTTGCAAGTGCAATTTTCTTTGCAGCCATCTGTTGGGGGAGCTGCATCAGTCAATGACACTAAGAAACTGAGTAAGCTGATAAAGAAGGCTGGCTCTGTGCTGGGGACTACTCTGAAGTCTATTGAGTTGGTTGTTGAGAGAAGGATGTCGCACAAACTGCTCAACATAATGGAAAACACTTAGCATCATCCTGCACGACCTACTGGTGTTTTCAGTTGGAGGCTCTTTCAACTCTGCTGTAATAAGGACGGTTGCAGGAAGTCATTCCTGCCCACCACAATAGGAATATATAATAACCCCTCTGTGCTCGGAGAGGAGGCTTATCCTCTACGAAGTGCCAATGGACCATGCACACCCTACATTTAATTTGCAGTTAGAGCTATATCTCAAAATCTATTTTCTCTTCTGTTTATTTTATCTAATAGTACAGTAGTTTGTATATATATAAAATTGTTAATTTTAAGTGTTTTAAAAAACAAAACAAAAAAACCTCAGTGTTTGTTTTTGTGTACGTTATGTGTATTTTGTAATTTATTTGAATTGCTGCTGCAACACTTTTTTGGGGATCAATAAAGTAATCTATCAATATATCTACCTATCTATCTCTTTCTATATATATAGTTTTCATTTTTCCCATAAGAAAATGACACCATTTATTGGTTATTTTAAATAAAATAGAGTCAAGCATTTCCCTTCTGCATGCATTCTTGTCAGTATTCACTTGTGCCCCATCTCATCTTGATGAAATGCCAATGGAAATGCCATGTATAAACAACTGTCCCTAGACAGTTCGTTTGAAGAAAGATGTGGTCCAGTCAGTCTTCTTTTTTTTCCGAGCACAAGACTGACATCACTTTACCACAAACACATAACCAATTCCTCAGATGACCTAGATTGTGTAAAATTAAATTATGTAAGCCAAACATGCTCATTTCTCAACGTACCCAAAAATAGCCTGCTTTACGAGACTCGCAACATCACGGCACAACTGTTTGTTACTCTGTGAGCTATTTTTGAACACTTTGTGAAAAAATAAAAATAAAAGAGGCCGACAGACTTCTCTGAGCTTGTGAGAGTTGCTCTGGTTCCACATGGTCTTGACGTACTGAACACTGGGGCATTGAGGATTTGAGGGGTAAGTCTAGGGTATCTGCTCCAACTCAGTGCCCTGGATGACATGGAATTCATTCCGAGCAAATGTTCTACACACGCTCATGAAGACTACTGACTGTTTCTCCTCAGTTTAATCCCTATATTTAGCAAGACCTCTTTAAAGGACAACTACGGCAGCGAAGCTCAGTCTGACCTTTTTTCAGCTCCTACATAACTGCATACAGCATGAATGAATTCAGTGCAGATATCAACCACCCAAAAGAAAACACCGTCAGCTCTGTGAGGCATCATACTGTTCCGGTGGTCATCGCAAACATGGTCTTAAACAGATACCATATGAGGAACAGCACTCAGGACACACCACACACATTATCATTAGTTTTTTATTCAACCAAACAAATGGGATATCCATTCATAGATGACTGCACTTCAGATACACACAGGGTGAAAGACGCAGCCACTGTGTTGTTTGTCAGACAGGAGTAGCTGTGTTACTACATTGAAACATCAACTTTGTAATTTTCTATAATAAACACAGACATTTAAAAAAAAAAAAAAAAATGTTTGAACTGAGGTTCATTTTTGAGAAAGCTGTATCCCTAGTGGATAAAATTAGCATAAGTTATCGGCCTCTGTGGTGTTCTCCTATCATTGAAGCACACCAAGCATGATGAGAATGTATGAGAAACCCTTTCAGTGCAGGCAAGAAATTAGCCATCTAGGTAGATTCAGATGAAGGTGATCAAAAAGAAGGGATGGATGTTTAAAGTCTCATTAAAGTTAACTAAGATGAGGAAATCCGTGATTGAAAAGTAACAAAAATAGGTCAACAAATAACAAAATAGGGCAGGGTGCGGGAGCTGGAGAGTGGGCGTTCACACCAGCTTTTTCTGCTCGTAGGTTTTGATCTGAAATTCTAAAAAGTGTCCAAGTAGCATAGTACTGCAAAGTCAAGTTATTAAGCTATAGGATCACCGTTTCCCCTTTGAACGGTCTTTCAGGTCAAATCCAAGACCACCGCACCTCATTTCAAGAGGATAAACCTCCCATCAGAGTGAATTATTTTAAAAAAAGACAAAAACTATAAAAACAATGACAGCCTGTGTGAAGTAAACCATTCAAATCATTCAACCTTACAGAGGACAACTTTGAAAAAGAAAAAAAAAAAAGATCAGGAAGGGGTGAGAAACCGAGACGTCGTGACGTAACCCAATTTCTCTGCCATTGGCTGTCCCTTCCATCTCAGTTTCACGGGTAATCCCCCGACCTGAGAAGGAAGACAAGGCAATGGCTCAATGCTCCAAACCACGTTTTTTCTTCTCCAAACTGGTTCGTTTCTGTTTCTTGGTAACATGATGGCAAGTTTTGCTCCCTCCTCACACACCTCACCCACACTGCCACCCCCAAATCAATCAAAAACCTACACACTCAGGAAGGACCAACATCATGGCCACGTGGACCCTGACAGACCTACAACAGATAGACTGTTAGTAGAGAATCTCTTTTTAATTAGTGAATTTGTCCATTCTCAATGTTCCATCCATCGATTCATTCCAATCAGTATTACCAAAAACCAGCAGGGGACAAAAAAAACATGAGTATTGAAGGAATTAAATGCAGTAACAAGGCTTTAAGCATCTGATGAGAGAGAGAGAGAGCAAGAAAACGCATTGGAGAGACTAGTGAGAGCTACTTCAAGCACCAGGTTCCTAAGCAGAGCAGCAAGTGTCAGTGTGTTTTTCTTTTAGGTATGTGTGCATTCATGCAAGAAATGGGTGTGTTGTTCCAAAAAGTGCCAACTCTTTTGCTTTGGGGTAAAAGCTCAACGTGTGGTCCGAAACCTCCACTTCTTTAAGATGGTCTACCGAAGTGAAGCGCCTTTCCACTCGCATGAGTGAAAACAACTCATACTAAATGTAGCATTTCTTTCAAGCAAATCAGGGTTCGCCTTCTGGGGCCCCCCCCCCCCCCCCTTCTTAGTGCTATTTCATTTTCTTCGGGGTAATGAATAAAAAAGGGGAAGAGTACAAATGTTGTGTGGTAATGTTTGGTCAAACAGGGATGTGATGTGATGTTTTACACTCTGGGAGCCTACTTCCCACGCCTCTGCCATGTATGAGTGACATTGATGACAAAACATGATTCAAATCTTCACAAGTCAACAGACCACGTGAGAAGCGGTGTGACTACGTGACTATGTTGGTCATGGAATGGCACTGTCAATGTGGTGGTGCTGCTGCTGCTTCTAATGACCTGGCCCAGGAAATTATGTCACAGGAAGTGCACTGGAGCTGACTCACCAATGGCTGTGTAGGCGACTGACCTAGCCACCAATGGAAAAGCAGCACAGCCAACTCCGGAATTTTTTGATGAGTCACCCTGTGCAAGGACACAAACTCCGCAGGCCTGACATATCAACCAGTCTATCAGTGCATACATTCTTCACTCCCCTCTCTCAAAAGCTCAAAAGACCAATACCACAAATGTTCCCTTCCTTTTCACATGCTGGAATATGTTACAGTACTAACTCCTATATTAGATCAACACCAAAGAGGAGAAAAAAAAAGAAAAGATTTGTGGATTCAAATTTTTAGAAAATGTAATCGTGACAAAACAAAAACATATACATTTAAAAAAAATAAGTCACAGTACATTCACAAAAAAGCAAAACCTTGCATTCTACAAGTAAGGCAGCATATTCTAGACTATTAGCCAAACAGGCATTCTCCCTGGACACCCCACTGGATCACATGCAGTTGAGGGCCTAACTGCCAGCCTTGGTACACAGAGGAATATCGGGGAGTACTCTACAGACTTTCCTGACCAAAAAACAAAACAAAAAACAAACAAAGCAAAACCAGAACATGTACAAATAGCCATAGCAGAGAGCCTCATGGAATGAAATGGTTGAGTCCCGAGGTGAGACACGAAATCCCCAATTGGACGTTTTCGTCAAAATAAAAATAAAAAATAAAAATGTAACGAGAGGAGCCAGATGTTTGTAAAGCTGACAAAACACACACATATATATTTATATATTTATTCATGTACTGTAAAACCTCTGGGAGACATCACTGTGACCCTCCCACTGTGCTAAAGACCTCCCCCTCTGTGGTGACCACATAGGAATCATGGCGTGTACCAATCAGCAGGTGAGATGGAGGGGTTGAGGGATGGTGGCCTACTCTGTAGTGTTCCCATAATTGATGGCTGATAAATACTGTTAGGAGCGCTGAGTGGCCGCCTAGAGGAGAGGTGTGACAGAGCAGAGCAGAGGAAGGGAGAGACAGAAGAGGGTTTGGGGTTGGAGGGGGGGGATCATAGGTTAGTGTCTGCAACGCAGTTGCGGAACAGTATAGGAAGATTCTTTCTTTTAGTAAAGCACAGTTTCTATTCTACTCGACATAAGTCATCTTTTTGTCAACTTCATCGACATGATCCTCGTAATCCTTGTCTACGCGCGGGTCCTCGTTCCTCCTCGTTTTGCAGGTCAAGATCGCTTTCCGTTTCTCCTGCTTCTTCTTAACAGTCGTTTTCTTTTTTTTTGCCATGATGCACTTCTCTCCGTTTTGTCATCTCTTCAGGGAAGATGGAGCAGGCGAACTGGATTCTGGAGGGGAGGTGGAGTGGAGGGTAGGGTACGGATGGGATGGGCTGAGTCTCAGGAAGGAGGGGGCTTCGCGGGGCTGGGGGGCTAAGAGGAGAGGAGAGGAGAGGGGGGCAGAGTCAAGGTGCGATACGGGATGGAGGGGGCTTAGGGCTAGAGACTGAGGTGAAAGACTAGGCTCATCATTCCTTTCGCACTTTTCTGTTTCTGGGGGACCTTCTGAGAATATCCTCCTCTGGCTTCTGTTAAAAAGAGCAACAACAACCATCGGCTTACTTACACACAGTTCCACAGGCTATATTACTCTGGCATGTTTCCTCTAACAGCCTCCATAACTACGTGGCCTGGGTAAAGAGAGGTCACTTCCACAAAACTATCTGTCATACTGCCTTCAGTGCCAGTGGACATTTTATCACAGGAAGAGGGGGGGGGGGGGGGGTGAACTGTTTGGGAACAGAGTGTCATTCTGGAACACTCCACGGGCCTCAAATCGCCAAGCTAACTCATGGCACTGTTTACGTTTCGAGCACCGCGCCTGTGACCAGAGCCCTGACAAATGTTAATATGGCGGGGCAAAATGAGCACGGTCTACAGAAAGAGCCGAGGAGAGAAGCCGGACTTCACTTTGTGCTCGGTGGCAAAACCACTAACGCTCGGTCAAACACGGGTAAACTAATCTAATCTAGATTTACCTCTACTCCACGTGGATTAAGAAGACTGTAGTGTGAACAAGAAGAAAGAGGAAAATCACAGAAAATCCTATTTTTCAACGTTATTTTTATTTGGGCTAGTATAAAATAGAATACTGCAGAACCAACACTTTAAGATGATCAGGTTAAGAGCTCCCTCACCTCGCCGGATTTGTCTGCGTCTTCCTCCTCTCCATCTGGGGAGTCTTCATCATTTGCTCCCTCCTCTGCAGGACTGTCCTCTAAATCACTCTTCTTGTCCGCTGATGGGGGAAAAAAATTAAATAAACATTTGTCAACACAATATTCACAAGGCTTAAAGATGCAATCCGCAGTTCTGGCAAATGGCTGCTGATATTTGAGCTCAACAGCCAATGAATTTACACCCCTCTCTTCCGCGCTCCTGAAACTATGTGTTGATTGGGTTGGAATAGTGCTTGGCTCAGTCTGAGACACTTTGATGCCCATTTACAGAGCCAGGAAAGAGGTTTTGGGTTTACAGCTAGAGGGTTTGACAACAAATATATCGGATTAGAATCAGACTACACCTTTAACACACATGAACCTAGAACTAAATACTGAGTCCCAATACACACACATGAACCTAGACCTATTAACTGAGTACCAATACACAACAGCTTAAAGACAACCTTGTGATTGTTCTTGACTTTGTCTGGACCCCCACTGTTCTACTGGCATTCTGGTTGCTTTGACTACAGCATCACGTGTGGGTACTGTCTGCAGAACACACACTGTTACGCTAAACATCCCAGTCTGGCCTCGACCTTGAAGACGTAAGGCTCTGGAGGAGCTTTGGCTGCCCGTCTACCGACCTGTCTGTTCCTCCTGCTTTACGTCTTCCTCCTCCTCTGCTTCTGCCTCTTCCTCATCCTCCTCCACCTCAGCTTCAGCCTCAGCCGCAGCTTCAGCTTCAGCCTCCTCCTTCACGTCAGGCTGGGGCTCATCTGTCTTCTTGTAGTCTGCAGCTGCCGGCTTCTTCTGCTCAAGAAAGCCATGGAGAACACGATGAAATATGCATACCGCTTTACAATACATCTCAACACACACACACACACACACACACACACACACACACACACACACCCACACCCACACCCCCAACCCCCCCCCCCCAGTGTGCTAACTTTGACCCCCTCCATGGTGCAGTGAAGCAAATATCTGCACAAATTCACCAGTTGTTTTGTAATAAAAACATCAAATATTTCCTGTTCAGCATTTCTATGACGGCTACAGCACTGCAGGCAATCTCTGTGTCTGACTACAATTGGCCATCGCTCTCCTCTGGTAGTGGTAGTGCAGTCACTGTGGATTACAGAGGAGCTCTCTGACATGAGGCAGTGCAGTCATTAGCTCTGCCCCAGACCTGGCCAAACTAGATGATGAGGCAATGCTGCGGAGGCAGATAGGGCTAAAAATGAAGACCAGAGACATACTGATGACTTTACTGATGTTCTCCGAGATGCTGCGGCTTTGTTGGGCAGAGTACAAGTGCACACACAAACATACAACATATAATAGCAACACACACACACACACACACACACACACACACCCTCACCTTTCCAGTGCAGCAGAAGACGATAATCAGCACAACAGGGAGAGCCACGGTGAGGACATAGACCACCCAGAGCCAGGGACGCTCCTCTGCGGCAGTCATCATCTGCTTCACCAGGCCAGGCTAAAAACACACACACACACACACACAGACAGAGAGAGAGAGTCAGTCTTAAACGAAACACGCACTGATTGACATTTATTACAACACCTATACTTAGAATACCAAACAGAAAACATGCTTTTCCATTTAATTCAACTGATGTGAGAAGAAAAATTGGTGAATGAATCAGAGAGAGAGAGAACGTGAACAAGAGGATAAAAGACCACCTCTCAAACAGCTCCTGAGAACACATGAAACACACACACACACACACACACACACACACACACACACACACACACACACACACACACACACACACACACACACACACACACACACACACACACACACACACACACACACACTTTGTTCCAGTTCTTTGTTTGGTTTTGTGGTAAGCTTTAGCAAAGCAGGCTTACTGCTCTGGGAGCCTCAGAAGATAAAAAGGAAAAGAAAGAAATACAAAATATCACGACTGGCACTTGACCTGCGCTCAACCACGTGGCTTCGCACTGC
Source organism: Clupea harengus (assembly GCF_900700415.2). Lineage (NCBI taxonomy): Eukaryota > Metazoa > Chordata > Actinopteri > Clupeiformes > Clupeidae > Clupea > Clupea harengus. The sequence goes on from NC_045171.1 coordinate 10,375,028, forward strand.
CCTCAGCAGCTGACGACTCACGACAGAGTGTGCGTGCGTGCGTGCGTGCGTGTGTGTGCGCGGACAGTTAGGGGGGTGGAGATTTGCTCTTCCTTCTGGTAAAAGCAGGGAGCATACAGCATGTAGAGGAGAGCTTCAGAGAAAGCGCAGTTCCAGCTCAGCTCGGAAAGCAGGGCATGCCAGAGTTCTCACACAGGTCTGATGTGTGTGTGTGTGTGTGTGTGTGTGTGAGAGTGTGTGAGAGAGAGGGAGTGTGTGTGTGAGACAGTGTGTGTGTGTGTGTGTGTGAGTGTTATAGGTTCAGCAGCTGGGGACACTTACACACTCTCAGGCTTCATTGAGTCACGCGCCAATTAGACAGGCCACCCAACTCAAAGCCACCACACCACCCACTGTCTCCCCTACAGCATCTACTTCGTAGTGAGAAGCCTGACTAATCGAGCCAAGAGTCGATAGAATTTCTACTCTGTGTTCAGTCTACCCTCCTTATAATCCTACCCAGTCTCACAGAGCAATGGCCTGTCGAGTCGCACAACATGTTTGTCTGATTAGGAGGGTGTGGTGGATATCTATATCATGTAAGGGAGTACTTCTGTTGCTAAATAACAGCTTCTGACTGAATCTATCTCCTTAGCATTAGTAATCTGTGACTATACAGGGAGTTCACAATCCAGTCCGACTAAACACAGAAGTGTGTGACTGACCTGAAGGGCCGTGGGTCAAATCACATGTTAGAGGGAATGTGAAGTATTCACTGCAATGCTGGGGGTGGTGTGTGTGTGTGTGTGTGTGTGTGTGTGTGTGTGTGTGAGTGAGTGAGTGAGTGTGGAAAGGGGTTGTACTGTTGTGGTGAGTAGAATTAGCCAATAAACTCAAAATGCTAAACATTTCAGGAATTCACCTTTGGGGAGGGAGAGAGAGGCAGTTGCACAGCGGGATTTGTTTTTCATAAAAGGCAGCCAGAAAAAACAGTTAATCCTCGGGTTAGGGTTAGGCCTACTCTCCCACTAAACCCACGCGCCCCCCCTCCTGCCCCTCCCCGACCTGGTGACTTTCCTGCTCACTGCACTCGGGCAACAGATCCATACCCCACCCGTTGCTGGGCCGGCTGGGGAGTAAGAACAACCCTCGCCTGAGGGGGCCCACATGACACACACTCTCATGTGTGTAACATGTCTGATTTGGGCTATGCTTTTCATTTCAGCTTTTTTAATTAGGAATTTTTAAGTAAAAAGGAGAGTGGCACTGAAGCACTCTCCCCTTCCAGATTCTACTGCTTTCAGGGTGGGCAGGCCTTGTGCTTAAGTACGCACAGCAGTGCAAGAGATGCATGTGTTCCAATGGGGATGTGCAGTCTTTGACGTGCCTTTGAGTATTTGCCTTAAATGGATACACAAGACAGCACGCCTTTTACATGAGCCTCTGAGCTTCACCCCACATAAAAACAAATGTAACTCTGTTTTGGGGAGACCACCAACCCACCTATGACACAGAACCTCGAACTTCAAACGCACATCACGTTGGCAGAACACTTGTTCCCCATGGCGAAACAGAACCCCATCTCTCTCTCACACCATCCTTTTCCTCGTGTCCCTAACCCCCACCCCACCCCTTCCACTGTCGTCACGCAGATAAAAGACTCTCCTCAGCCCAAGCACTCGGCGGTAGTTTCCCATGCCGCGATCCCTCCATCTGTGGCCAGAGCAGCGATGGGAGGGGGTGTCGGAGAGGCACTAGAGGAGACGCGTGTCTATGGCAGGGAGGGAGAGGAGACAAGCCCACACCCTCCACTGGAACGTCGCTGGTTAGCTGGGCGGCGCTCGCTGTGGGAACCGATCCCTTCTGTGTGCGAAGGGAAACGGGAGCGCAGGCAGGGATGAGTTACCCGGGCGCTCATCATCCTCCGCAGAAGGGAGGGCAATGTAGGGAAGATTTAGTTTCGGTTCTGCGTCAAGCCAGAGCATGTTTTGAAGCATCGATGTCTCTCAACAGAAACTTAAATGCTGTTTTTGCTTTCATGACAGAGCAGAGTCTTTTAAACGGTTCATATTATTCAAGAATGAGTGTAAGCAGGTAAGAGTAATTCACTGCCAACATATATTTAAAAAAATAAAAATAAATAAAGAGATTATGACATGTAGAAAATGACAAGAGAATACCAGACAAGACAACCGAGACAGAAACAGAGACAAAAAGCAATTTGACTAAATTGAGGAAAAAGAGAAAAACAAGGAGAGAGAGAGTAAAAGAGAAAAGACATTTCAGTACATTGCCCCAAATGATGCTGAGTGATCACCATGGTAGCCGAGTGATCACCATGGCAGCATGCTGGGGAGTCCTCAAAAATGAAAGTCTATAATTTAATATCCCCAGTTGTTCCACTTTCTGGAAACATGCTCAAAAGTACATAAAGACAGACAGAGGGAGAGAACGACAGAAGTAAAGAGAGACAGAAATAAAGACAAGAAAAAAAAAAAGAAGAGAAAAAGGGCAAGTAGCTCACATCAGCGGCTCCCTCAGCTGCCTTCTTCAGGCCCCAGCCGTCATTGGCCCAGCGCTCTGCAGTGTTGCGGTCGGAAGTGACAAAGAAGTTGTCGAAGAAGATGTCCGAGGACATGGACCAGAGTTCCAGACCCACAGCGCTGAACGTGGTCATGCGGAATGGGTGCAGGTCCTCGAAGTAGTCAGGGTTGGCGACCTTCCTGGGCTTCCACACGCCCTGTCAGAGACCACACACACAGCAATGGGTTAGCACACTCATGAGACATGTATGTTTGTTACTCTAGTGAGCTAACACCCTAACAGACCTGTCTTGTAAACAACAGCACAGTGAAGGCAAGATTGCTTGCTAGCAGGTGGATATAATATTATATATATTACTATACTGTAAAAGATACATTGTATTTTCCTTGGGTTTCCGGCCCAAATCACAAAACTACACAGTGAGTAATCTAGGTGGCTAGCATAGTGTGAAAGTTTGAGACATGTTTAAAAACTGGGGGAAAAACAAACAAGAACTCAGCAGAGTTCATAACATTTGCTTGCCTGTACTGGTTTAAGGTAAGATAGGCATTGATTTAACTTACATGATCAAGGTACTAGTGTCCCTAACATTAGAGAACTACAGAAGAGTTAACACACACACACCTAGGGAGGGATGTTTTACTAAGAAACCAGCTATGACATTTAGCTTATTTTGGGTCAGGTAACTGGATAATGCTTTGCTGGAGTTGCAAATACATCGATCAGAGTTATATTTTGGCATACATTTATTTTTTTGGACCAGACCAGGGAGGTGCGGTTACCTGGTAGTTGGGGTTGTCAATCATGGGAGGCTTCCATTTGCCCTTGTAGCTGGGGTTGTCGATCGTGGGCTTCTCCCACTTGCCGCAGCCAGGGGCGGCCTCACAGGCGGGGTTAGGAACCTGAGGCGCCTCCCACTCGCCATCCATATCCTCATCCCTGAGAGATAGAGGCAGAAAAAGAGGAAGGGAGGGGTAGAGGCAGAGAGAGATAGAGAGAGAGAAAATGAAAGAAAGAGAAGAGATGGGCATTTTTATAATGTGGAAAAACACAAGAGATTTTTTGCTAAATGAACACACAGGCTTCACATCTCCCCTTCAAGCCCTTTCATCTTTTCCTCTCCCTTGCCCCCGCTCTCCTCCTCCTCCTCCTCCTCCCTGTCGGGTGCCGCTCCGGCGTGTGCCATTGTGCCTGGCTGGCAGGAGCGGACGCTCTAATTGAATTCCTGCTCGGATCTGGGACATCAAAGCACTCGGGCGCCCAGGGCTGGCTCCAATCAGAGAGGGCTCATCTGCAGGATCTGTCAAGACCTCCAGCGCCTCCAATAAATCTCACATCAGGGTCAGAGCTCAGGCAAACACACCACTAGCCACAACGGCTGCCTTGATGTGTTTACTAGAGGGACAGCATCGACGTTAATGGGTCAGTTAATCAGGTTAGCGCAACTTAAAGGGCAGCTAGCAGGCAGGGAAACCACTGTAGTATCGCCAACACCCTTAACCCTCATGTGGTCCCTGGCTTATGGAAGATCGCAGTGCTACCATTACCTTTCAGGTGGGTGTTTCGGATGGCTACATAACCCACGTATACATTAGTCACAGTTTTCAATGTCTTTTTCGTGACTTTGGGGTGGGTCCTGAATACAGGTTCATGAAAATACAAACATAAATAACGTGGGTATCGTCATAACTGCTGTAATGTGGTCTCTGACGCCAGCCAAGCTCCTGTTCTAATTGAGCAGGTTGAGGTGTGCTGAGGGGGTCGAGGTGAATATGGTTTGAGATCACGTACCAGTCCTCGGGTTTGACGGCGTCGGGGTCACCGATGTACTCTGCCTCGTCATCCAGCCAGCCTTCAGGTTTCACAGCATCCTCATCAGCGATCTTAGCTGGGGCATCCTCATCCCTGCGGGGGTGGAGGAGGGGGTGAATGAAGGAGTCCATGTCTTAAACTCTCTCTTACTCAGTCACTTACTAATTATCACAGCAACTAACTCCGCATTTCCACTCACTCCCCAACTCATAACGCACGCACACCACACCTTAGAGTCCACAGACACACACACACACACACACACGTACCAGTCCTCTGGCTTGACTGCGTCGGGGTCCTGAATCTTGGGCCTCTCGTCCCAATCCTCGGGCTTGTGGTCATCGGGGTCCTCGACCTCTGCGGCGGGGTTGACTGCGGGGGTCACGTCAGTCAGGAGGCTGCCGCTGTTCACCACCGTCTGGTCTATCAGGATCTCATAGGTGTTGTCAGGGTTCAGCACTGCACACACACACACACACACAAAAGGTCAGATCTGTCAGAAACATACACTGAAACCATTTAAAAAGCAAATCTATTTCAGCATTTTAAATATAAACAAGAAAACAATACTCAAGTAAAAAATCTAATCAAACATATTGCCATGAGTATGCTTTGCAGTCCAAAATGATTCACAAAATGCGAGGGTGTGAGTGTATTTCACGGTGTCTTTCCATACCCAGGGTGTAGAGGTGGGTCTTCTTGTCGGTGTAGTAGGAACGCAGGTCAGAGTCGGACTTCTTGGCGTGCTTCTCCTCATACTCGCCGGTCTTGGGGTTCTTGTGTCTGAAGATGAAATGGAGTTTGTAGTCCTCGCCACACTTGTCAGGCCCAAACATGATGGTGTAGGGAGTCCTATCCACAAACTCATCCTGTGGATTGCAAAGAAAAGACGACATAATAGAAAGACTTCCTACGCGGACTACATTACCCACGATGCATTGTAAAATATAAAGGACCACCTCACAGTGTTTCTAACCTTTCTGCTGTTCTTACTTATACGTGGAAATAGAAGTTCCATTGGTGTTTGGCAATCACCGCTAAGGTGATGTTTACTTTACATAACTGCTACATAAATCCTCAACAAACACCACCTTTCTGTACTTTAAGGGCTGAATGCCTGGAACTCCATATAAAGGACTCCATAGCTCCCTGGTCTCAGTGAGGTGCCAAAGCTGAGCTCAAGGGCTGACCTTTGAGGAAAGCAGCATTGGATTTGACGACAAAAACAAACAATTCTTGGCTAAATTTTTTGCCTTGGAGGGGCTCCATGACAGACCCCTCACAAGAGACCCTCTACCGCCCCTCACATACCCCCTAACATGACCTAAATGATGCCTAGTTCTTCGTTTTAGTAACACTTTATTATCTTCTCTTATAATCATCAAACTGAAAAATAAACAGGACAAACATGTATACCATTCTACACCACTCTTCTTACCAAGTTCAGATCTTCAGTCTGGGAGAGCAGTTTGATGTAGGCACCGCCACAGTCAATGCCTGTTTGGAAGTTCACCTCATACCTGAGGAAAATCACCAAGACAACTACATCAGCACTGGACCATGCCTAAGCAGCATTCACCTGCATCAGAACATCCTGTTTATAGCTCAGGGGCATCATGGGATGAGTATGCGGGCAGTGTGTGACTCACTGGACGATGAGGGGCATGGTGTCAAAGTTGAAAGGTCGCAGCAGCCAGGCTGAAATGGCATGGTGTTTGGCACGGGACTTCAGCACCAGACCTTTGTCTCCGGGTAGCTTGGTGTCCTTCATGTCCTCCACTTCCCATTCACCTGAGCATTACAAATGCACAGAAATACATTACCCATCATGCACTATGGAGCTGGCTTTAGCACTCCTGTTAGTGTTGTGGTGAGGGTGACAGCCTTTACTTTATGATGAGGAAATAAATTAAGATTATTTAAGGGGCATGAGGTTTGTTTTACAACTTACCATCATACTTGGCAATTTCCTCATCAATTCCGTCCTTCTTGGCCTTTGACGTAATCCATCTAAGGTACAAAAACATTTCAAAAGACGTCTTAATGAACAAATAAATGTACAGTAAGTAGCAGTACACAAAGACTTAACTGATACACAAATAGTATTCCAAAAGCAAACCAACACACGTACCCTTCAAGTGTTCCTTTGTCGAATGACTCGGCGAAAAAGTGTTCTCCCATTGGTTCAGGAGCCTTGTAGGTCACCTACAGGCAACGACAGACACATTTAATGTTAGCACCGTCACCGTTAGCACCCCTTCTAGCGCTCACAAATAATCAGTCAAACGTGAATATCCCACACAGGTAACATTTTATGTAGAGAATTAGATCACATACTGAATAACCTGACCCCAGTGATAACTCAACCGGCTGTGTTTACATACCGGACTGAACACAGTGCACTCTGGTTAATCGGTCACTGGGCTAATTGGTGTTTGGCACAGCCCCCGCCAGATCAAGGTAGCTTAAGGTGTCACAGATGAATGTAGACTAATCCTGCATCACATTTTTGCACCCGTGCTTGTGAGAAAAGCAACGTGGGCCAATCCAGTGCCACGGTGTGTGATAGGCTACACCTACTGGGGGGGGGCTCCATCTCATTGGACCTCTTTGTGGTCAATAATTACATAGGGAGTTGAGGCAGGGAAAAAAAACAAAATGGCTGCTGCTAGTTTGGCTAGCCTGACACACAATCTCAGATCAATCTTCTTCAGTCTAGTGGTGAAAAGTTATGAACAGCAAGTGGAAGGTATATATGTTTTTTTGAGAGTTCTACTATTCTACCAAGAGACTTGTACTTTGTATTTAGGGCCTTAAACGGTGACATGAAGGTAGCGTTTACCGTTACATTTACAACTAGCCTGCCTCTTTATCTGACTTTATGACATTTTATCAGCAGTAAATTCACCAACCCTTAAAAACCAGCCATGAATTATCTCTGGTGCTGTTTTTAATAATGCCTAGTCGTCTTGTCAAATGATGCATTATGATGGGGTCATTTCCTGCTCCATCACAGGTGCGCTACCTTTGGTATAGGGGGTTCGGTAGGGGCTTCATCGGTTGCTTCCGTCTCAGCGTCTCCCTCGAGTATGTCGTCTCCGATGTCCACCTCCCCGTCGTCCATGTCCATGACGTCAGCCTCGTCCTCTTCTTGGGCGCTCACGGACATCAGGTTGACGGTCCAGCTCAGTGTGATAAGCAGCAGACATAACCGCACCTTCAGATCCATTGTCTACATAATGAGAGAGAAAGAGAGAGAGGGAGGGAGGGAGAGAGAGAAAAGAGAGAGAAGAGAAGAGAGAGGGATGCAGATAGGGTGCGAGAGAGACAGACAGGGCATAGAAAAGTATGGTTAGTCTGGTTTACTGAGGGCAGACATAAGGCAGGCATTAATGGAGAAACAATTTTTGAAGTTAGGACGTGTAAAAAGGACCTATGGTTGAACACGAAGAGCAAGATAAACAGCATGAAGGGCACACAGAGTGACTCAGACACAAACTGTTTCTGTAACCGTCCCCACAATCTGACCGAATGCAGCAATTACACCAGGGAGTAGAATCTTTCGCTGAAGTCTGGTTAGCCTAAATCACATAGCATCCATGATGGCTAAGACAAACACCCTCGCCAGGTTGCCTAGCGCTGGGACACCAGGTCACCATCCCCAGGGCCTCTTTGGCTGCCATCTCCAGGGCAATGAGGACTGAGAAATCTGCAGTCTCAGCCTCTTTGCCCTAATGAGATTAAGACCAAAGAGATTACACACTCACAGCACACACACTCACAGCATGCACACACACACACACACAAACACACACAAACACACACTTCTGGGTCTGTATACCCACAAATACAGCAATTCAGTGCTAATAAGATGGATCCCTATTAGTTCCCAGTTTACAAGCTTCTCTAAATGTGTGGCATCACATTGGCATATAATCCTGCGGGGAAGCTGCATTACTCTCCCATTCAACCCTCTGCTCGAGGTGACGTGAGGATTTAGAGATACAACATCCGTCCAAGAACAGAGAGTTGGCCATATGTACACCTACTCTAACACTGTGCTGAATAAACACTTCAGCCCAGGTCGAAAACAAAACCCAATGTTTGCATACTGACCCTAATGTTTGCATACTGACCCTGATGTTTGCATACTGACCCTGATGCTTGCATATTTTGACCTGGACTAAAAAAGATTCTATGAGAGAACTGAAATAGTAGCGCGAGTTAAATACACTTGGGAGCGTGTTTCATCCACCCCAAAACATATCTTCCCTCACTATCACCATCCTCTAATAGGAATGAGCTCATCCATGAGGCCCCCAGCACAGGAAAAGGTGTTGTTAGTCCAGTCCCGGCATGCAGCCATTCCGACCAGCCCTTTAGCGAAGGCCGCGTTTGATCCCCGGCAGCGCTAGACGCCATATTAGTGCCTGCCCAGCTGGCTGGGTTAAAATCAAGCGTGGTTGTACTGTTGTGCAACACTTTCATGTCTCTCGGCCCCCCCTGCGCCTGCCTATCGCCCCCCCCCCCCCCCCCCAGAGTCACTATTTGCTGTGTGTGCAGCCCCACACACACGGCTCCCCAATGAGCTTAAAACACACAGGATTAGCTAAAGCAAGCCAAGGGGCTCCCATGGCGCGCCTGATAGCAACGCGTCGTCATGGCAGCTAACCCAAACAAAAGTCTCTCGTCGTCATCTCGGCCAAAAGACAACACCAACAAAAAGGCAAACGGCACCGGACGCTTTGATTCGGCGCTAGGCTATGCGGTATCTGTGTGGCATCGCAGAGACAAGGTCGTCAGGTTGTGAGGTCTGTAGTGTAACACGGGGCCAAATCACATCCATGATTGGGTGGGGGGGGGGCTCCCATGACCTTTTCCAAGGGCTGTGTGTGTGTGTGTGTGTGTGTGTGTGTGTGTGTGTGTGTGTGTGTGTAAGTCTCACTGTCCTGCCATGTTATTTGCGTGAACAAAGCTTTCTAGGAAGTGTGTTAAAATGTATTTATTTTATTTGGTGTGGTGTGGGTGAGCGGGCACACTTCCTAGAAAGCTTTGTTCACGCAAATAACATGGCAGGACAGTGAGACTTAAACACCCACACCACACCAAATAAAATAAATACATTTTAAAAACCCTGAAACTACCCTCAAACCCCACCTTGGACGTCTAGCAAATGTATTGGGCTGAATGCACTTTGAAATCAAATGGCTGCTACTATAAAATACAAACAAAAAAAATGACTATCTTAATTAGCCAGGTGATTCAAACCAGTGTGTGGTACTGCTGAATCCTTAAGCTTCATACAGTCGGTGTGTTACTGGGGGTTTGTAGAGGGGAAGCTTAGACCCTAGAGGCACGACTGCGCAGTGAAGGGGTGGGGGCGCAGTTGGATAATAGTAAGGAGGGGGAGGGGGGGTGTACACTTGTTCATGCCTGAAAGCCCCATCTGTTTATCAAAGAAAACTGAAGGAGGACACTCAGACACCTGGCCATTCTCACATAGGCAGCCGAGAGAGAGCAGTGTCCACATACACATAATCACCTCGGGTTGCCTGTGTGTGCTCGTGTGTGAAAACAATTGATTGAATGATTTGGTCTGATTCAGTATATTGCCAGTCATCCCTTTGTTTTGTATTGCAGTGGGCTTGCTGCTGCTCAAAATATTAAAACAGAATCATCTGGCCAAGATAGTAGACGTATAAAGGAAGAATGGAAACTACCTTGCCCATACCTACATATGTTCTATATGTATTTGTGTGTATGTATGTATATACACACACACACACCTTATACCAACACAGACCAAGACACGCATTTAATCCTGCTTAGCTTCACGTAGTCTGACGCTCCTGCAGTTAAATAACCACAAAGGACACACAGCCATGAGTGACTGACTTCAAGCTGACACTAAAAGGTGCCTTATAAGACCCAGCAGAACATATTTGGGTCACAAAGATTGCAAACTAACCCTAAGGAGTATTTAGAGATGCTTCATTCACACCAGGGACGGGGCGGGGGTTGTGTGTGTGTGTGTGTGTGTGTGTGTGTGTGTGTGCGCAAGTGTATGGGGGGCATTTCTGATTAAGCCCAGCTGTCCAGTGTAGCAAGATGGACCTTTGGGTTATGGGAGCCGCAGCACAGGGCACTCCCTGGGCAGAGGAAAAACAGTCTGGTTTGGTCCATCTAGTCCTAGAAGACGCCAGCTGGTGCTGCTGCTGCTGCTGCTGCTCGTCCAGCCCGGCTCGTACACAATGACAGGCTGTTTACACAGCAACATTCGGTTAGCCAATATGCCGGGCGGGGGGAAGCACCCGTATTGGGAGTCGCCCGGCACAAACGGCTTTGGGCTGCTGGTGAAACCGGCTGCCTGCCTGAGTGAGGTTAAAGAGTCTACATGAAGAGGGCGTTTGTGTTGGTGGGTTTGGGGAAGCGGAAGGGGGGGGGGGGGTCTTGTAACTAGCCTGGGAGGAATCTTTGGATCTGAAAACAAAATGTATGGATGGAGGGGGAGGGGAGAGATGTGGAGAGAGCCAGTGATGAGAGCGAGAGAGGGTGAATGTGGTGGGGGGTATTTGGGTGTAACCGGCAACCCCCAGGCATGACTGCAAACAGGAGTGGGCTGTCAGTATGCTCCCACCCCCGATCTAAGCGCACACAACCCCCCCTGACCCCGTTCACTGCAGGCAACCGATCAGCCTAATCTACTGAACAACCGTAGGAGACAAAGCCAGTCAGTGCCCTTTCACTTGCTCAGTCTAACCACAAACACTCCATAAATTCTTCAGTTGAAGATCAGGCTCACAGTGTCCTTCCTTTAAATGTTACTCCTTGTGCTGAAACCACATTGTCACAAGCGCAGTGCCTTGCTTCTTGCCCATGAGTAAGGCGTTGAGTTGCGACCCACATTAAGACAAATGGGGGGGGGGGGGGGGGGTAAAACTCCCTGCTTTCAAAATTATAAAACAGCTTTCCGACTACTCTCCGCAAAACCCCAACCAGTTGCACCGCTTTCGGGTGACATTCACACACAAAAAGGAGAGAATGAGGGTGAAAAAAAAGGGAGAAAAATCTGGAGATAACAGTCAGGTGATTGTGTTGTGTCCCTAGGCCTAACCCATCCTAACCCTTGAGCTCTAGCTCCCATCTTGCCATACAACCCCCCTGAGATGCACTGGATGACACACTGGAGAGCCCTTCATGCTACGGGCCTGCGAGACAACAGGCACTGGAGTGAACGTCATCTGGACTGTTCTGTTTATAGCTCCATGTCAGTATAACAGAGATAAGATGCTACTTCAGAAAGAAAGAAATACTGCCCTAGTTTGAATGGCCAACTGTTTTTGGCACCTTCATCAAGAATAGTGCTTTTAGTGTCTACAGGGAAAAAGCTTTTTAAAAATTGCCGCGAAACTATATCAACCATATCACAAGGACCTGCTGGGACTTGCTGGATGACAAAGAAGGAAGCAGTGGTTTTTCTACAACCCTCCTATGCATGTGGGACTGAGGCTGACTTCCTGTTGTTTCTATCCCCCAACACCATCCAATATCTAACCACATGCAGCAGGCTGATAGTTAAACAACAGAAGACACTGGTAATAATTAAGAGTAAACTTTAAACCACAGGCTTAACAGCCACACCACAAAGCACTGTCTAACGCCTTTTAGTCCATACCGTCCCATTTGGTAGAGGAAAAGTGACCACATTGCCTACTCGTGTAAAGTAAAATAATGTTCTTTGCAATTACATACATGTCAATGTGTCTAACTTTCTCATCGCAAATAGAATTACTAACACTTCCCGTGAAATGCTTGGCCAATAGCTATTGCCTCTTTATTCAGTTTGAAACTGAGAGACGGAAGTGGTAAAAACAGGTCTGTCATCTAGTTAGACTAGATCCGATTAGGCCCCATACTTTATTCACTCGTGGTATCCGTGTCAGTTCACTAATCAATACAGCTACATACACTACAACGACGAAATTGAGCTTGTTCACTATATGATAATTTAACTAGTAATTTATTACAGTGTTTCTAGCAGAGGTGACGTTGGATTTATAGCCTTAACACTGCAGAGTTTTTGATGTAAAATTAGCCCTATACGAAGGCAACAGCAGCTTAAAAGTGAAACACAAAATTATTTTTACTGCCCAGCAGCTAAGTAACGTTGGTGAAACTGCTGAGATAAACCCCGTGCAGCTAGCCAACTAGCACTTTTGGTCCTGAAACTCATTTACAGAAAATACCGGTAATGTGTTTAACATGACCATGAATGAAAAGCATAACTTCATACTATTACTATAACATAACATTTAATTGGGAAGTTGTAAACAAACGCACAATAAAGGCCTATGCATATATATATAGAGTGGAGTTCGGATTTAAAAAAGCATTTCCAAGCAAATGAAGGCTGCCCTCCCCCAATATTAGGTAATACTCGTCTCATCAACGTTTTACAGTCCTCGCTCAACTCATAATAAATAATACAACTCTTCCTTTAGTGTGAAAGACTAGGGGTGAAAAGAAGTAATTTAGAATCGCTTATCTTGCTGCAGTAATAGTTGATCACTTTTGACACCACCTGTACCAACTAGCTTAGCTAGCCTAATTAGCGAACAGAATGGCCTTATGGCTAACGTTAGCTAGTCATGCTAAGGCCACGCAGATGACAGAAGTATCTACATACGTGCTTAACTTGAACACATACAATTGTTGCCATACACTTACAAACACGTGCACACTATACATATTCTAAAACTACTAACATAGAACCGTTTGAGGAGAAATAAGTGCAAATCGGTTGCAATTAACAACTCACCCCTGCTCTCTGATGTAGCTAACCGCCTGGAACTACTGCGGGATCACGTGTGACTTTGGAGGGTGAATCCTACAAGCGTGGTTCCACCTCTCCCTCACATGATAGGATTTCGCTCCACACACGTCCACGCCCACTTACAATTGTCAGGCATACATTGTTTAGAATATACGTCCGTCAAAAGACGGTAGATCACGCCTCTAACCTGAACCTCGTGGACAGCGATAATTGGTCAGCAGGCAAGAGGAAATAAAGCACCATTGGTCGATTCCTTGAGTCTACCAAAGCTTGGGTAAGCAAAGAGAAAGTGAGGGGGGCGGGCTTAGAAACTGGATAGCGTTCTTGCTCTAAGCAGGTGTAATATAATTGTTAATTCAGGAATAACAAGTTTCGCCAGGATCCTATCGATAGTTAGGATTGCACTCATTTGTAAAGACAAATGTTGTTGTATTAGTAAGCAAGTCTATATTTATAAAGTGAAAGTGGGCGAGTAGGCTAACCTCCCAACTCATCTCACACTGACACTGTTAGCCTGTATTCTGTATCAGTCCCCATTCTTGGCTTTTATGAGCAGCGCACGAAAAAAGAATCACAGTTTGTATTTCAAATGATTACATTTTGGCTTTATTACAATTCACAGATTGGATAGAAGATAACATCATTAAATATAGTTTATCTAAATGTTACAAAATACAACACAATGCATTCCAGTGCATTTTACAATCTTACAAGAAAGAAAAAAAAAGATAAAAGAAAAGAAAAGGTCTCTGCCGGAACAGGAAATAGATGCTAAGTGTACATTAATTGGCCAGCCTTATCACCCTTGTTCTTTGCAGTGATGGACCTGCTATACCACACAACCCTTGCATTTGGGCAATCAGTTTGGCATAAGGCCCCTTTGTATGCAAGCAGCAAACATTTACACAGCCAAATGCATAACAGTCAAACACAGGGTCTGTTTTGTCCTCGTTGGAGTACAGATGCTATTCCATAAACCAGCCACTTAGCTAAACTCCCATCTATACCTATCTATGGACAACCTAAACATTAAATGAAACTGCATTGAAAATTCCTTATTTTGGTTAGAGTCACCTTAATATTTCTGTGGATATGCTATCCAGCACAATATTGCCATGGCAATAAACCAGTTATGAGTGATTACCCCACGGAAAGTGCAGCTTGTGTGAGTGTCCTCTGTGGCACTTTAGACAGAAAGAAAAGTGATATACAAGCATTGGTTAACAATGCTACATTCAACACATATGAGTGTGTTAGCCTATTTAAATATTCCATGATAACTTTAGAGTGATTAATGGAAATGCTCAAATTAAGCTGCAGTGATGAGAGCAACAGCAGTCGTTCAGAAGTTATTTCCTTCATGTACCTTCGTCTCTTTTTGGTAGTCCCATAAAATGCCTCAGCAGCTCATCAGAGGTCTGGCTTGCCTGGGTGGATTGTAATGCAGGTGTGCCAGCTAAACCTGATCTTCCTCAATCCGATCTCTACTCTCCCCCCTCTACTGTCAGGGTTTATGTTTAGATTTAGATTTAAACACACAGGTTTCATTCTGTAATCAGAAGTGGGTGCATTTTAGTTATTATTGTTGTTGTGGTTGTCGGTGGGGTGTCATGCGTGGATCTGAGAGAGAGAGAGTCATTTTGAAGAGACACACCGGTGTGAAGGGTAGATGGTGCTTGCCAAAGTAATGATTTAAACCTCAGATGAGTGGGACCCTGCACTGGGTGTGGCCGCTGCGTCTCACCAGCTGATATGTCTGTCTCTGGCCCACCATGGGTGTCGAATAGGGGACTGCAAAGAGAGGCATCGGAGGCTTTTTTCCCCCAGACCATCCTTCCTTTCTGTTCTGTTTCATATTGCATCTCACTGCTCTGCTGGGGGTCTATAACTTCATCTCATGCCAACTGACCCCGACTGCAGTTAGCTTCAAGTCACATTAAGGCAAATTGCAAGCAGAGAGAGAGAGAAAGAGAGAGAGAAAGGAAAATAATGATTGCACAGATGGCCTTGCTAATGTAATCTTCTATCCGTGATCTATGGCTCAAAAGATCTAGTTTATGTTTGTATATAAAGTCAGAAGGGCAGAAAAGGAAGAAGAATATTTTTTTTTCTCTTAAATAATTAAATAGCAACTAGGTTTTAAGACACTTTTTCGAATCACTTACTTTACCTAGGCTCTCAGAATTGACTTTGGGACACTCATTAGAGCTATATACACACATACAAACACACTTTTAGAAAGATCAAATGCATGTGTGTACTTCAAATATGTATAGTCATGAAAACATATTATAACTAATTCATATTAGATGGTAGGCAAGAGTAAAACTGTTGCTTTGAGGAGAAAAAAAAATCAGAAAATGATCTACAAGGCAATTTTTAATTTAGCAAATTAAAGATTACTTAGGTTGGAAAAATCAAAAGCAAAGTCTTCCATTCTGAAAGCAGCACTTTTAAATGTCATAAATTCGTCAAAGGGGCGAGACAATCCAGCAAGCCCATTGACATTAACCAGTGTAATTACAATTACAGAAACATGAGCGTATATACACACATAAATACAGTTTATAAAATACAGCGTCATCTGTCCCCCCCCCCCCGTAGTCACGGTCGCTGTCATTTGTCCAGGCAAATTCTCCCTTGCACTCTTGTGGGATGGCTGACCGTCGCGTCTCTGACTCGAACCTGCTGTACCAGCTTAACGCCAGCAGGTGGCGGCATTCAACCATGTTAAATCACCACTGGGCCAAAGCCTGGGAAGAGCAGCTGGAAAAGGCCTCTCCTCCTTTTGCCCAAAGGCTGAATGGATTTGTGAGGTATTGCTGTGAGTTTGCTCATTCTGCTTTCTTGATGAATATCTGGAATGAAAGAGTTCAACATCTGTCCCACAGTGCTTTGGAAGAGATCATTGCAATGCACAACCCAATTGATCAAAAGAGGTCATAAATTATATTATATTATATATAATTATATAGCTTATATTGCATGCTGACTATTTGTTCACACCTGAACTCTGACAATAAGATGAGATGATCCCAATTAGCTAGCTGCAGCATACAGACTTAACTTAATAAAAACAAGCAGGTTTCATGAAACAGAAATAGAATAGAAATAAATAGTTAGATAGAGTAGTTAAGTAGACCAATTGTAAGTAATTAGGAAACCTCATCTGTCTTCCCTGCCCAGATCTAAGCTACTATAACTGGTTTTGAATGGGTGGTCAGGTATGTGACATTCCCACCCTGGAGGCAAGAAACACTCATGTGGAGAATGGGATTGTGGGAAATGACCCGGCCTACCTCACTAAGGATGACCCAGACGGGCGAGTCTGTCAGTATTGAGAGCCTTAAGGCCTCCAGAGGACCAAAGGAAGGATCCACTTCTCCCTCTGCAATCCCATTCTGGAACTTTCCTGAGAGAGAGAGACAGAGAGGCAGAGAGAGAAAAGGAGAGAGAGAGAGAGAGAGAGAGAGAGGGAAAGAGAGAGCGAGAGACTCTCATGAGACAGAACAAATCAAACATTGCGAACTATTTTATGAGAACTGATATCACATCGGGGCGAACAGGCAAAATAAAATTACAAAATGAAATAGCAAGAGCTCTTCTAATAAATTCCATCTACTCTGAATTTAAATGAGTGTCTCTGAACGAGGTAGTCCTCCATGCCAAAGCTCTCAGGATCAGCTGTCATATTAATTGATGATTTTATTTTTTTCTCTTCGCAAAGCAAACCACTGCTGGTCCATTATCGATCCCACCCCCCCCAAGACAATTTCATGAATGAGATGGAGTGCTTATTGTAATTTATGATGTGAGAGCAAGTCTCTTAAGCCACGAGCTTTGCATTCGTAGGGCGTTCGTTCGTCCGTTTCGTTCGTTTGTTCGTGGCAGGCTGCCTTCCTGCAGTGGCCCACGTGTGCCAGGCCAGGAGATCGCCACTCCGGTTCACTTGAGAGGACATTAACAGTCCAGAGAGTGTGCTGCTCCGGCCTGATCCGTGTCGAAGTGCCTCAGCAAAATAATACATCACACTTTAGGTGGAATGGGCAGCATCCCCCCTCCCTTAAGGGCTAGAGACATTTTGTTTGGTGAGCAAATTTATGATTCCTGGTTCGCATAAGTCATGGAGCTCTTCCACCCCGTCCAATTTACATGCCATTTCCTCCTCGCCTTTCCTTTTGGCAGTGCGGGCTGGCGTTTCTAAAGTCCTGAGCGAGCGAGCGAGCGAGCGAGCGAGAGACAGAGCAATAGAGAGAGATTTGTGGCTAAATAATTGCAGCTGTTTTGAATTCTCTCGAGCCAGCTGAACATCAGGTTAGCTGTGGTAGCACGTCTTACGTCACAGTGCCGAAAGGATATCTCGGCTTTGATAGACCTCGCTAATCGAGTGAGATGGATTTGCGTCAGCGGTGGACCGGTTTTGGCAAAAAGAAAAATGGTTTCATGAGGGGAAAGGTGGGGGACAAGAAGTGGATGCCTGAGCAGTATAATAGAGGCATGAGGACATTGGAAGGGTCCCAGGGCAAGCTGGGTAAACTGGGCAGGACAGATGGTGGAAATGGGTGTGGATGATAGGGAAACAAAGACACGCCGACACAGATGTAGAGCTCACCTATCCGGATGAAGCCGTCCTCAGTGCGATGGTACTTCGGTGTTTTTTCCCTGCCTTCCTTCAAGGCTTCCTTCTCTGATTGAATATTCTGAGAGCACAATGGAGAGACAGAAACAGACAGTGAGAGAAAGACAGAGAGAATATTTTGCAGAAGAACATTGCTGTCACCAACATATTTTCATGGAAACACACACTTACGAACACACACACACACAGACACACAGACACACAGAGACACAGAGACACACGCACGCACACACGCACACACACACACACACACACACACACAACCACCCACACATGGTTTCAATTCATATTTTCTTTTAACTCTAAATCATTATGGGGATAATAACCCAATCCTCTTCAACCCCTTACTCTACAAACCCGGCACGTCTGTCCTTCCTTTGAGGGGAAAATGCCATCTTTTTGAGAGTTTTCTTGGTAGAAATGTGAATATGAAAGCAGAGAAGAAAACGCTCTGACCTTTCAGAAAGACAGAAAATGATCTGACCTGCGTCGGAGAAACAGGAAATCAATCCCTGTCGCCCCACCCACACCCACACCACCCACCCACCCACCCACACACCCCCCGCATACAGAATGTAATTTGGATGCAATCAGAGGGTGATGCCCTCTGTTCCCTGTGGCCTTTCATCTGTCAGCCTTTCGATACCTGGGCATCTCTAGGGTGATGATTGCGACCACCTCTGACCGAGGTGGTCATTTATTCCATTCACAAAGCCCCAAATGATCCCCCTGTAATCCTCCAGCCTCCCCAGATGACAGACAAACAAGACAAACAAACACATACACACACACACAAACAAACAAGTATAAACAGCAGAGCTGGCACTGCAGCAGCCCTGCATTCCCTCTAAAGCATCTTCTCCAGCAGAGTTACACAGAGTCTCAACAGCTCTCCAGGGATGCCCAGATTGGGAGTGCAGAGAAATAGAGACAAAGAGAGAGAGAGAGAGAGAAAGAAGGAGGGAGAGAGAGAGGGGGGGGGTTAAAGGGAAGAGAGAGGGAGAGAGAGAGAAAGAGAGAGAGAGGGAGGTAAAGGGGAGGTAAAAGGGAAGAGGGAGAGAAACAGAGAGAGGGAGAAGGAAGAGGGAGAGAGAGAGAAAGAGAGAGAGAGCGGGAAGAGGGAGGGAGAGAGATTCTAATGGATGGAGAACAATAACAAGAGAGCAAAAATAGGAGACAGCGAAATACCGCAGTGAGAAACACAGGGACAGGAAGAGAGGAAGAGGAGTGAGTGAGAGACACAGGGACAGGAAGAGAGAGGAAGAGGAGTTAGTGAGAAGCTGAGGGGGTACAAGAGAGGAAGAGAGAGAACATTATGGAAGGAAAAAACAAAGATGCACAGAGTAAGTGAGAAAGAGTGAGAGAGAGAATATGAGAGAGGGGGGAGAGAGGGAGAGGGAGAGGGAGAGGGAGAGAGAGAGAGAGAGAGAGGGAGAGAGAGAGAGGGAGAGAGAGCGCAAGGGCGATAGAGAGGTGAAATCTGTTCTCAGGCTCAGAAAGACCAGCCATTAATCTTGTGCCAAGCGTGCGTTTCCGGCCCTAATCTTAAATCACGGTGTGCCGCCTTCTCCCTCCTGCTGCTCTCTCCTCACAGGCACGCACACACACACACACACATAAGCTCACACACATAAGCGCACGCACACACACACACCCATAAGCGCACACACATAAGCGCACACACACTCACTCGCTTGCTCACACACACACACACACACACACACACACACACACACACACACACACACACACACACACACACACAGCCCGTGAGATGAAATATCTCCTTAAAGTGAGCCTGTGGACTCAGGCCAATGGCCAGTCTGATCTGATTATCGTGGCACCACAGAGACAGCAGCATTTATTCAGGCCCTTTTTTTATTATATCCTTCTTGTCACTCTCTCTGTCTCTGTCTCTGTCTCTGTCTCTCTTTCTGTCTGTCTGTCTGTCCCTCATACATTCCCCACATCCCTTCGGTCTCCATCTCCATCTCCATCTCCATCTCCATCTCCCACTTCCTGGGTGTGGTGTCCTGTCTGCCTCTGAGCCCAGTGGAGACTAAAGGTCGACTGTCGCTCTACAAGAAATTACGTCAAAGAGCTCAAATGTGCGTCTGCTAGGGCATCGCAGACCTTTGTAAAATTCTAAAAGGGTGCAGAGGGTGAATATGTGGGATATTTTTATATGAGTAAGCAGGGATTTACCAGATAGCCGTTGAATTAGTGTAAAGTTTAGATTTGGGTTACATTTTAGACAAAGGTTGAGATTTCGAATAAGGGGGCGTGACCCCAGTTGACCTAAGGGAAATAATGGGTGTGTTATTAGATACAGTGTAAGTCTTGATTGGGGTCAGGTGGGAGGTCAGGTTTAATTGGCTGGATTGGTCAACCAAGCAAAACACAGATGGGAGGTGCTAATTATAGGTTTAAATATGTCGGCGCGAGTGTACTTTGGCAGATCTATTTCCGGTATTCATCTCTTTATTGTGGCTTAAATTACTACAGTAAATCTGTTGGAACAAAACGTCTTGGGTTTGAGTTTCTGATTGTGAAAATAGTAAAAGACTTAGAATTGGACACGACAAAAGCTTTTGTCACTCACTCTGACTGGATGAGAAGAGATTCGATTGACGTTTTGCATTGTTGACATGGATATGGTCGTCTGGCTTGTTAATGATTTTAGCATCATAGGTAGTTAGCAGTGCCAGCTGTATAGTTCATATCTGATGAAATGTTGACTTAATTAATGGTCCGGGAGATGACATTTCTATGTTAATTATAGGATCACGAAGTGAAGAGGAAAATGTGCCATTCTGGGTTAACATGTCCATAGTCCGTGGCCAACACTAGATATGAACTAGATAACTATTGTCAGCTAGCTAGGTCAGCTAGCTAGGCAGAGTGGGCCAGTCAGGCTGTCTGTTCTAGCATGGGGGCACTGCTGCTGCTACTACTGCTGACTGACCAGTGAAGTACAGCTAATGACTGTACTGACTGTATACCTGTGTGTTGTGAGATGGGGATGGTTATAACCAGGACTATGTGCAGGGGAGACCACTGAAACCACGCAAAGTCCTCAAGACACAGGACAGGACAATCTGATCTCAGAGGATGGAATGGCATTCAATGATGAGCAAGTTGTACTCGGTACTCGAGTCCAAACTTTGTGCATTTGCAGATTCGTTGAGCTCATCAATAGGGTCCTTTATGACTCATTTCTTTATCTGATATTGAACCGAGTCACTATTCAATTGTGACATATTCAGTGTAAGGTCAGTGGACGTGTAATGGCAGGCAATCCCTGATGCCCTATTAGAGAAGGCTTGAAGAGATAGGAGAGCAGTTTTTCTGATATCAGCATGTGAGGACTAGAAGAGAGGGAGGAGAGCAGCGGGGATGGAGGAGCAGTGGCGAGTGACTCACGTCGAAAGGCAGCACCTCCACCGTGGTGTTGTAGAGCTTGTCCCCTGGGTGCTCAATGTTCCCACTGCGGAGGAAGTATCTGCCACACGAACAGGAGGAGAAGAGAAGAGGAGAGGAGAGAAGAGAAGAAGAGATGATTCACAAAGTCTAAACAGGAACTATCTACATCACGTTAAGTGAGATATAAAATGGAATTTCTAATTTTCCCTTTAAGATATACATATGTATTTCTTGTTATACACAGGAAAAGATGTTAAATTCCTCATGCTATTGGTTGGGGACCTCATGCCCAACAACCTAGCATAAGTATTATAACAACAAGGTGCACTACAACCATCATACCGATACTTAAGAATACTTAACAACAACAACAACAACAACAACAAAGATGCCTTGGTGAGCATATCTCTGGTGTTGTCAAGTGGGCACCTTCCTTCATCAGTGTTTCATTGAATTAGGCCAACGACACCTCCAGAAGGCTCCACAGTGGTGTCTGGCGTCCCAGACACACCCACATCCATCCCTCCATAAGAATTATTCCACATCTTCACACACTGTTTTCAAAAATTCAGATTTTCAGGGATTGGGCCTCCCAGATGTCTGTCAAAGTCAGAGTTTCTCACATTACCCTTTAAGCATCCCACAACTCTCAGTGTATGTGTCCATGTGTGTGTGTGTTTGTGAGTATACACAGACGCATACACATAGATGTGAGATGTTCTCCTACTGCCCGCCCCTGGTCCATCTCTTTACCTCTCGATGCGGACAGGGGTGAAGAAGCGAATACGGATGAAGTCCCCGGCCACGGGAGTGAAGGCCCAGAAGAAGTCCTCTCCCAGGTAGGCCTTCTCCAGCGTGAAGTGCTGATAGGTCTTCAGGCTAGTGGTGACCTCCGCAAGGGGATTGGCGTGACCCTTGTGAAGCGTCTGCTTCCCAAAGTCCTTATCCTGAGGAGGAACACAGGGGGATCGTCACGGCACAGGAAGTGGAACCAAACAAGAAACCAAGGGTGGGGCACAACAGGAAGTAGAATTCAGTGGACCAATGGGGAGCTGGGAAGAGTGACTGATGCAGCATAGGGAAGGGGAAGGAATGAAATAGGTGAAGGAAAGACATGGCAGTGGGGCAGAGAGAGAGAGAGAGAGAGAGAGAGAGAGAGAGAGAGAGATAGAGAGAGAGAGAGAGCAGTAGCAGTAATAGCATCATCCAAAGTTTATTGGACTGCATGTCCTCTAAATTAGACAATCAGTGAGCCATGATGGCACAGGTCAATGAGGTATCGACTGAGCACAGCCTCACAGCCACCTATCTCCCAAGCATAAACAAACAAACAAACACACACACAAATAAATAAATAACATAGACTTTGGTTGACAGGGTACACAAACTGCAAAGATTCAGCCCAGTAGGAGACGATGAAATCATTATACTGTAAACTTTTTCCTCTCTTTCTATCGATTCCCCCCTTATGGATCTGGTGCAGGGTTCACTAGTCCATCAAAGATTCCTGCAGTGTAAAGACAGCCTGTCTGTCTGCGAGGCTGAGAGGAGCGCTTTGAGACAAAAGGCTGGAGTTTTAGACACGGCACCTTCCCCGGTCCTCACCTTCAGCTTCTGGATCTTTCCGGCCAGAGAGGAGTGGGTGCCCACGTGCTGGAAGAGGGAGGGCTTGAAGCGGATCCTAAGGTTGGCCTTCTGTCGGTCACAGTGTTTCTGTGTGCCAAACATGCCAATAAGTGTGTGTGTGTGTGTGTGTGTGTGTGTGTGTGTGTGTGTGTGAGTGTGTATTTTTGTGCAAGGGTGATGTTCAAATTGAGTGGGTGAAGGTGGTGGGGTGGGAGGAGACAGAAGAGACCTGGATAAGTCACTGTTCACAGCTTTACAATCCTACACCACTTAACAACATAACTGCACAAACAAAGTAGTGTCTCCGCTACATAAACTCAGTGTAGTAGTGTCTACCTGCCCTGACTGCTCAGTATGCCCCTACTCTCGACAGTAGAGCGCCCATTTACTTTAGTCAAACAGAACCACGGTTAGGTGAAATGGGTTCTTACAGTAAACCACCTGTCAAACCCTGACATAATCCAGGACTACACGCATATCTGAGGGACAGCTAACAGGGTTCCAGAGAGGGACAGCTAACAGGGTTCTAGAGAGGGACAGCTAACAGGGTTCTAGAGAGGGGCAGCTAACAGGGTTCTAGAGAGGGACAGCTAACAGGGTTATAGAGAGGGACAGCTAACAGGGTTCTAGAGAGGGACAGCTAACAGGGTTCTAGAGAAGGACAGCTAATAGGGTTCTAAAGAGGGACAGGTCCCCCCACTCACCGCATCCTTCTCTGGGTTGCACACCTTCACCCACATGATGTGATCCAGCAGCCAGTCGATGGGCTTGTCCTTGTAGAACATCAGCATGAACTCCACGATGAGCGACAGGTCGATGGACTTGAACATCTTACCTGGGGGGGGGGGGGGGGCAAAACCACATGGGTGATGTCATTGCAAAGCCATGAATGACAAAACAGATCAGAGGCAAGTGTGCTTCATGCTAGGATGACTGTGGAAATGTAAAGATGTTGGTGAGACAGATGTGGGACATTTTGTAACAAAAGAAACACTGATGACATAGAGAGAAAAAAAACTCTGATTAAGAGAGTAACTGCACAGACAGCAGGCTGCGTTGGCTGGCATTCACACACACACACACACACACACACACACACACACACACACACACACACACACACACACACACACACACACACACACACACACACACACACACACACACACACACACACACACACACACACACACACAATGATGCACTCTACCTGGGCTTTTCTACACCTCAGCATAAACACAGCCAGATCAGTTAATCATGGACATGAACAGCATATCTGCTGGAAAATCTAATATGCCAGCAAAGGCTTTTTCTTATTCACGCGCACACACACACACACACACACACACACACACACACACACACACACACACACACACACACACACACACACACACACACACACACACACACACACACACACACACACACACACACACAGGCACACACCACTCTTTCACTAAGCTTAATTTATTTGCTTATCTCCCATCTAAGCCCCCTGTCACAAAGGCCCGCGACAAGAATGAAGCGAAAATGAGAGGAGCGGTGAAATACATTTCACCAAATCGAGAGAAGAAAAAAAAAAATCAGGCACCACCCAAGGCTCCAAATCTCATTTCGATTCCACATCCCGCTCTCCAGACATGACAGGCACCATGAATGTACGGGGGTCAAATGAAAAATTACTCTCTACTTTCATCTCCATTGGAGGGAGAGAGAGAGAGAGAGTGTTTAATTAAATCACTTCAGAGTCAGCAAGTACACGGAGAAGAATTTCAGACAGCAGCATGACTTCCCACTACGAAGAAAAACACAGAGTTTTGTTTACAATCAGAGAGCCTGTTTCTGCCGGAAAAAAACGGAATGCAACATTCTCCCTCTGGCAAGAAACTGTGGAATGGATTAAGACCATCTTCATATATCCGTAATGCGGAGGAGAACTCCAGAGTGCAAGGGTTTATGTATTATACATCAGACGACATGGGCTGCATAACGCACAGGAGATAACTCCCTTACATGTGAGTAACTTATAATTACTCTCAGAACTTAATTACTTACATAACAAGCCTTACACTCTTTGGCCCAATTAATTCATCACTAGAGTCACCAGACATAGATAATCCCCCATGCACACATATGGTGAGGCACACACACACACACACACACACACACACACACACACATACACACAAAGACACACACACACACACACACACACACACACACACACACACACACACACACACACACACACACACAGACAGACAGACAGACAGACAGACAGACAGACAGACAGACAGACAGACAGACAGACAGACAGACAGACAGACAGACAGAGACAGACACACACACCACAACAGTATGTACACAAAAGACAAATACACACACACACACATACACGAGAAGAGCACATGCACAAATGCAAACACACGTGAAATTCCACATAAATGTATTAAACTCAGCATGTCTGTCTCCATCCAGAGGCTCTCAGCGCCCGCAGCTGCATCTCATGAGTGCTCTACACGACTAACGAGTTCTGAACTGAAAGAGTCTGACAGGCAACTTAATGACAAAGTTCTGCAATGCACTTTAGCTTTCTATTACTACGCACATAACACAAGGGTATACAAACTGACCAGGGTCCTTAATATGAGTGTCGGTCACAGACAAATACATATCCATATACACGCTTCAGTATATATGCATACAACACCAGCATGCATCTGTATGCAGAGACACACACATACAGTGGGGAAAATAAGTATTTGAACCCCTGCCGATTTCGCAAGTTTGGCCACTTGCAAACAAATGTGTGATCTATAATTGTAATGGTAGGTGTATTTTAACCGTGAGAAACAGAATATCAACAAAAAAATCCAGAAAACTGCATTTTATAACATTTATGACTTTATTTGTATTTGATGCAGAAAATAAGTATTTGAACCCCCAAGCAAACAGCAACAATTCTGGCTCCCAATGAACAGTTATGTGCCCAAGAAGCACACAGATTAGT
The DNA here is from genome assembly GCF_900700415.2 of Clupea harengus. NCBI lineage: Eukaryota > Metazoa > Chordata > Actinopteri > Clupeiformes > Clupeidae > Clupea > Clupea harengus. The sequence continues at coordinate 10,400,897 of NC_045171.1, forward strand.
CCTCATTAGGCCTAACAAGGTACACCTGATCTCAACTGGTGACGTGTATAAAAAAAACCTGTCCAAAAAATCATACTTCACACCTTCAACCTCACCACCATGGGCAAGACCAAAGAGTTGACCAAGGACGTCAGAGATAAGATTGTAGACCCGCACAAGGCTGGAATGGGTTACAAAACCATCGACAAGCAGCTTGGTGAGAAGCAGACAACTATTGGTGCGATTATTCGTAAATGGGGGCAACACCAAACAACTGTCAATCGCTCTAGGTCTGGGGCTCCATGCAAGATATCCCCTCGTGCGGTATCGGTGATCATCCGAAAGGTGCAGAATAACCCCAGAACTACACACGGGGAGCTTGTGAATGATCTCAAGGCAGCTGGGACCACAGTCACCAAGAAAACCATTGGCAACACACTACGTCGTAATGGTTTGAAGTACTGCAGCACTCGCAAGGTCCCCCTGCTCAAGGAAGCACATGTACAGGGCCGTCTGAAGTTTGCCAATGAACACTTAAATTATTCTAAGGAGGATTTGGGGACAGGATGTGGTCAGATGAGACCAAAATCAAGCTCTTTGGCATCAACTCGACTTGCCGCGTTTGGAGGGGTAAGAATGCTGAATATGCCCCCCAGAACACCATCCCCACCGTCAAGCATGGAGGTAGAAACATTATGCTTTGGGGCTGTTTCTCTGCCAAGGGTACAGGACGACTCCACTGCATCGAGGGGACTATGGATGGGGCCATGTAACGTGGAATAATGGGCTTGAACCTCATTCCCTCATTCCCTCCCATTGAAAACGCAACCTTAAGGATTTGGAGAGGATCTGCAAAGAGGAGTGGACCAAAATCCCTCCTGAGATGTGTGTAAACCTGGTGACCAACTACAAGAAAAGTCTGACGTCTGTGCTTGCCAACAAGGGTTATTCCACCAAGTACTTAAGTCATGTTTTGCTAGGGGTTCAAATACTCATTTTCTGCATCAAATGCAAATTAAGTCATAAATGTTATAAAATGCAGTTTTCTGGATTTTTTTGTTGATATTCTGTTTCTCACTGTTAAAATACACCTACTATTACAATTATAGATCACACACTGTATACATGCTCACACAGACACAGACACGCGCGCGCACACACACACACACACACACACACACACACACACACACACACACACACACACACACACACACACACACACACACACACACACACACACACACACACACACACACACACACACAGTCCATCAGTTAGGCCCACAGTATGCAGTGCATGAGAAGTTAATCTGTGACCCCGGCAAGGTCCCCTTTTCCGTCTCTGGCAGCCGCTTGTGATTGTGCGAACATTAAAAGTGTCATAGGAAAGCAAAGAGAAGAAGATCGACTCCTCACAACTGTCTGCTTTTCAGCAGTGCGGCTCTGTAGTGGACGCAGCGCTTCCAATTCTCAAAGAGTCTGGCTTCCATTCAGAGGCGGCTGTGCCCTGCTGTGTCTGCACCGCAGAAGCCCCCTCTCCACTCGCTCTTTCTCTCGCTCATATCAACTCTGATAGGCAACACACACACACATACACACACACACACACACACAAACACACTCACCCACCCACACACACCTACACACACAATTTACACAAAAACAAGTACTTTAGTGTGTGCTTGTTCACCTTCACACTCCGGCTATGAGGAGGGAACACTTGTCCTTCACCCACTCTAAATACACACACACACACAGACACACACACACACACAGACACAGACACACAGACACAGACACACACACACACACACACACACACACACACACACACACACACACACACACAGTCGGGAGAAGCACCATGCTCATTTCCCTCAGACATTTCCATCAATATTCACAACACATTCATGGACCACCGCCAGCAAATTACAACTCAGTCTCTCTCTTCTCCTTTCTCATCCATATGCTTTTCTCACCCCCAGTATTCCAATTCTGCATCATTAAAGCTTAATTCAAAGGCTATCATTAATCTATTAAACACATATCACTAATCTAGAGCTTCAGTACTTTACCAACCCTCTATGCAGACTTCATGTCCAAATTAGTAACGTCTTTACTAATGTACGACTACAGCAAAGTATGCATTCATACTGATTAGTTATTTTGTTGCCAAGGTGCTTAACGATAACAACCCAATAACGAGGGATAAATGATCACTGTTTTCTTTTACTGAACAGAGTTGAGGGCTTTCACCATCTCAAGTGGAAGAAGTTCTAGCCAGGTGTGCCTGAGTTCATTAATCAGGCAGAGGTGTCGATAAGAGTCGCTGCTTGAGCAAAGAGCTAATTAAGATGTGATGATTTCAGTGCGGCGTGCTGTCACCCACATGGAGGATGCCTTCCAGGGGCCGAAGGGGAGAGGATGCTAATTGGTCTCCGTAAATGAGAGGGCCACTTGATCCGTCCTCACTGAGCTCCTGGCATATTGGTCTCGTTAGTGACATGATCGATAACGCTTCGGACGGCTTCCTGTGGACAGATACGGGGCTGGAGGAATGTCATCTAACCGACTGGGAGTCAAGGAAAAGATGCCAGTGCATTTTGCAGGCTTTCTTTCAACTGCTGCCACTGAAATATCCATCTTTCTCTCCCTACCCTTCTTACTCTCTCTCTCTTTATCTCTCCCCATCTCTCTGCCTTTTTTTCCCCTTTTCTTTCATCCATCTATCCATCTATCTATCTAACCACCCATCACTCCATCCATCTTCCGTGACTCACTCGCTCAGCTGTCCAATTCTTATTTCCATTACCTGTTTCATCAGCAGCCTTCTCCCACTGGCCTGGCAGTTCAACCGGAGTCAGATTGCATTCTATCTACCTTGTTTTCGTACTACTGCTACTTTACCTTCACTTCTACTCTCTATAGAGTACAACCTTCCTTTTTTTCTACTCTCTATAGAGTACAACCTTCTCTCATTTCTACTCTCTCTAGAGTACAACCTTCCTTCATTTCTACTCTCTACGCAGTACCACTTTCCTTAAATGTACCGTGTGTGGTTTTTAGTGTCATCTAGTGGTGAGGTTGCTGAATTGCAACTAGCTGAATAACCTTCCCCTTAACAAGCGTGTCCAAGTACCTACGTCAAATGCCATAACAATGCAAAAAGCATTGAGCTAGTGTTTAGGTTTGTCCTTTCTGGGCTACTGTAGAAACATAGCGGTGCAACATGGCGGATTACATGGAAGAGGCCCCACTCCCTATGTAGATATGAAGGACTAACGGAATCTAAAAAAACAACGATAGTTACAGGTACACTAATGAAATCATAATTATGAAAACTATAATTGTAATTAACCTTTCATTTCTACTCCCTATACTGTACAACTTCCCTTCATTTCTACTCTAAATTAAGCAACTATTATCTCCTCCTTACGTACTCTCTCTCTCTCTCTCACACACACACACACACACACACACACAGACACACACACACAAACACACACACACAATCTGCCTATTGTTCTCGTTAGGCACAGAACACTAATAAATGTGGATGGATATTTTAAAGAGGTTACTG
>NC_045171.1:10406957-10424457 GCF_900700415.2 Clupea harengus
TGTGTGTGTGTGTGTGTGTGTGAGTATGAGTGCCAACATGAGTGTGTGTGTGTGTGTGTGTGTGTGTGTGTGTGTGTGTGTGTGTGTGTGTGTCTTTCAAGAGAAGAATGTGTAAAAGAGGGCCAGTGTATTCTGTATTCTTGCAGGAGCACGACACCAGATGGCGGAGACAGTCCTCTCTGCATGCATGTGCGTGGGTGTGTGTGTGTGTGTGTGTGTGTGTGTGTGTGTGTGTGTGTGTGTGTGTGTGTGTGTGTGTGTTAGAGGGAGACTGTGACCGTGTGTGTGTGTGTACTGTTTTTCTGTGGGAGCTGCAGTCCTCTCTTCCGTATCTCTGCGTCATGCACACTCACGCTCATCTTGCTAATCTCTCAGGCACCCCTCTCTCTCTCTTTCTCTCTCTCTCTTCACCCCCTTCTTTCCCTCTTTCCCCTGGCTCTTACTCTTTCCCTCCTTCTCTCTCCATTTGATCTCTTCCTCTCCTCCTCTCTCCCCTCATCATTACTCCCTTTCAGTCACTCCCCTCTCTCCATCTCCATCTCCTTCTCTCTCTCCCTCGCTCTGGCTCTCTCAGCAGCGTGGGGTCAGAGGTCAGGTTTGGAGACAGCGCGGTCGTAGCTCCACTAATGAGTCGCTTGTCTTCCCCCCAGTGGCCTCGGCCCAAGCCAGAGCAACAAGTTCATTACGGCTCAGCCTCCACTCGCTGGCCCCTGGCCTCTCAGCGCCTCGGAGATTACCCATCAGGCACCTCCCCCCCCCCCCCCCCACTCCACTCCTGTCCACTGAAGGCAGATAACGGCAGCCTGACTGACAGAGGGGAGGGAAGGGGGCATGCCGCAGCACACTGTGCACTTAGGAAACAGGCTGCAATCTAGAACCGCTAAGGGTCCTTTGGCTCGGCTCCACTAAGGGTCCCTCAAGTCTTTAGAACCCTCTGCTGGAGGGGGCCTTTGGCTGACAGTTCCCAGCCATGCAGAATCCCTTTGACAGAGGGGGGTCTGCTTTGGAAATAAGGCACTGAGCTTCACAGGATGTCTTGTTTCCAAAAAAAAAAAAAAACCTAAAGAAAAAGCGCAAAACAGGGCTAACTGCAGGCTGGCGATCAGCTCTGATGACACGCTGGTTGGTCAGCAGACATTGCTGTGATGGTTGGGTGTAAAGACCATGGAGAGGTTAATAGGAAAACAAAAATCCAGCCAGCCAATCGGATCAAGCTCTGTGCCGATGATTGGGGCGGGCGTGTCGCTAAGATGAAACCGCCGCCGTCGCCACAGCACCAGGATCAGCTGACAGGCTTCTGATGTGTGTGTGTGTGTGTGTGTGTGTGTGTGTGTGTGTGTGTGTGTGTGTGTGTGTGTGTGTGCTCCGGCAGCAGAGATGGGGTCTGGGGAGTTTTTCCCTCTAGTTCCCACTGCCAACAATAAGCATCTCTGAGCTGGTTTCAGTCATGGGTGAATATCAGAAATGGATTTCACACACACACACACACACACACACACACACACACACACACACACACACACACACACTGACAGACAGACAAACACACAAAGCCCTGGGGGCAGTATATGGAAAGGAGAAATAGGGAGAGGAGAGGAGAGGAGATGAAAGGAAAAGAGAGGAGAGGAAAGGAGAAATAGGGAGAGGAGAGGAGAGGAGATAAAAGGAAAAGAGAGGAGAGGACAGGGGAGGAGAGGAGAGGAGAGGACAGGGGAGGGGAGGAGAGGAGAGGACCGGGGAGTTGGGGAGAGGAAAGGAGAGGAGAGGAGAGAAGAGAAGAGAAGAGAAGAGAAGAGAAGAGAAGAGAAGAGAAGACAGAGATGCCATCATGTGACCTAAACCCTCGCTGCCCCTCGTCTGTTTGTCTTGGAACATCAGCTCTGTTCTGGCTGTCAGAACGCCTTTTGGCTTTGGACGAGAAAAATAAAACCTTCTCAAAACACACACAACGCGCACATATGAATACACACAGACACACACATACATACTCAACCACACAGAGACACATAGATACACACACTAACACACACTCATAGTCAGACACATACACACACACACACACACACACACACACACACACACACACACACACACACACACACACACAGTCAACACACACGTGTTCTACATCACTTCTCTCTGGATAAGTTGGCTTCTCTCTCCTCCTCTGTCAGTTGCATGTGCGTCTCCAGCTCAAGTATCAAATTCAAGTCTGTTTCCTCTGGCAGAAGTGAAACCTGCTTTACCAATTTGCTGAGCACTTCCTGACAACTACAGCGGCTAGGACAGAGGGTGAGAGGACGCGAGAGTCAATCATCTTCTTCAGGTCAATCAACCTCCCAGCCATACAGTAATCAGACCTCTAGACGGTTACAGTTCACATGCTTCCACTTTTGAGGGGAAAAGAAGATGCAAATATGCTTCAATGTAGCTTCAATTCATTTGAGTTGAGAATTTAGAGTGCTTTATAAAGTGGATGTTTTAAGTGGCTTGAGGGAGTGCTTTTGCCCCAAAGCTTTTTGGTCTGACATTTCTGTAACTGTGGAAAAAAGAGGAACATCTCTCATCTATCTTTAAGGCAACAATTGTTATGTAGAACATGTGTGTGTTGTCTGTGTGTGTGTGTGTGTGTGTGTGTGTGTGTGTGTGTGTGTGTGTGTGTGTGTGTGTGTGCATATTTAAATTGGCTCTTGGTTGTTTAGCACGCCATCAGAGGATTTTACAAAGCTAAGTAACTAGAGCTTGCTGTAAATTGGAAGAGCCTAATGCATCTGGCCCTGATGGGCCACATATAGGGTCAAACACAGGATGAGATTTAACCACCAGCAACCACAGGCTGATGTATTTCCATCACAGGTTGTGGTTTTTCCACTATGAGCATTTTCCCCCATCAGCCTTCCCCCATCCAACAGAGATTAAAATGTTCAAACATGTTTCCTTGATGAAATACCAATGTAGATGTTTCTGTAGGAAAACCCTGGAAAACCCATTTGAACCGCTTCATGCTCATGCCTGGTCTTCAGCCGGTGGTGCCCATGGTTACTATGTGTGCTGACAGTAAACGCATCACGCACGTACAGTACAGTCTATCTCCAGTCTGCAGCCACAGCTACTGTTAGCCAGAGCTACTGTTAGCCACAGCTACTGTTAGCTGATGCACCAACGCCACTGAGACCATCCAGGGAGTGTGGTTGCCGTGGCTGCAGAATCTGGAGGAGTGTGTGCGTGTCTGTCAGTGTGTGCGTGGGTTTGTGTGTTTAGGAATGTGAGGATAAACATGTAATGTGCATGTGTGTGTGTGTGTGTGTGTGTGTGTGTGTGTGTGTGTGTGTGTGTGTGTGTGAGAAGTTCTAACCTATGAAGCCCAGCTGTGAGAACTCGAGAATCATCCACTCTTCTGATGGCTGCTGCAGGGCGAAGTTCTTCATGGTGGTGAAGTAGTTTGGACGCGCCACTATGTCATCCTCCAGCTGGAGACGAGAGAGAGAGAGAGAGAGAGAGGGAGGGAGAGAGAGGGAGAAATGAGCCTCATTTTTTGACGGAATGTACAAAATACCACAATATAAGAAATGCATATTACAAACAATTTGAAGACATCCATCCAGGTTTCATAAACCTAACGACCCAACAAAAACTACCATTCCTCCTGGGGGAAATAGAGACCTGTAACATTTTAGCCTCTGAATATGTGCAGTCCTGCCACATCCTCCGAGAGCAGGCCATACCATCAATAGACATAGGCCTGAACTCATAGGTTTTTTTTTTTTTTTATCTATTCTTATCTATTATATGTTTTTTCTTTACGTAATTATTATAATTGTAATGTTTTTTATTTAAACATCTTTATTTTATGTTTTATTTTTTTATTTTTATTATTATTTATTTAATGAATTAACTTATCTGTTCCTGTATTACCATTGTTGTTATTATTGTTGTTATTATTATTGTTCTTATTGTTTAAGTGCTTTGGCAACAGTGTACCATACATTCATGCCAATAAAGCCATTGAAATTGAAAAATTGAAATTGAGAGGGAGAGAGGGAGAGAGAGAGAAAGAGAGAGAGAGAGGGAGAGAGAGGGAGAGGGAGAGAGAGAGAGAGGGATGAGAAAGATAGACAGAACAACACAAAGGAAGATGTGGGGAGAAAGACAAAGGGAGAAACAGAGGAGGAGAAAATAAGATTGTTAGAGAGTGAGAGGAAAAGAGAAACACAAAAAGAGAGATATACCAAACATACATAGTATAGTATAGTATAGTATAGTATAGTATAAGTATAACCAAATCAAAATTTCTATGACGCAAGCCCTGGTGATAATAGCAGCGGTTGATTCTGTGAAAGTTCCTTCGTGACCTCAGAGCGACTCTCCCCACTGTCCACCCGACTGGCCCTCACGTCCTCTGCCCACTCTTCAATTAAAGCACCAGATACAATTAAGCACAGTCTAGCAGGCCATCATGCCCGCTGTGGAAGGGCCACGCTGCCACTCAGAGTCATATTCCTCACTCGGGTTCCACTTCTCCGTTACCACGGCGAACAAAGTGACAGTGCCGTGAGATAATGGGTTTAAAGACGAGCGCAGGGTTCCGCATTCCGCCACGGTCATACCAGGAATATTCAGAGAGAGATGCAGGGAGACGAGGAGGGGATAGAAGGAGAGAGAGGAAGATAGAGAGGAAAAGAGAGACAGAGAGACAGAGAAAAGGGAAGAGAGAGACAGAAAGATGTGTGTAGAGAGAGGGAGTATAGTGGGAGAAATGAAGAGAAACTGCGAGAGGGGGAGAGAGAGAGGAGGAGAGAGAGAGGAGGAGAGAGAGGGCAAAAGCAAAAAAACACATAGAGAGAAACAGAGTGAGGAATATTGAGACAGGGAGAGTGAGAAGAGAGAGACGGAAAGAGAGAGATGAGTGAGAAGAGAGAGACGGAGAGAGAGAGACGAGAGATAAAGAGGGGTATAGCAAGGGGACTGTGAAGAACATCTCAGCACCGGATAGAACACTGAGGCCTCAGAACACATTGATTTCTTTTGTGATGAAATAGACATCAGACATTTGCTGTCCAAAATTGCTCTCAGAAAGAAAAAGTAATGTGGAAATGTGGAAAAAAACAAACAAAAGTAACCTTGGCTTCAACCAGCAAACACTGACTTTTAGGCCATCCTTAAAATGATGTTGGTTTGACTCAACTGGGCTTGACCTTTTTTTTCACGTTGTTTGATCTGCCGACTTGTTGACTACAACTTTCTGTTGCGACTGAGTAAAACATTTTAAGGCAATATTGACTTCTGAGCGGCCCTGAAGCTGCTGGGTGAGGCGTGCAGAGATGGTTGGTGCTTATTGATTAATCACGGCGCTTATTGATTAATCTAGGCGTGAGAGGAAGATAAAACGCGCCATTTATGAAACCATCAAGAGTATTTTTTTTACCAGAGGTTATGTGGTAAATACAGCAAAAGGAATGATAGCTTACAGGGTTATCATGTTGAAGTTACTGTCACTGAACACACGCAAAACGGCAGATGAAATGTAGGTTTTCATTAATCAACATTGGTACTGGTAGATTCAAGTAATTCTGCCATGTATTATTCAAGTAATTCTGCCATGGTGCCATTTAAGTGTTAGCAACTTTATAGTAAAATTCAACTGTCGACTTGACCTTGGGGCAATCTTAGAAATTCTCTGGTTTAACTGTCTAATGTTGGTGCTGTCGATGGAGACATACAGTATATCATTTGAGTTTTTTCATTGAGCCACCTTTTAGTGTTGCATTCGGGGTCATGCTTTTACTATTCATGAGCCAGCTGACATGTATCGTGTATCAATCGACACATAGTGTGACAACATAGTTTGGACAAACGACTTATTTTTGGTGATGGAGAGTAAAAATAAGTATTTACCCACGTATCCTACCCATTTTGTTCTTAGATTTGGATGTCACAGCAAACCAACATATTCTTAAGGATGGCCTTCTTAGTGTGGACAAGAAAACTAGGCCACAACCTTCCTCAAACAAGGCAAATAAAAACGTTTGTAGTTTTTCCCAAAGCTCTCCGAGCTATTAATTGTACTTAATTGAAACCCATGTACTGATACATGGGTTTCAAAGCTCTACTGATTAACTGATCCTTGGCCATGCCCGGGAGCACACTAACACGGGCCTGAACAGAGGGCACCCAACAAAACTACAACTCCCTTCACCCCCCCCCCCCCCCCCCCCCCCCACCACCAGTGTGGCGCTTCCAAAATGCACTGATTAAGCTGTCTTGAATTTCACACACCAGTAAGCTCACTCTCAATAACAAACAAATCATCAAAACAAAGAAATTGAATTAGTAAGTCAGTAAATTTACTGAACTAATAGAAAAACAAAGCAATGAGAAACATTCAAGGCTGAAAACAAACTGAGTTAGTGCTGCATTACGTTTGCACAGTACACACACACACACACACACACACACACACACACACACACACACACACACACACACACACTGCTGCGATTTCCAATAAAGATTTTGTCACTTTTTGAGCTAATGAAAAACAACCTGTTTAACTCATAAGATGTGCGCAGAGGAAGACTATATCGCCACGAGAGGAAGACTATATCGCCACGAAAGGAAGACTATACTGTCACGAGAGGAAGACTAACACCAACCTCCGTATAGGCAAGTCTCACCACTCAACAGCCATCTTTGTCCTTAACTGGTTTGTCTCCTGCTATAATGTCTCTTCTCACGCGGGACTAGTTAACCCAGCAGGTGTTGGGCTGAGGTTCCACACACCTGTCGTGTCCAGTCCAATGCTATCCTACAAATTAGAATGCCGCTGGGGCGGTAGATGCCTCCATGGTAACGGGAAGGCCAAGAAAAAAGGTCCATTTCCTGATCAGTGGCTATTACGGTAAACACACTCTACTCACCACAGGCCACGGCTTCGGCTCAGACAGGCAGACACCAGTGGAGGTATGAACATTTGCTGATTGCTGCATCTATTCTATTCTATTCTGTGTGTGCGTGTGCGTGTGCGTGTGCGTGTGCGTGTGCGTGTACATCTGCGTGTGTGTGTGTATGTATGAAAGAGAGGCAGAGAGAGAGAGAGGACTTTGCATGTGTGTAAAAAATTGCTGACCGGAATGTTCATCTTCATGTGTGTGTGTGTGTGTGTGTGTGTGTGTGTGTGTGTGCATCACACCCATCGATCACCTTGTGAGTGGTTCTGTCTGCTTGAACAGTTCTATTAGTCGGAGCACGTAAAGCCAGCGTCCTACACACACCCCTGCCCTCCTCCACATGGGTAGAACCATACACACATACACACACACACCAGTCTCTCTTACATACACACACACACACACACACACACACACCAGTCTCTCCTACATACAGACACACACCCCTGCCCTCCTCCACATGGGTAGAACCACACACACACACACACAAACACACACACACACACACACACACACACACACACACACAAGTCTCTCCTACATACACACACATACCCATGCCCTCCTCCACATGGGTAGAACCATACACACATACACACACACACACACACACACACACACACACACACATACACACCAGTGTCTCTTATATAAATAAACAAACACACACACACACACACACCCCTGCCCTACTCAACATGGGTAGAACCACACACACACACACACACCAGTTTCTCTTACATACACACACACAGACACACCAGCCTCTCTTACATACACAAACACACACTCCTGCCCTCCTCAACATGGGTAGAACCATACACACACACACACACACACACACACACACACACACACACTAGTCTCTCTTACATACACACATTCCAGGCAGCAAAACAGAGCAGATTGGGGGGGGGGGGGGGTTATGATGGAGATTCTGAAGGAGAAGTGAAGGAGAGTAAGGGAAACAGCCAGACAGCGAAAGAGGATCACAGAAGGAAAGAGACAATTCAGAGTGTAACATGGTGACAGAGTGGAAAACACAGCCAGAGAAACAGAAGCAGAAGAGATGGAGAGAGGGAGTGACAGAGACACAGAGAGAGAAATAAAGGAAGAGACAGGCAGAGAGAGATGAAGAAGAACAGAGAGAGGTAGAGGGAGGGAGAGAGAGAGAGAGAGAAAGAAATAGAAGAAGAGCAGAGACAGAGAGAGAAAGAGAGAGCAAAAGCGATAGAGAGAGAGAAAGAGAGAGAGAGAGAGAGAGGGTACTCTTCTTCTCTGATTTGGCCGGGTTAGCGCGTGCCTGACAGAAACGGCATCTTCCACTTCCTCTCTGGAACCAACGTGGAAGTAATTACCCCGAGCCTTCAGACGCCGCCACATCTGCTCAGAGAGAGCTCCGAGCTAAACACAGAGCTGTCAAAACACACTCGCAGCCCAGTGCTCTCAGTGACACACACACACACACACACACACACTGGTCAAAGCACAGTGGAAACCTCAAAAACACTCTCCTTTAGACAGACAGACAGAGAGACAGACATACATCAAGTCCAGTACAGAGTTCTTACACTCTTGTAAATAAGTCCTTCCCACCACACACAACACACACACACACACACACACACACACACACACACACACACACACACACACACACACACACACACACACACACACACACACACACACACACACACACACACACACACACACACACACATACCCACAAACACACAAACAAACTCACAGCCTACTGCATTATGCATGGATACACACTTATACACATGAGAGCACTGCAGACACACTCAAAACATACAGTGCATGGCTCGGACACAACACACCCTCATATAAACACACACACACACACACACACACACACACACACACCAAACATACAGAAAGCCCCATCAGTATCCACCACACACTCCCACACAAATCCAGCTATGCTCACAGACCATCTAGTGTTAATATCGGTGACAGCCAAAGGTGCATCATCTATGAAACTAGGCAGAAAGACAAAGTTAATAACATGGCAAAGAATCCTTCACCAGAGCTCCTCTTGGCTTCCATCAAAAACAAACATTCATGTGCTCTCTTGCTCTCTGTCACACTCACACAGATATGCGCGCGCACACACACACACACACACACACACACACACACACACACACACACACACACACACACACACACACAGACTTAATTTCTAAATTTCCCAAAACACAGCTAACCACGTGCAGTGTACATGTGATGAACTATCAAAGTCACGGAACACAAACTGACATGCTATGCCAAAATAAAAAAGCTCTTGTCCATTTCCACATGTTCCACAAAATGTCTCAAACACCCGGAACAAATTTGATTTGTGTCAGCCTTGCAAAATATTGAGAGATCTCAGAACTAAGAGCTCCAGCTCCTGGCAGTTTAGTTGAGACCCCAGACCCAGACCCAAAGAATGTTCTAGAAAGCAGGACAGTTGCGTGCGTGCGTGCGTGCGTGCGTGCGTGCGTGCGTGTGGACAGGGGGCAGCATCTTGTACCTGCACATAGTAAGTTCCTTTAGACTGGGCATACATCATCAGGAAACAGTAGTCCAGGTTCTGCTTCGTCCGCCACCTGAAAAACCAAACGGAGAAGGACATTAACCACATGTGATACCGCAACACATTTGCGTTACGTTTCCTCATATAGCTGACGCTTCTATCCCAAGGCAACTTACAGTCCAGGTACACATTTCATTACTAGCCTATGTGTGCTACCCCCCCCCCCCACACACACACACACACACACACACACACACACTGAGGGAGAGAGAAAACAAACTGATAAAGACATTAACCACACGTGATACCGTGACACATTTGCGTTACGTTTCCTCATATAGCTGACGCTTCTATCCCAAGGCAACTTACAGTCAAGATACACATTTCATTACTACCCGTTGTGTGCTACCCACACACACACACACACACACACACACACACACACACACACACACACACACACACACACCCCAAAGCAACTTACAATCCAGATACACATTTCACTACTAGTCTATGTGTGCTACCTAGGAATTGAACCCATGATGTTAGAGTTGATCTTAGTAGCACCTCACAGCACCAGCTGAGGCACAGCAGCACGCATAACTGATGTGTATAAGGGAACAGGCAATTACACACTGTGTTTGAGCCAGAGCTAGCTAACAGAACATCGTGCCCGAGAAAGCGCTGCTGGTTAACCGTACTGTTGCCATACTCTGGCTCCTGTAGTGAATGGCTGGTTAACCGTACTGTTGCCATACTCTGGCTCCTGTAATTAACAGCACTGTTGCCATACTCTGGCTCCTGTAATTAACAGCACTGTTGCCATACTCTGGCTCCTGTAATTAACAGCACTGTTGCCATACTCTGGCTCCTGTAATTAACAGCACTGTTGCCATACTCTGGCTCCTGTAATTAACAGCCTGTTGCCATACTCTGGCTCCTGTAATTAACAGTGCTGTTGCCATACTCTGGCTCCTGTAATTAACAGTGCTGTTGCCATACTCTGGCTCCTGTAATGAATGGCCGGTTAACAGTGCTGTTGCCATACTCTGGCTCCTGTAATTAACAGTGCTGTTGCCTTACTCTGGCACCTGTAGTGAATGGTATGTCAGCAGGCTGGGCTGCCTGTGGTACGTGACATGCTGTTTGACACGCAGGCTGTCTGCCTATACTTAAGGAAGTGCCCGTGAGAGCAATTATAGGGACAGAAAGGCTGCAAGTATTGAAGGATATCATTGGATGTTTCAGCGAAAGCGTGATTGATGGCAGGCACTGAACACACTCACACACACACAGACACACAAACACAAACACACACACACACACACACACACACACACACACGCATGCACGCACACACACACACACACTTATACATATGTATGTATTTATGAGGTACAGTGTGCTCCTGTTTCCTGTTTGTTTTATCTTTAGTTGGTAACCCTTTACTATAGGGAACTAATGTTAGCCATTAACACATAACTAATCAGTGTCTGTATTACTATAGGGAACTAATGTTAGCCATTAACACATAACTAATCAGTGTCTGTATTAGTGCCCAATAAGGTCTGCATTAAGCACCATTACTAATTAATTAGTCCAGTATTCACCAATTTCTTGTTCTTATTGAATGGGTAATTTATTCTTGGTACATCCTTAATAATGAACTAGTCGGTCTTAACCTAAGGTTACTGATATATAGCAAGGATCAAAATACAAGGTTTATAGATTTTTAATATACTGTCTGAATATACCACTTAGAGTGGCAGAATATTTGTAGAATAGGTATTCCTACCTGCAAAATTGTCTTTTTTTTCTAAATAAATTGTTTAAACTCTCACAAGGATTTCATCCTTTTTATGTTCTCATTCGAAGACTATCAGCCTTCGCTTTAGAACAAGGAGCTTGTAATGATATAATATGTAGGTATCACCTTTTGAAGTGCACTCATTGCTCCGTGCAGGGTCCCTGCCTGCCAGTCACCACTAGCAGCCTGGGTGAGGACAATTACCAGAACTTGGACCTGCTGGGCCACTGCATTGAGCAATGGAACATTGTTTGTCAGTAGGAATACCTATTCTACAATTATGCTGTCTCTATAAGTAACATATTCAGACAGTGTGTTAGGAGACTTCCATTCTACATTCTATTTTAAATCTTATTATATATTATCAGTAAGCTTAGGTTGAGACCAACTAGTTGGTTATTAAAGATGTACCAAGAATAAAAGACATATTCAATGAGAAGAAGAAATTGCCGAATTCAGGCCTAATAAATTATCACTGATGCTTAATGCAGACTTTATAGGCATTTATGCAGACACCAATTAATTATGTGTTAATGGCTAACATTTGTTCCCTGAAGTAAAGTGTTACCATTTAGTTTTTGGTAGATTAGGAAGGATTGGAACCCTTAATACTCTTGTTAGGCTATGTGAGTCAATTGTCTGTAAAGTGTGTGTATGTGTGTGTGTGTGTGTGTGTGTGTGTGTGTGTGTGTGACATGCGGCCCAGGCAGAGCGCTGTGGTTTTGGGTCTGTCTGCCACAACTCTGATTAGAGCCAGAATGTTCTAGAGCCTCTGTCACAACCAATCAATAAGATCTTGCCAGAAAGAGGGGGGAGAAAAGGAGTTCATGGCACTGTGGACATGAGCGAGCACACACACACACGCACACACGCGAGCACGCACACACACACACACACACACACACACACACACACACAGTGGTGGAAAGTAAATAAGAAAATGTACACTTACAGGTACCAGATAAAGACAAAAATTGTACTTTCTACTCCACTACATTTATTTGACAGCTTTACTTACTAGGTACTTTTAAGATCAAGTCTTACAAAAACCACTGTGTGGTCGGGGTCACTTTTCAGGTGTCTAGAGTTGTTAACCGCTCCACTAACTAGTAATTTTGTCCTCTAAACTTGACACACTTTCATTTCAGTAAATATTCAATGATCAAGTATGATAAAATATCTCACCAAAGAAAAAGAAAAAGTCCCAAAACTAAAAACATTTTAGTCGCAGATTTGTGTCGCAGAACTTTGTTTTTTCTTCTTTCCTCTCCCATTAATTATCTCACCACCCCTCAGATAGATCTGGTGTCCCTGTGTATAAAACTGTATATAAAACAGTTCAATCTAGCTCTACCTCCAGTAGCTACAACAGTAACATGCTGCTTACACACAGATGCTTCAGTATTAATAATCTAATGTCATATATAATAATATATCAGTCAGAGGGACCAAACCAGTACTTTTACTTTCCTTAAGTAGGACTTCATGCTGGGCTTTTACTTTGCTGAATTGGTACGTTTGCTTAAGTAAAGGATCTGAATACTTCTTCCACCACTGTACAACACATACAGCCAGAGAGAGAGAGAGAGAGAGAGAGAGAGAGAGAGAGAGAGAAACAGACACATACACATACAGCCAGAGAGAGAGAGCGAGAGAAACAGACAGACAGACAAAAAGACAGAGAGAGAAACAGACACATACAAATGAACAGACAGACACACACAGACACTCAGGCAGGCAGGCGCACACACAAACACACACACACAGAGACACACACACACACACACACACACACACCCTCACTCAATCTTTAGCACACTGACTAACACGGACTGAATAAATACAATCAAGATAAGAGGGATCTATAATATCAGAGGTGCAGCCTGAGGCCTTCCCACCACATCAGAACCAACAAAGGCCTAATCAGAACAAGGAGGGAGAGAAGGGGGGGAGAGAGAGAGAGAGAGTGAGAGAGGGAGAGAGAGAGAGAGGGGGAGAGAGAGGGAGGGAGATAAAGAGAGAGAGAGAGAGAGGGAGGGAGAGAAAGAGAGAGGGAGAGAGAGAAATACACGACAAGGGAGAAGAATTGATAAACAGACAAACAGAAAAAGAGACAGAGAGCAAAAGAGAGTGAAAACCCCAATAAAAAAAAGAATGAAAGAGACAGCGCAGCGCAGACAGGGTAGAATAGGGAGCGAGCTGTGTGGTGAGAGGGTGCAGTTTTATGGGGGCCGTGTCCAGAGCCAGGCCGTATTTTCCACTCGGCTGCGGGACGAAACACAGAGTGAGAGTCTGCCTGCTCTACAGCCATCAATCCTGCTCAGGACGGGAGCGGGATCAGGGCTACAACAGTGGAGAGATCCCGCAGAAATATATTAGGTGTGTGTGTATGTGTGTGTGTGTGTGTGTGTGTGTCTGTGTGTGTGTGTGTGTGTGTGTGTGTGTGTGTGTGTGTGTGTGTGTGTGTGTGTGATAGAAATATAGTGAGAGGAACAGATATATATATATAAATACAGAGAAAGAGAAACAGGCTATGAGAGTGTTTTTGATGGAATGATTGTGATTGTTCGTGTGTGTGTGTGTGTGTGTGTGTGTGTGTGTGTCTGATTGTGAATCACAGTGTTCAGGAGTACCTCAGCCTCATCCTCATGCATAAACCATCTCACAGCGGTCACCAGCTTACCTCATTTCCTCTCCTACATCACACAATAAACACACTTTGCGCACACACACACACACACACACACACACACACACACACACACACATCACACAATAAACACACCTTGCACACACCTGCGTCTCCTGGTCTGTGTCCAAAACACTCACGCACACACACACACACACACAGATAGATATGCTGACACACACACTCTCTCAGATAGATGCGCACACCCACACATGCACAGGCTTGCACACAAACTCCACACAGAATATTTAACACACACACACACACACACACACACACACACACACAGACAGAATATTTAACACCGCCCTCTAACAGTCAGCGTGTTCCTTCATTATGCAGATTTTTGTCATTCCATTTGCTGTTTAAGTCATTGTGAAAAACTGTGTGTGTGTGTGTGTTTGTGTGTGTGTGTGTGTGTGTGCGTGTGTGTGTGAGTGAGAGAGAGAGAGAGAGAGAGAGTGTTTGCAGGATGAATAGTGTGTCCAGCGCTTCCCTAAACCATTAACTGTCGCGCCGTCACACCAGCTATCTGCCTGCCTAGTGGCCTCTCATTCGCCCTTAAATCAAACGTAGTGAACGAGGGATGTGTGCATGAGACAGCACCACACACACACACACACACACACACACACACACACACACACACACACACACACACACACACACCCACACAGACACACAGACACACAGACACACACACACACACACACACACACAGACACACAGACACACACACACACACAGTAACCCTGGCTCATTTAAAAGGAACGTGGCTAATTACTGCTAATAAACGTCTTGGAGTTAATGTCATAATTCTTGAAGCATGTGTGAGGACAGAGGCAAAGGCCCTTTGGGCAGATAATTGGAAGGAGTATTAGGCATGCTGCCTACACACTCTCACACACTCACACACACACACACACACGCACACACACATATATATATATGTATGTATGTGTGTGTGTGTGTATGTGTGTCTATATATATATATAGACTCAGGCATGCATTCACACACACAGACACACAATCACATGTTTACACAACACACACACACACACACACACACACAGACAGACAGACACACGATCACATGTTTACACAAAATACCAGCAGAGTGAACCAATACACAGGAAGTACACTACATTACAGGATGCAACGTCAATTCAGTCCGAGATACATATACACGGCGACACACACACACACACACACACACACACACACACACACACACACACACACACACACACACACACACACACACACACACACGCACACACGAACACAATGAGTCAAACGACACAATACAGGTTACAGTTGACAAATTCCACCCAACAGACAGTGGCTATCCATCCGCCACAAGAACAGGCGGCACAAGGGGAGCCAATCGATACTAAACATTGTCTGCCTTGCCTCAGGAAGGGCTCCCGGCTCACAGTGAGTAAGACATGCCTGCTGGTGCCAATCTATCCCCCTGTCCTCCTCCACCCACTCCAGCCACCAGGAGGCGATATAGAGGCATGGGGAGGAGGGGGCAGCCAGCGGACATGTAGACTATAGTTATCACCATGAGCTTTGACCTGCTCACCTTCACCGCAAAGCATTCTGGGATGTGTTTGCTGAAGAGTTGGGGGGGGGGGGGGGGTTCCTATTGCTGCACTATCCCCCCCCCAAACCAAATCCATAAGCTGGATCCTGATCATATCCCATAATATTTCATCTAATTTTTATCTCCTTCTCTATTTCCATCCTCTCCTTTTTGCTGCTCCCTCCTCCTGCTCCTCCTCTTCCCTGCCGTGGCCTTCCCTCTCTCTCCCAACCTCTTAGCCAAGACAAAAACACAAACCTCACTGTCACAAGGTACCATGGAAACCCCCTCTAAAAATACTGAGAGGTCACCCTTAGCACAGACGTACAAATGCAAAATGACAGACTGAGATAATTGACAAAACTCCACTACACTATTGAACTACAACCTGGCTTTCAGTTGCACTAGCCAGAGGTTAAGGCAGAAGGTATGTGTGTATGTCTGTGTGTGTATGTGTGTATGTGTATGTGTGTGTGTGTGTGTGTGTGTGTGTGTGTGTGTGTGTGTGTGTGTGTGTGTGGATGAGCAACAACTTGTTTCTCTATCAGCCTTTGATTGTGCGCAGTCGTAAAACGGCAGAGAAGCGCTAACCATTAAACCTCCACAAATACACAAAACAAACACTAATAAAAGCCCCGATGTGAGAGCGATCAAAAAGTTGAAACCTCGTGGAAGGAGGTGTGAGGAGCGAATGCAATAAACCACATATAAACAGAAAGAGAAGTGGCAAAAGCACACTATAAAAGAAACATCTGGATGAAAGAGCAGTGTGCCTTAAAGCTGGCTGGGTCCAGTAACAGCACACACACACACACACACACACACACACACACACACACACACACACACACACACACACACACACACATATATATATAGACACAGACACACACTCACACACACACCCACCCACCCACCCACCCACCCACACACACACACACACACACACACACACACACACACACACACACACACACAGTCGCATTGTAAAGGACAGAGAAGGGAGACCAGAATAAACACCAAACAGGGATGAAAAATGACTTGTGTGAAATGTTTTCTCTCCCGCTCTCTCTCTCTCTCTCTCTTTCTCTCTCTCTCTCTCACTCTCACACACACACATACACATACACATACACATACACATACACATACACGTACACGTACACGTACACATACACACACACACTTTGCACACAGGCAGACAGAAAGAGAGTGGGAGAGAAGGACAGAGAAAGGATGAATAAAAAATGCCACTGCAGTCTCTGCTGTTGTCAGACATGTATATATATTTTTATCTGACATCGATTGTGCTGCCTGGGCTGAGCTGGCGATGATGGGTCTGTGGCTGATTGGTAATTGATTAGTCTGCCTGTGTTGATCTGTTATAGGTTCATCTAGCCGTCTCTCTCTCTCCCTCTCTCTCTCTCTCTCTCTCTCTCTCTCTCTCTCTCTCTTTCTTTCTCTCTCTTTCTGTCTGTCTCTCTCTCTCTCTCTCTGTGTCTCTCTTTCTCTCTCTCTCTCTGCCTTTGAAGTGCGTTCACAGATACTCTTAATTAAAACACCAGCTAATGAAGTCTTATCAGTGTATTCTCTACTGACGAGATGGATTAAAAATGAGATTAAAGCAAATTAGATAGGACGCAAATTACATATTGGCATTGATGCATGGAAGAAGTCTGCGCCAGTTTGTGTGTGTGTGAGTGAAGTGCATGATTGTGTGTGTTTGGGTGTTTTCATCTCGCATGATGGTGTTCTCAGTACACTTACTGATGTATGTGTGTGTTTCTATGTGTGTGAGTGTGTATGTTTGTGTGTGTGTGTGTGTGTGTGTGTGTGTGTGTGTGTGTATGTGTGTGAAGAAGAAAAAAGAGAGTGAGACCATGCATGATTGCATCTGCACATTTAATTCTAATTGCTTTCTATT
>NC_045171.1:10431957-10436957 GCF_900700415.2 Clupea harengus
CATTTAGACAGACACACACACACACACACACACACACACACACACACACACACACACAGAGGAGGCACATTTAGATCTCTCCCTCTGCCGAGCTTACTGATGCAGTCCTTTAATGACAAACAGGAGCATCAGGGAGGATTTGGAAGTTTGTGTGCTCACGACTAACACAGATACACACCACTCACACACGCACTGGCTCTCATACACACACTCACATTCTTATCCCCCCTCTATCACACACACACATTCATATGCACTCTATCTTTCTCTCGAACACACACGCACACGCACACACACACACACACACACACACACACACACACACACACACACACACACACACACAATAATCTACACGTTCACCCTGTTGGACACAGAACCAACAAACACATGTAGGACAGATCACACAGACATATTCACCCCCATATAGACCAAAAGACAAAGACATACACGGTCACAACTACATAAATGCATACATGGTCACACACACACATTTAGTCATCTTGTCACCATGGCAACAGTCACTCAATGAGATACTTACAGGCGCTTCAAGTTGTCAGCCACACTATTGGCGTACTGCTGGTCCGTCTGCAGAGAGGGAGCAAACAGAGAGAGAGAGATGGTGAGCGAGAGTTTGGGCGTGGATGGACTGATGGATGGACTGATGAATGGATGGATGGATGGATGGATGGATAGACTCAGGGAGAAAGGGAAAGATGGATACATGGATGAATAGATGGATGACTGGGTGGATTGGATCAGAATAGCGATGAGTTCCAGGGAAGGATCTGCCCCCATGGAGGGAAGCTCCGTCCAGCGCCTGTGTCCCAGCATCTCCCTAGTGGAATATAGCAGCTAATTGGGATAATGTTCTGGAATGTTCTGTTGTGGAGGGTGAGAATGGACTGGCACGAGCTCACATTCACTCATGTACTGACACAAGCACAGATATGTTACACACACACACAAACACACACACACACTTTTTATGGATGAAATAAGAATGTCCTTTGGCAGAAGCATAATACAAACACAAACACACTCACACGCATGAAATAGGTGTCCACTGTCTAAAGAAACAGTTTGTAGCAGTCTTAAACAAACCACCAGGCCGTGTAGTGACTGCTCATATTCCTTCTCTTACTGCGCCTCACACATTTTCACCGACCAATCAGCATTCAGTTATCTGTGCTAATAGACAACTCAGCATTCACAGTTATCTGTGCTAATAGACAAATCAGCATTCACAGTTATCTGTGCTAATAGACAAATCAGCATTCACAGTTATCTGTGCTAATAGACAACTCAGCATTCACAGTTATCTGTGCTAATAGACAACTCAGCATTCACAGTTATCTGTGCTAATAGACAAATCAGCATTCACAGATGCATATAGGTCACTTCTAATCATCTGTCTCAACATCATCATCTCATTTTGATCTTCCTCCTCCGCCTCCCTAGTGTGAGGGCGGGAGCTCCCCTGCCTCCCTGGCCATGATAGTCAGCCATTGTGTGTGAGAGAGAGCTGTCCTCGTGTGTGTGTGTCTGTGTGTGTGTGTGTGTGTGAGAGAGAGAGCTGTCCTCGTGTGTGTGAGTGTCTGTGTGTGTGTGTGTGTGTGTGTGTGTGTGAGTGTCTGTGTGTGTGTGTGTGTGTGTGTGTGTGTGTGTGTGTGTGTGTGTGTGTGTGTGTGTGTGTGAGAGAGAGAGAGAGAGCGCCATCTGTGTGTGTGTGTGGGTGAGAGAGTGTGTGAAAGAGAGAGAGAGAGAGAGAGAGCTGTCGTTATGTATGTGTGTGCATGTGTGTGCATGTGTGTGTGTGTGTGTGTGCATGTGTGTGTGTGTGCATGTGTGTGTGAGTGTTAGTGAGAGAGAGAGAGAGAGCTGTCCTCATGTGTGTGTGTGTGTGTGTGTGTGTGAGAGAAGAGAGAAAGAGAGAGAGAGAGAGAGAGAGCTGTCCTCATGTGTGTGTGTGTGTGTGTGAGAGAGAGAGAGAGAGAGCTGTCCTCATGTGTGTTTGTGTGTGTGTGTGAGAGAGAGAGAGAGAGAGAGAGAGAGCTGTCCTCATGTGTGTGTGTGTGTGTGAGAGAGAGAGCAGCACATCACAAGAAATACAGGAAACACCTGGAGCCACTTTCACCAAATCCCCCCTTCTCTTGGCCAGAGAGAGAGAGAGAGAGAGAGAGAGAGAGAAGAGAGAAGAGAGAGGAGAGAGAGAGAGGAGAGAGAGAGAGGAGAGAGAGAGGGGAGAGAGAGAGAGAGAGAGAGAGAGAGGGAGAGAGAGAGAGAGAGGAGAGAGAGGAGAGAGAGAGAGGGGAGAAGGAAAAGACTGAGACAGAGAGAGGAGAGAGGATGTGAGCATAGAGAGAGCTAGAGAGAAGGAGAGGGACCGAGAGCACAAGGGATGAAAAGAGAGAGAGCAGAAGAAGAAGAGAGAGAGGCCGATTGCAGTCAAAGAAAAGACCAGATGAAGATTGTCACAAGGGGAATGAAAAAAGGGTGAAGGAAGAGGAAGAAGATGAAAAGGAAAAAACATCTAAATTCTGTGAGATTTCCACTGCTGGATGCCAGGGCCACACACATGGGGGGGGGGGGGCAGCACTTAACCAACAGCCCCCTGTGCAATAAGACCCTTAACACACACACACACACACACACACACACACACACACACGTGCACCCACACACACACACACACACACACACCACATACACACACCACACACACACATACATACAAATACACACACAAACAAATACAAACAGCCATACACACACACACACACACACACACACACACACATACTAATACACAGTCAAACATATACACAAACAGCCACACACACACTCACACACGCACACACATAAACATAGGCAGACACTCAGACATACCCACACACACAGACATATACACAGACATACACACACAGACACAAACACATTATTCCATTTCCAGCATTCAAAAGGAACGAGGACAGAGAGCAGACAGGACAAAAGAGAGCGTGTGTAAACAACGCTCTCTACTCCTTCACCGGGAGAAGAGAGGAGAGCAGAGGGAGGGAGGGAACGAGGGATGTGGGCTTGTATGAGCATTACTTCATGTCTTTGTCAAGGACGAATAAAGGACAGGGTAACAAAATATGGTGGTGGTGGTGGTGAGTGGAGAGAGAGATGGAGGTGTGTGTGTGTGAGTGGGGGTCTGTGTGTGGAAGGACAACACCCTGCCCACGCGTCTCCCTCTACTCCTTCCATCCCTATCCGAGGAAAGGCAGTGGCGCCTTCCTACCTCTCCTCTCAATCAGTGGAATGTACCACTGACCCATAGAGGAGGAAACAGCCACAAGGACAATAAGGCTGTGGTCAAATAGTAAAAAAAATAAATGACGTCCATTCCTAACCACTTTTTCTTGACCTCGATGGCAAACGTCATGAAGTCAAGAAAGATGTTAAGGACATTCATAAGGTCTTAGGAAAAGACCACCGCAGAGCTAAGAGAATCCGACTGCACTCACAGTAGGCTACGAAATTATGCGGCGGTGGATGTTATTGACGTTGGTCACGTTGATTATTTGTTGTTGCTGCCACAAAGAATTGTGGGATAGCATTATGTCTAAAAGATGCATTAAACCATATGCATTAAAACACCTTTCCTTCAGCATTTAGAGAACTCAACCAGCTCTGATCATGGCTGCCACTAAGATACTTCTGGGTCATTTCTCTCAGTTAGGAACCATCCTAAGCAAGAAAGACTATTCGACAGCAGCCTAAATCTCTGTGGTTGGAAAGAACTGCTCTGTAAGTTAATTACAGTTGTAAAACTACGCTCCAATTAAACTAGTCAATCAAATCTTCAAAGGGCCTTGTAGTACTTTTATCCTTCTGCAGGGCCCACTAATCAAAATCAGTTATATGAAAACATAAAGCTAATATAAAACAGTACAATGCAGTGAATGACAATGAAATACTATATATAGAAACATATATATATATAATATATATATATATATATATATATATATGTACATGTTTCTATATATAGTCATTTATGCCTATATGTGAAGCTTTATGTTTTCATTTCGTATATATATATATATACATACTTCTATTGCTTCCATGTAGAACTGGATGACTCATTCATTCAGATTGTAGAACAAGGGCACTAACAGGAAATAGCCATATCTTTTGTGGAGGGGGGGGAGTAGGGGGGTGCAAAGAGGCTGTGGTGAGTCACGGATCCAGTGTCCTCTGGGTTCAGTCACTAGAACAAAGACACACTGTGCAGCTTGAGCTTGAACACCAAGAACATCGCGCAGATAGCAGATAGCTGATAGATGAACAACAACACGACTGTAGTGGTTTCCCGTGCTGCTGGTCCTTACATCGAAAAGCTATTTGGTTGGAGGCAAATGAGTCCGCTTTGTTTATGTATGCGCCAGCCGAAGCATCTGTTCCAAAAGAGGAGATGAGGGAGGGAGGGAGGGAGGGAGGGAGGAGAGAGAGAGAGAGAGAGAGAGAGATGGAGAGAGAAAGAGAGAGAGAGAAATATACTGGGAAATAGAAAGTGACAGTTGTTTCTATGTTCCTGTATTGTTAAGGTGCCCTTGCCCAGCCTGTCTGCTGTAAAGAAGAGAGAGGGCGGGAGAAGAAAGAGAGAGGGAAAAGAGAGAGAAGAAAGAGGGAGGGAAAAGAGAGAGGAGAAAGAGAGAGGGAAAAGAGAGAGGAGAAAGAGAGAGGGGAAAGAGAGAGGGAAAAGAGAGAGAAGAAAGAGGGAGGGAAAAGAGAGAGGAGAAAGAGAGAGGGAAAAGAGAGAGGAGAAAGAGAGAGGGGAAAGAGAGAGGGGAAAGAGAGAGGGAAACAGGGCAAAAAGCGAGAGAGAGAAATATGTGTGCTCCTCGGATGTCATGGAGACGGGCTGCTGTGGCTGAGGGATGGCGAGGGATCACACTGAGCGCAGAGACGAAGCCAAGTCTGGGGATAGACACCCCCGGGGAGAAACACACACA
>NC_045171.1:10441957-10459457 GCF_900700415.2 Clupea harengus
ACCCAATGACATACACCCCACCTCCAAGTTCCCTCACATACACACACAGTAACACACACAGTAACACACACACACCAACACACACACACAGACACACAGGCACACAGCACACAGACACACACACACACACACACACACACACACACACACCTCCGGTGCGTCCCTGGCCAATGTGCACAGCAGGCTGTAGGCTGCTCTCCTTGGCCAGCAGGTGAGGCAGGTGGTGGAAGATGCTGGGCAGCTGCAGGACATTCTTACTGCTGCTCACATTCCACAGCTTAAGTTTTGTCTCATCTGAGGAGACACAAACACACATATATATACACACACACATATACACATATTTACAAACACACACACAACAGAGATTCAGAAAGCCCAAACACACAAACCAAACATACAAATAAACATACACACACACACACACAGAGAAAAGACTAACAAAACAAATGAACAAATCCATTACAGCTAAACGACAAACAAATGAATGTAGACAAACACCAAATAATCAATTTAAGCCTCAGAAAGCAAACGAAATTCAACCATGAGGCGAAAAAGTCTCTAATCTCTCAAACAGCACAAGCACCAAACACATTAATGAAACCAAATAAATAAAAGCCAGTTATAACACCACCAGCACACACACACAGACACACACACACACACACACACCACATGTCCGTCCCCCTGCAACTCAATGTGAGTTTCAATGGGCTGTAAACGACATTACTGCATTTTCAATTCGGGAGTTAATTCATTCGATAAATCTGAAGTTCTTTGGTAGTTTTCCCAGGCCTTATTAGAGGCCTTATTTTTACAGGATTTGTATTTTTTATTTAGGTGTCTGACAAGGAAGACAAGTGTGTTATTGAGGGAGTATACTCCGAAGAAACACAAATTTGGTTAAAGTGAGTTCAGGCTCAACAGGAGCTTAGGTGGGATCAGCGTGCTTGGTTAGCAAGCAGTCAGGGTGTCTCTGTGTGTGTGTGTGTGTGTGTGTGTGTGTGTGTGTGTGTATGTATGTGTGCCTATGTGCCTGTGTGTGTGCCAGTGCAAGAGTGTGTGTGCACACGTGGGCTTATGCATGTGCACACATGCATTTGCGTGCTTGTATGTGTGTGCACACGTGTGCCTGTGTGTGCCTGTGTATGCATGTCTGTTGCGTGCGTGCGTGCGTGCGTGCGTGCGTGCGTGCGTGCGTGCGTGCGTGCGTGTGTGTGTGTGTGTAATGGACGCTCACCTGACAGGCTACTCCAGGTGCGGTTGATGTCTCGGAGCGCCTGCTTCTCGGCGATGGCCCGCTTGATCTCGTCCAGCACCAGGTTGAGCTCTTTGGAGCGCTTCAGGTTCTCCTGCTCCGCAGAGTGAAGGCGGTCCCTCAGGGCCAGGAACTCCCGCTGGTACACGTCCACCACATCACCTACGTCAGGAGAGAGAGGGAGGGAGAGGGAGGGGGAAGAGAAGGGGACAGAGGAGAGAAAGAGAGGAAGAAGAGGGAAAAACAGACAGAACACTGGTGAGTTTATGTCAGCAGAGGAAACGGAGGGTGTGTTGTGTGAAGGTGCTGACAGAAGACGTGTTGAAGCGACATGACCTCAGACGCACACACACTGAAAAACACACTACCTCTCCAACCTAAACTCGTTCAAAAAAGAGCTAACATACACCTGAAGAAGAAGCACTTGTTTACATTTTAGGCAGACGATGAGAAACATTAGTCTTTGTTTAATGAGAAGAGCACGAAAAAATGCAGTGTTGTGCGAGAGATGCATAAAGTCTGAGTTTGGCAGACTGTTTAAAAGCTGTGGTGGTTTTTGCGGGGAACGTTCTCCTCTTCAGGCCCATTACCCAGTTTTAACAGGGTAATCAATACCACTCCTCAGCAGACATCTAGCTATCGATCAGATCAGTGATCTCTCCGCCAGTGAGAAGTGAGGACAGCCAAGCAAGGACAGCATTCGAGACCGCAGGAGATAGAGTGGCGAAAGAACCTCTGTGCGTCACGGAAACAAATAGTTCCAAGCAGGCAAGCGGAGTTTCAGAACTTTTGGAAGTTGGGTTCTCGTACAGCAAGGGTTTGTGTTTACCGTCACTCGGCCATTGATTATGATGGGTTTTATGCAGCCGATAAATCTGCTCCTGCTCAGGCGATCTCTTTGAGAGCACTGATGAGGAGGCTGTTTAACCAGCGCAATTAGCATTGTACAGGCTCAGGGGCAATCAGGAAATTAAAAATGTATGAGCTGTCTGTGGACAAAAAGAACCTAGCACACTTAGCTAAAATGCACACTGGCATGGAGCGCTTCCAGAGCCCAGAGTGCTGAGTCGGGTCGGCCTCAGCACAAGTGGATTCAACAGGCTTCAGCGATGCAGCCAAACAGGTGTGCTTGAATTGTGTGTGTGTTTGTGTGTGTGTTTGCGGCTGTGTGTGTTTGTGTGTGTGTGTGTGTGTGAATATCCCTGCTTGGGCCAGCACTCCCCCTGGCACTCCGACCCCTCTTTGAGCACACACAGACTTTCACTCCCCCTGCACTCCAACTCTCTCTCTCTCTCTCTCTCTCTCTCTCTGTGTGTGTGTGTGTGTGTATGTGTGTGTGTCTGTGCACTCCAACCCCTCTCTCTCTCTCTGTGTGTGTGTGTGTGTGTTTGTGTGTATGTGTGTCTGTGCACTCTGACCCCTCTCTCTCTCTGTGTGTGTGTGTGTGTGTGTGTGTGTGTGTGTGTGTGTGTGTGTGTGTGTGTATGAATCCCCCTGGCACTCCGACCCCTCTCTGAGCTCACCCAGACTTTAGCTCCTCCTCTGCTCTTTTCTTTCCTGTCATCACTTCATTTTACTGCGGGTCGCCCTGCGGTGAGAGAACTCAAGACAGAAATCCGCAGGTTTGCACTTAAGAGGTTTGATCCACATCCGTGAATCTTTCTTTCCTACACAACAGATAGCCATATGGTCCACAGATACAACTCAGCTATGAGAATCAGAAACTTCTCGGACCTCGCCATAGGACAGAGTTCGTAGATGAAAAGTCTCTTGAGAAAAAAAATGTGTGCACCTGTTAAGTGTTACCCCAGTACCAACAGAGCTGAACACCCTGTAGAACAACATGACATCCCCTCTTCATTTCACAACTTCCCCCTTCAACAACATCAATCTTAAAGCTCCATAAAATGGAAAAGCAAAATGGCACAAATGTTTTTTCTTTTTCTTCTCATGGTTTCCCTCTTTTTCATTCGCACTCGCTGTCTCCAGCTCGAGCATTCTGTCTCCAACTCGAGCATTCTGTCTCTCTCCCCCTTCTCCCACTTGTTTCCCACTATATGATGGAGTGTAATGATGTGTGTGATTGAGTGTGAGTGTGTGAGTGTGTGAGTGTGTGTCTGGAATTGGTGTATTTGTGGTTGTCAGTGTACTGAAGAGAGAGAGAGAAAGAGAGAGAGAGAGAGAGAGTGAGAAAGTGTGTGAAGTGTGTATATTGTACAGGTGGACTCTGTGTACATGCATGGCTGTCCATGCCTGTCCACACTCTCACCCCTTCCCGAGCAGCTCAGTCGGCTGAGGGGCCTTGTTAAAAATGAAGTGCTACGACAAGCATGACGTCTGGCCTGTGATTCGACATCATCCCGCCGACATCCAGTAGCAGCTCAAAGGCACTAACCACTCAGCCTCACTGTGATGGGAAGGGCGAGATGAAAGGAGGAGGTGTGACTCCTCGAGTGTCTGGGAGCGTTGAACGCATCCGTGAAATCACACTTTGGCGCTCCGGACGTGATGAAATACCTGCTCAACCACGAGGGGCTTTTTTTTTACCTCAAGCACCGCAGCGCAGGAGGTGTAGGGAGAGCCTCAAGCCCACAGCAGAAAACCGTGACAGGCTTCAGTTGAATTAACACTGAGGCATCAGCAGGATAGACTGTTACAATGTCTCCTGCTTAAACACTCACAATGTGGATGGACGTTGCTGCGCTGGTTTGTGTTCAGGCCATGACCTTTGTGGACTAGGGGAGTTACGGTTAACAGGGGTCACTTTGGGAATGTCTGCCTTCCTCCTCCTCCGTTGAACGTCACACTCTCGAGTCAACTCTGACCCCTCAGTGACATGACAGGAAGTGCAGGGCACTCCACGAGTCTCACCACACCTGCCGTTGCCGCGGTGTCATGCAAGGTCACACAGGGTCACACGGAGTACCAGGAGGTGGGTCAGGATTGGCACTTCAGCTCTGCCCTGGGCAAAAGTTGGAGAGCATATGTGCTGGGTCCTTTCAGAGATATATATATATATATATATATATATATATAGAGAGAGAGAGAGAGAGAGAGAGAGAGAGAGAGGGAGAGATAGATACAGTGGCTCCACTCTCACTGACAGACACACACTCAAACACTTCTGCAGACACATGCCCACTTAGATACACAGACACACAGACAGACAGACAGACAGACAGACAGACAGACAGACAGACACACCCACACACACACACAAACGTGTGCACCCTTCCCTTTTATTTCATCATCTGTAACTTTTTTTTATTCCTTCCCAGACATAGCAAGGGAAATCCGTGACACTATTCTACCCACACACACACACACACACACACACACACACACACACACACACACACACACACACACACACCACTGAAGTACAATGACTTCTGCATACTCATTAGTGGGAGGGAGCAGTCCCTTGGCCACAGTCGCTTGGATCAAAAAGAAAGTTAACATCCCAAAATAAATCCCTTGCATGATGAATCTCCTGCTGTAGTCATCCTCTAATTAAGACATTTTTAATTAGCCTCTTGGCACTGTGACTTACTGTCCCGAGAGCTTAATTAACTTAATCAGTCAACATATCCATAATAAATGATGACAAATCTTAATTTTAGGCACCACAAAGTCAATGCACTGTGACAGATGGTGTCTAGGCCACAATGCATTTTAAAATATTAGACACGGATAATGTTACATTACATGATTAATGTTTGCAGCCATGATGAAAGCAAAGCAAGAGAGATGGTGGATGGGTGCCAGGGAGACTCCCTTTCGCTCTCTCTCTCGCTCTGTATGTGTGTGTGTGTGTGTGTGTGTGTGTGTGTGTGTGTGTGTGTGTGTGTGTGTGTGGTGTGTGTATGTGTGTGTGTGTCTGTGTGTGTGTGTCTATATTTGAACTTCTCAGTATTTGGCACGAAAACACTACACTTCACTAGTCTGGTATATTTTTGATGACCTGAATGACCACTGGGGTCGAGTGCTGCAAAGTAGCCAATCAGCACACCTCATCCATGCATGCCAGTCAGTACTAACCACAAGGCCAGACTCCAGTCAGTGCCAACAACATGACACACTGTCCATCTCCATGACAACACAAATCCAAGACACTACTGGGTCCAGTAGTAACCTTTTGACCTTAAAAAAAAAAGGTGTCAAGTTGAAATAAAGACACAGCCTAATGTGTCACCGTTGAAGGCACATCTGACCACACTGAGAGGTTATACACACTAACCCTAATGTCACCCTGACGGATCCAAATTAAAGGGTCCAAACGCAGACAGTCATCTGTCAGATCCCATTTGCTGAAGAAAACAAGGGACAGCGGCTCACTGCGCACGACTGCACTGGCAAACTCAAAGAGGACAAGGACGCCTTTTTTGTCACACAGGGAATGAGAATAAATGTCACGCTCTAGGAGGCCATTTCTGAAAGGACAAACGGTAAACGTTTCGTCAAAAGCCCCGCTGAGCACAAGGGGGAGAATGAGTTTTCAAAACAGGGCGTGGGCTTCAAATCACCCCAGACAAGTGACATTTAAAAGAAATAATACAAAACTGCGGCTCATCTCCAAGTGCACAACGACACTTTCGCAACGCCAACAAAAGCTTCCGCGGTCTAGTTACATTGGAAAGGTAAATGACCCTCTCTTCACTGGTGAAAAAGCAATTCTCCCATTTCTTAAAGTCACCAAACAGCAGCCTCTAATCACTCCTAGACCACTGAGAGGTCCATTATTGCGGATTTAAATGGCATCCTGATTGTCATTTCTCAGCCGTCTGAGGACACTCGCTCCCTTCGCAGTCTCTGAAATGAGAGAGAAAATGACGGTGGCTGAATTTTAGTAGCGTATTGATGTCTGTCGCTGTCTCTGCGTCTGTGGTTGGGGTGCATCCCAATCAAAACCCTCTCACGTCGTCAGCCAGTCGGAGACGGAGATGAAAGCAGGAATGAATACAAAGACAACACAAACAAACAAACAAACAGCAACACTGACAACAGACAAAACAAAATGTTTCATCCCAGACTGTTTGACAAAAAAACTGTGATTTCACCTTCTGAAGGGTTTTTTCTACCCCAGTGAAAATTGTTCAATATTTTTGTTTTGTTTTTGTGCTCATGACGGGAATGGCAGATACACATTCTCTTTCGACATAGCCTCCATGCACCTGTGATGTGATGAGTCTGAGAGGAGGGAGGGGTCGAGAGAGTGCGGCTGGCATCCCGTGCTCCGGGTGCAGAGAGAGAGAGAGAGAGAGAGAGAGAGAGAGAGAGAGAGAGAGAGAGACACAGACAGACAGAGAGCCACTGCTGCCGGTGCTGTTGAGAGTTGGCCGGTGAGCAGTCAAGCCAGAATAAAAAGGGACTGAAAGGCAGAGCAGATGTACCGCAGGGTTTTCATGAATAAAACAGCATCACGACACACACACAGACACACACACACATACAAACACACATCACACGGCACTGTTGTCAGCCACCTCCACTTACAGCGACACGGGGGTGTGTTTTTACAAGCCAGAAGGAGAGCTTTATGGGAGCCACTAGATAGGCCTACACAATACTGGGTGTGTTCATGCTTGTTCATGCTCAATGGGAGGATGAAAGATTGACCACAAGCCACACAAAGAAAGATGAATAGCCTGTTGAATAGAGGCTCCAAAGCTGTAATTGTTGAAAAGGAGAAAAGAAAAAAGAAAGGAGACTTGAATAAGGACAGAGACAATAAAAGTTTATGTGTGCATGTGTGCACAAACACTAGGTGTGTGTGTGTGTGTGTCTGTGTGTCTGTGTCTGTGTGTGTGTGTGTGTGTGTGTGTGTATGCGTGTGTGTGTATGTGTGTGTGTGTGTCTGTGTGGTCTGTGTCTGTGTGTGTGTGTGTGTGTGTGTGTGTGTGTGTGTGTGTGTGTGGTGAGCTCATCGTCTGCCCGCAGGGGCTCTTGGTGTGTGCCGCTCTCAGGTTTCTCAGGAGAGGAAAGGCTATCTGCCACCCGACTCCCCAGGAAATCCCAACAGTGGGATGGAGTGGCCCGCTCTCACTGAGGTCATCAGGAGCCCACAGCAACCCCCAGTTGGCACCAGCATCAGCAGCACCCTTAGTAACACAACTACTAGCATCAGTAGCACCCTTAGTAACACAATTACTAGCCTCAGCATCATCCTTAGTAACACAACTACTAGCATCAGTAGCACCCTTAGTAACACAACTACTAGCATCAGCAGCAGTAGCACCCTTAGTAACACAACTACTAGCATCAGCAGCAGTATCATCCTTAGTAACACAACTACTAGCATCAGTAACAATGGTAGCCATATCAGTCCCATAATAAACAACAGTATTACTACAATCATCATTACCAACACAATTACCTTGTTCATGTCCATTTACTAAATGTTATAATCAATTCAAATGTGCTTTATAATTACTATTCTCTCTCCTGCCTCTCCATCATCATTACTACAACCCTAATCAATGTCCTCTATTTCAATCCCATTAAGACAAGCTGTGTCACAGGAACGCTCCCTCGTATCATCAATATCATTATGATCCTCCTGACCGTAGCCGTTCACGTCGTCCTAATCCTGATCATCAATGTAATACAAAGGCTCACGGATTTCTGCTGTTGTCACAGTTAATCCATATCACTAAGGATTTCTGAAGTAATCATCAGTAAGCAGTAAGATGGCTGACTTCTGACTTCATAATCCAGATGGCATCATTCTATACTTGATGGTCATCAACTTCATCCTACAACACATATCCCCCACAACCCCTTCCAATAGCAGGGTCAGGGCCTAAGACGTGATACACTGACATACACTGTAAAGTTCTCTCTCTCTTGCTCTCTCTTTCTGTCTCTCATTCTCTCACACAGACACACACACACACACACACACACACACCACACACACACACACACACACACACACACACACACACACACAGAGAGACCCCTTCAGCAGTCTCTTTTCTAGGCTGAGTGGAACAGATTATCCTCGTGTTGTTAGCTGGCTGCTGATCCGGTCGCAGACAGACACACATACATATACAAACAAACACATACACACACAACACACACACACACACACACACACAGACAAGAAGCAAAGACCCATCAACACTAATCCCTGCTTAGTAATCAACTAAAAAGAGCAGCAATCAAAAAACAACTTACAAATCCAGTCTAAACACAGACACAGAACACACAGATCCAGGAGCGTGCACACACACATGCATGCTGCTGCTCAAGTAGATCTGAATAAAAATCACTATTACAGTGACTATTATCTGAATCCAGTGGTGAAAACACACACTTAGGCATGCACATTTGTACACACACACAGAGACACACAGACACACACACATACATTGTATGAGTAGGACCGAGGGAAAATCAGATTGAGTGACAATTATTATCAGTGTGACAATTATCTGAATCCTGTACTACAATCACACAGTCCTATGCATACACACAGACATGCAAGTACATCTCTCATACTCTATCATGTCTATCACATCTCTCTCTCTCTCTCTCACACACACACACACACACACACACGCACACGCACACGCACACACGCACACGCACACGCGACTCAGACTGGGTCGGGAGCGTCGCAGTGCTGTTATAATGGTGTCCACAGCCTCGCCAAGATCAAAGCCTCTGTCCCTCTCAAGTCCCCCACCCCCCCCCCCCCCCCACACACACACACAGTTGCTGCGTGATGTGTGCCACCTCAGCTTAAGACTGAGTCTCAGGCCAGAGGGAGGAAGTGTTAAGATGTACCTGTGTGTGTGTGTGTGTGTGTGTGTGTGTGTGTCTGTGCGCATATGCATGAGTTTGTGTTTATGTAAGTGTATGTCAGAGTGAGAGTGAGACAGAGAGAGGGAGAGACAGAGAGATGAAGAGAGAGAGGGAGAGAGTGAAAGAAAAACCGGAGAGAGCAGCTCCACAGCCAAAAGGATCAGCACTGCACTGCTGAGAAAATCTTGAGGAAAAATAAATTCTCTTAGGCACAATATATGCTTTAAAACACACACACACACACACACACACACACACACACACACACACACACACACACACACACACACACACACACACACACACACACACACACACACACACACACACACACACACACACACACTATTGAGCTCCACCTCTCTGTGGGCTCTCTGCAATAACTCAATCCTGCGCCACTCCCTGCCAGCTGGTCCCATCCTCCAACCCCCCCACTCATGCCTCAACCCCCCCAGTCCCAAAAAATACGCCAGAGTCCTTATCAGTCCAGAGTGGACAGAGGTGGTGGTGGTGGTGGTGGTGGTGGCGGCGATGTCCAGTACGTGACATCAGTCTCAGACATCAGCCATGGAGAGTAGTGTTAAGTGGTTGCGCTGATTTTGATAATTGTGAAGGGAAGGATGCTGGGAGGACTTGATGTGACCTCTGGTAACTCTGGCAGCAGTGTGTGAGCGGGTGGGTGACTGAAAGAGTGACATTCACATTGACATCACATATTAGGTCAGGTGTGATAGGTGGAGAAACCTACAGTAAATAAAAATATTTCTGAATGGCACTTGCTTTGTTTGCAGGCAAGTGCACAGATGCACATTTGCTCACACATGCACACACACACAGCACGATTTCCTCTTGTGCCCGTTTCAGAGCATGGTAAGGGCCTGACCTATGAGTCATCCGTAATGGAATGTGTGTGTGTGTGTATGTGTGTGTGTGTGTGTGTGTGTGTGTGTGTGTGTGTGTGTGTGTGTGTGTGAGTGTGTGTCATCTGCTGCTGGTACCTATTAAGACCAGGCCATTCGTTTACATAGATCCTGCTTCCCAAGCAATGAGGCTTCTTCATCTAATCGTCCAATCAGAGTCAACAGAGTGGGCATCATGCAATTTAGCCACCGCAGAACAGCTCGGATGGAAGCCAGGGAGGCCAAATTTCCTCTCGAAATATGCCATTATCCCTATTATCCTCACAACACATTTGAGCAAGAGCATTTTGTGGCCAGATCAATAGCGTTCCCTCATTGTGGCAGGAGGAGAGATAAGAGTGAGCATATTGGAATGGCTCAAGACACTGATGGAGGACAATAATATACACACACATACACACATACACACATCATTTGAATTCCGGAATGTACTTACGAAATGCCACTTCCCTAAAAATCATTAGTCTCCCAGTAATCAAACATAAAGCCACACTCAGAGACAAAACAGCTGTTAGCTGGTTTGAGAGTAATATACAGTGACAGTACCTTTGTGTTTGTGTGAAAGAGAGAGAGAGAGAGAGAGAGGCTGTGTGTGTTTGTGTGTGTGTGAGAGAGAAACTGTGTGTGTGTATGAGTCTGTATATGTGTGTGTGTGTGTGTGTGTGTGTGTGAGAAACCTGTGCGTTTTTTTTAGCAAAAGAGCTCACTGTCTGTGTACGCGGCCATTGTTGCCTTGTCAGCTGCTGATGTGAGCGTTTCCTCCGTGCTCCGTGGCAGACGGGAGGAAAGAGGGGTTGCTGTGTCACCGGGGGGGGGGGGGGGGCTCGGAGGCTGCGCCGCGAGCGAGCGAGCATGAGAACGAGTGAGCTGCCCTGGAAACGTCTCTAAGCAGGTTTGTTTTGAAATGAGGAGGAAACACGGCCTGTGCACCTCCTGCACCACGGGGGAGCGGGGGGAGGAAATGAATAATGTTGCATACTCCCGCCAGAAAGACAAAACGCTGAAAAATGATGAGAGGGAGAAATGTCTCTGTGTGTGTGTGTGTGTGTGTGTGTGTGTGTGTGTGTGTCTGTGAGAGAGAGAGAGAGAGAAAGAGAGAGAGAGAGATGAGAGGAAAGGGACAATCCAGGGTGTGTCCCCTAATAGGTACCAAAATCCAGTATTAATGTGTTAATGTGTTTTTTTTTCAGCTGTAAACTAAATAATATGACTGAACTGTGATAGAACACATCACTGATGGTGTGAACAGACCAGCGCTGAGAACTATCCTAACACTGATATCATGTCTATCTGACTGAATAAGAAAAAATGCTAGTCTGCCATTTGGCACCTTCACTTTGCCCTCTTTGTCGATTCCACAGCACACCAGTTAGGCCATAAAAGAAACAGGCTACAGCTTTTGCCCCGTGCTGTTTGTCATCCCAAACGCACACCAATTTTGCAGTGTAGCCTATTATTATTGACAGGCATCCACATACATTGGTCAGTACAGGCCCATCAAAGGCAAGTGTCCTGAAGGAAGGCAGCAGACATCATGTAGCTCAAGTCTTTCAAGTTGTACCCCTGACCAAATGTGCCTTCACCGCTCTCTTCTCAGCCACTGGATGAAAGCCAGGAGTTTAGAAAAGCTTGGCTATGTTGCATTTATATGAGCCAGGGTGCTGCTTTTGGCATAGCGCTATTAAATAGAGTAGAAACTATGCCTAACCAGCTCATGTGCCAGGCGGGTAAAAGAACGCATCCCTGTGTTCTTATTTCTGACATTTAAAAACCAGATGAGCAATG
This sequence comes from Clupea harengus, assembly GCF_900700415.2. NCBI lineage: Eukaryota > Metazoa > Chordata > Actinopteri > Clupeiformes > Clupeidae > Clupea > Clupea harengus. Next base: position 10,453,733 of record NC_045171.1, read on the forward strand.
AAAATGTGGGACATTATCTCAATATGCAGGACAAAAGTCGATAGGAGTATTGATACAGAACCGAACCGATAAAGAGTACTATATCAATAAGAGTAGAAATATTGATGAAACCCCAATGATACCTAAAATGGGCCACCCCAACTGATATTTCTTTATATTGACCCCTGCAAAAAAAATGAATGACTGCTGTCATTGGCAATGAGTTTTGTGCTTCTTATTCACATCTTTCATATAATTTGTACATCTCCTCCTCCCTCTCCCTCGTCCAGATTCAGAGAGGTGGTGGGGGATGAGATGAGAAACTGGACCACAGGGGGACAGAGAGGAGTCAAAAACACCACATGAGGACACATGAGACTAGGTCCACCCTCTCTCACAGCCTCCACCATGGCCTCCGGTCCCTGACTGCACCTCTCTGCCAACCCGAGGGAAAGAGAGAAGTCAGAGCACTTAGAAGTCAAATCCATTCTGTGTATGTGTGTGTGCATGTGTGTGTGTGTATGTGTGTGTATGCAGTCAATTAACGGGGAGAGGGAAAGGGAGATAAAGATAGATAGACAGAAGGGGGCTCTATTGGATTGCGTAACTAAATAAAATAGCAGAATAAAAAGTTTAAAATAAAATACGTTTTGATTGTATTTTGTCTGTAGGTTTGCATTTCGGTGTGTGTGAGTGTGTGTGTGTGTGTGTGTGTGTGTGTGTAAACAGAATATGAGTGCATGTCTAGTAAATATTTACACAACTGCAAAACCGATCAAAGAATGAGTGAGTCCTGAAATCCTATGTTCCGTTATGTGCACAATGCAGCATGTGCTGTTTGCATAAGTGTGTCTGTGTGTGTACATATGCCTGTGCGTGTGTGTGTGTGTGTGTCTGTGTGTGTACATATGCCTGTGCGTGTGTGTAAGCACAACGCAATCTGTTCTCTCCACAAACTTGCTTGTTTGGAGCAGTGATGAAACACATGATTGTCAGATGATGCAATTATCTCCGAAAACAGGCCTCCCCCCCCCCTTAGACAAACAAACGGCTGCAAGATTCCGTGATTGTGTTATGACAGAGCAAATTCACGCAAATAATCACCGCTAATCCAACGGAAACTTCCATGTGCGCTGACCCTGCGGCTGAGGGGAAACTGTCCGTGCCGTGCCTTCATAAACCGATCGACAATGTCCAGCAAAACTCAAGTCTGTCACTCTCAAGCCAAACAGCAAGTGAGTAGTGTGTGATAAATCACAGCATGTTGCTCTGAGAGGGGATGTTTCCACACGTGGGGATGCAATAGGGGACACGTCAGCATGGAGGGAGAGCAAAGGAAAGAGAGGAAGAAAGAGAAGAAGAGATGGGTGTTGTTTAAAGTGATGTTGCGATTTCTGTGAATCACGCGTGTGTTTTCAGTTAAAGTGATGTTGCGATTTCTGTGAATCACGTGTGTGTTTTCAGTTAAAGTGATTTGATTTCTGTGAATCTTACCTGTGTTTTCAGTTTGAATGACAGTGCAAGCGTGTGTGTGTGTGTGTGTGTGTGTGTGTGTACCACTACCCATCCTCTTTTGTCAGACTGCAGACAGCTGTGAGCCAACTGTGGGTGAAGTGGCACCATTAGGTCTAACCGGACCAGATCATCACCACATCGCTATGGCAACAGGGAAGTCAGTCAGGGGGCTGCCAATTCCAAATTGGACAAATCGGCTCTTAGTTCGACAAATCAACAGAGAAGACCGGTACAGACGAGGGAGGCAATTCTCTTGTTTACAGTCCATCTGTATGATGTTATGGATTTACCTACCACACACACACACAGACACACACACACACACACACACACACACACACACACACACACACACACACACACACACACACACACACACACACACACACACACACACACACACACACACACACACACGCACACACCTGAAACCTTTTATCTTATATAATGTATTCATGAGCACATGCCCAGTGAGTAATCCAAATGGTGACTTCCAGACATCTGCTTTGAGTTGCACTTGATGTTTGTCGTTGTCATTTAAAGTGAACCCCTGGATCCCCCCTGGGGTCAGATCCTCTGTCAAACGTCTGCATGTAATCAGTGAACATGTGAGAAGACGGGGTTATCCACACACACACACACACACACACACACATACACAGTCTCTCTCTCTCTCTGTCTCTCTCATAAACAAACATAGACTGCAGTCTTTCACATCTAAATCTATTTTATCCCTAATTTCTTTTCCCTGAAACCTGCGTGTCTGTTTTATTTCAGTGAGGATTTCAGCACTGGATGCCCATAATCAATCTCACAAGGGGGGGATCTGTGTGTGTGTGTGTGTTTGTGTGTTTTTGTGAATTGACAACGCCTCAGGCCATCTGCAGGGACACACCTTGAGATCATCAAATGATTGAAACAGACCTATAAACACACACACACACACATACATTTACATTTAGCAGACACTTTTATCCAAAGCGACTTACAAGGATGCACACACTCACACACACACACACAGAGACAGACAGACAGACAGACACACACACACACACACACCACACACACACACACACACACACACACACACACAGACACACACAGATGCACACACACAGGGCAAATGAGACAAAGGACACAGGGGAAGAGATGGATAGATGATGAAATGGAATGGAGAGAGAAAAGGGGAAGAAATAAATTGACAGACAGCAAGAGAGGACACAAAGAGTGATGGATGGCTAAATGATGAGCAAGAAAGAGAGAGAGAGAGAGAGATAAAAAAGAGACAAAGAGAGAGAGAGAGAGAGCCAAAAAATACACAAAGAGAGCGGCCCTTTAGGCCCTGATGTCTGCTCAGGTTCGCTATTCTCACTGGGAATTCCCATCACGGTGATCAAGCCCAGATCCTCTTTTACACAGAACAACACACACAGCAAAGACAGCCACAAAACATGTGCTGGATAAGCCTTCAGGTCCTGACGTGATCGCATTCAACAGCAGCCATGGATCAGGGGCTAGTTATGGAGCGCAAACGGAGGCGGGTCATTTGTAAACTCTAAAGGCTCATTACGGAGCTTTTAAGTGTTGGGAAGCACTGAAACACGGCTCGACTGAGAGCGTAAACAAAGGCAAATATAAAACAGGAGGAGAGACAGATGGAGTGCATGAAGATAAAGGGAGGGAAGGAGGGTGAAAGATGGACGGAGATACAGAGAGAGAGGGAGAGAGAGAGAGAGAGAGAGAGAGAGAGAGGTGGGGCGTAGAGTGAGGGGGTGGGGGGTTTCGTATTGAATCATGGGAGTCCTCTCCACCTCCACTTGTACAGGTCAGAACACTCAGGGTTTGCAATGCAAACAGAGGGGTGGATAAGTGTTACAGAGAAGAAGCAGAAGAAGAAAAGAAGAAGAGGAGGAAGAAGAAGAAGAAGAAGATTGATAATGGCTGATGATTGATGTTGATAATGGTGGTGATGATGAGTAAGAAGCGGAGGTAGAGGAGGAGGAAGCAGACAGGAAGTGAAAGTACCTGCTCTCATTTCGCTGCTCACTTCTGTTTGCTCCTCTCGTTCTCGCTTGCCTTGGGTCACCTGTTCTGCTTTTGCATGGAGATCACAAGACACACACACACATACACACACACTCGACCCCACTGGTCATTCAGGTCATCAAAAATATACCAGACTGGTAAAGTGTAGTGTTTTCGTGCCAAATACTGAGAAGTTCAAATATAGGCGCACACACACACACACACACACACACACACACACACACACACACACACACACACACACACACACACACACACACACACACAATCTGCCCTTTAGTAACGCTGGCATAGAGGGCTGGAAAAACTGATCCCTGATTGGGGGAATTGTTCACAGGAGAGTATGAAGCCCTGAATCCTCACAAAACCCCTTTCAAATGAGAGAGGGAGAAAGAGACGGAGAGACAGACCAGGCCTCGGAAACTTCTGGATCTCTCCTTAGCCCCTGTGATCTCTGGAGCACATGGCCCCTGATTTGGGGAAAACAAGAAGCCAAGGAGCAGCGGGAGAAAAAAGGAGCGATTGTTTGAAAAGAACGTAGGAAGACGAGGAACTGGGATGGCGCTGAGCAACTGGGCAGTCTGAGGAAAAAATGTGCGCACTCTGACCCGTGACCTACGCTATTGGCTCACGCCGACGGTGTGGGCTGTGATTGGTTGCTTGTGGATGATCATAAGCTGGGATAAGAATAATGAGGTCCCTAGGTGAAGAAACCCCCGAAGCTCCCTCTGAGAGACAAGTGTTTTGTGTGCGTAATGTGTTATCCTTTCTCTTCCTGGCCAGATGTTGAACAACTAAAACACACACCCGCACAGGTACCACACCTTCCTACACTCACTATCGTGTACAGACACACACACAGTCACACTGACACACACCACAAGAATGTGCAGAACCCCGACTGATCTGCAGAATCACAAGTCTAATCTCAGACCAAAGAGGCATTCATCAGTTTCCTTTGCAGGATGATTTGCAGAGCTCAATCTCACCTCACAAGCCCCTTCCGCACACACACACACAGACACAGACACACACACACACACAGACACAGACACACACACACACACACACATCCTCCTTGGCTGAGTCCCGATAGGCCTGGTAGGCAAGAACACTAGCTGGGGTGTATCCTGCAGCTCTGCTAAAAGAGACTCATGCTAAAATCCTATTGGTTACACACACACAAACACACACACACACACACACACACACACACAGACACAGACATAGACACACACACAGACACACAGACACACAGACACACGCCTGGGCAACAATGGGATGAGGCACAGGGCCAGACTACCTGGTGTTGGTGGGAACAGAAGAGAAAATAATAGAGGAGGGGAAAAAAAGAGGAGAAATGAATAAACAAACACAGACGCAAGAAGTGAGACATGATTACTGCAAGTCGTGGGAGAGTGGGGGAACTTATTTTTATTGCACTGGTGGAAGAAATGAGCTTCCAATTCAATAAAAACGAATGGGGCAGAGGGGGGAGGAGGGGAGGAGGAGGGGAAGAGGGGAAGAGGAGGGGAGGAGGAGGGCAACAGCAAAACCAGAGGCTGCTCTAACAATCTGTGAGTTTGGCCTCCTCCCTAACAACCCACACGCACACTGGGCCGAGAGAAGCACCAAAACCCCGTACCCCCGCGATTAGAGAGGGAGAGGGGGAAGACTGGTGAAGTAGCCCAGAGAAAAAGAAATAAAGAGAACGTGTGTGGGTCTCTCTGTGTATGAGAGAGAGAGAAACAGGGAAAGAGAGAGAGCGTTTGTGGGTCTCTCTGTGTATGAGAGAGAGAGAGAGTGACAGGGAAAGAGAGAGAGCGTGTGTGGGTCTCTGTGTATGAGAGAGAGACAGACAGGGAAAGAGAGAGAGCGTGTGTGGGTCTCTGTGTATGAGAGAGAGAGAGACAGGGAAAGAGAGAGAGCGTGTGTGGGTCTCTGTGTATGAGAGAGAGAGACAGGGAAAGAGAGAGAGCGTGTGAAACAGGGAGAGGATGGAAAAACGAAAAAAGGTAAAAAGGGTTGCCAGGGCTGAATTTCTACAGAGCAAACAGCAGCACATAAAAAAAAAAAGTCAAACGAATGGGTGGTTAAGAGGGTGCCACGCTCACTCACTCAGTTTGACAAAGACATAATAAATGACACAGACATTTTTAGTAAAAGCACAATATCAGATGGACTT
>NC_045171.1:10461957-10481957 GCF_900700415.2 Clupea harengus
GGCCGTTGGTGTGTGTGTGTGTGTGTGTGTGTGTGTGTGTGTGTAGGGTAACCAGGGGCTGATGTTTCTTAAGAGGGTGGATGTGCTCTCTGTACTGTATATTTCTACCCCACCGGCCAAAATCACCAGCTGCCGACGCTACACACTGTAAGCACTGTCATACTATCCAAGCGGGAAAAGCTAGGTCAACACGCTCATAAACAACACACTCTCTGTCTCATGAAACACACACACACACACACACACACAGGCTCATAAACACACAGCATGCTTTTACCGTGATGCGCACTCAAAACCCCATACACACATAACCATGCACCGACACTAAGACATTCTCACCAAAATCATAACACACACACACACACACACACACAAAGACACAAAGACACACACACAGAAGCCCTGTGAAAAACGGAATCATGTGACTGAAGAAACGACTCACACACAAAAGTGAGCTGTAGTGTACAAAATGTGCTTTTGTTGTTGCGTTTGCAAACAAACATAAATATAGACCGTTCACACATATTCACACAGACCTACAACAGTTCTACCCTAAATAGAATAATGGTGGGTATGTGGAAGTGAGAGTGTAGGAGTGTGTGTGTGTGTGTGTGTGTGTGTGTGTGTAGACCACTAGCAGGTGCTGTCCTCTAGGCCCTAGACACTAGAGTCTAGGGAACTGCTGTAGCTCTGGTGACCGTGTTTGTTTCACATCTCTACTCTCCCTCAGATTAACTGAAATATGACACACACACACACACACACACACACACACACAACACACACACACACACACACACACACACACACACACACACACACACACACACACACACACACACACACACACACACCAAAGAGATGGATCTACAAAGCGTGGGTATGATGACATCTACGGTTACAACTCCATCTGATTCAGGCCTCTGTTTGACAAGACTGAGAGGCTCCTTGCTTTGTCCCCGTCGCAGGGGTTTGGTTTTCCACTCTCATAGCATGCTCACACAAAGCAGGCATCATGTTCCCAAATCTGGTATGACATTCCTGCCTGGTCCCCGAGCTACATGTACCACATCACAATAGGCTGACAGGGAGCACACGACTGAGAAAGAGAGAGTGATGGATAGACAGACACAGGACACACACAGAGAGAGAGAGAGAGAGAGAGAGAGAGAGAGAGAGAGAGAGAGAGAGAGAGAGAGAGAGAGAGAGAGAGAGTATGCAAGTATGTACATACACACAACATAGGGGCGGCAGTGGTACAGGAGGTTAGTAATCAGAAGGTTGCTAGTTCGATTCCCTGTCGAAGTGTCCTTGAGCAAGGCACTGAACCCCTAATTGCTCCTGATGTGCAGTGTGCCATCAGTGTAAATGTAAAATGTGTATACATTGTAAGTCGCACATATGTAAGTCGCTTTGGATAAAAGCGTCTGCTAAATGACTAAATGTAAATGTAAATGTAAATGTCCGAGGGGTGAATGTGTGGAAGAGGAAGAGGAAGTGAAACCTTGATGGATGAAGAGAATGATAGAGCGAGGGTAGAGATGTTTTACAGGGGGAAGCATGCAGCTCAGCCTCTCTGCTGAAGATCTGCTGGTGCGATACGAACCCAGCCAAACACGATAGTGGCAGTTTACAGTTTAGAGAAGAACCTCAGATAGTGGAGAGTCATTTTACAGTTTAGAGAGGAACCTCAGATACTTTTACAATTTATGGAATGGAAATATTCGGGCTGCTCCAGCTTATTACACAGCCACATGAGAAAAGTGTTTATTTACAGTCGATCAGGGTGTCTGAATAAAAGCTAAGGCAAGCCGCGACACTCCCTTCTTCTTCTCATTTAATCCAGCAAGATAGCCCTGTTTGGTTTGTTTACATGATCCAGACTGTGATTTTTCACTTTAAATACAGAACACACTCCTCTCACACATACACAGTGGGCGACTGGCCGAGAGAGATCACAGCCGGCCTTAATTGCGGTTGAGAGATGTTTTGTGGTAGGCGACTTCAGAAGGCGGTTTAATAAAATCATCAAGATTGTTCTTTTATTAGGCTGTGGCTTCAAGGTCTTCACCTACGGCGACTGGGGACAACAATGCTCTTGCATACATATCAGCAGACACACAAACTCACACACACACAAACACTCTGATACAGAGACACACATATGGACACACGCACACACACAAATAACTACATACATACACACTAAAAAAGAAAAACATACACATGAATATGCCCTCTGTCTCTCTCACGCACACACAAATAAACACACACACACACACACACACACACACACACACACACAAACAGCTGAGCGGAGATAAATAGAGGCATGGGGGTGACCTCTGAAGTGTCCCGCTTTCTTCCCGCTATCTGCGGTGAGTGTGTAGACACCGAGATAAAGCCCCACGCTCCCCATTGGTCATAACTCAAGCAGCAGACAGATTAGGGTAGATGCAACTGTGAACGCTAGAGTCCATTCTGGCTCCGAGCCGTACACATCACTATTCATAGCGCAGGGGCAAAATACGAGAACGCAAAGGTCATTACAGCTCAAAGAACACAGAACAGCGACCACATCAGCATATAAACATGACCTCAGCAGTGCAACTGAGGACTAGCTCATTCGTCTGGTCCTGTCAGAAACCAAAAACTTCCCCGATAAAACAGGATTTACAGGCTCTTAGCACTGTGAGCAACACTGATCCCTCAACAAATCAAACTGTAAACAACAAACAAACAAACAAACAGACGTCACACTGCGCCACATGAGGATGTAGTTTATGTGACTTTCAGACGAAGTCATGAAGAGGAAGAGGAGGTCACTTCATTCTCGGGGTGTTTCAACAGAGCTGTCAATCAAAGCGTGACCCTGCCGGTTAGAGACGCTGGATGCCACCGCATGTGCCTGGCATGAGCCTGGCATGCCTACTGCTACACGACACCAAGGTCAGGAGAAAATACGGGCAGCCAAGACCGGGAAGGACGCCAGGATGCACACACACACACACACACACACACACACACACACACACACACACACACACACACACACACAAATTCTCTCACACATACACGCTTACACAAACTCACACAGGCACTTGAAAATACAGTGCAACCCTCAAAGCCTTTGACTTTGACACAAAATTAAGTCATAATACACACGGACACACACAGGAAGAACCAAGCCAATTGAGATGAGTCACAGGCACACTAATGTAGGTCTGTGTTTCAAAGGGAAATGGAGAGAGCAGAATATGGACAGGACGAGAAAAGAGGAAGATTAAAAAAAAAACGAGTACGAGCGAATGTTAATGTCGCTATCGGAGACGTCAGGTAAGTTATATCCTCCTTTAATTAAAGATTTTCAGACTTGGCTAATGGGGTAATTTATTACTGGGCTTCCGTGCTTCTACTTCAGACGGCCTATCAGCCGCGGCCATCCAACACCATCTTCTCCCAGTCACCTTGGTCTGTCTCCGCTTCCAAATGATCTCATCACGGCTTGACCTTCACTCTTAATTAAACAACCCTGGGAGAGTGTCATTAAAATGCCTTTTAAAAAAAAGAAAGAAAAGCCTTCACGGATGCCGGAGGTTGGAGAGGGGGGGTGGCAGTTCATTAGTTGAACACTGAAATCAAACATTTCCTCAAATCTTCACTGTGCTAATGGATGTGGGGTAAGTCAAGTGTAGGAACACAGAGGTCATTCATACAGCCTCTGGAAGAAGCTGTGGGAGATTGAGCCAAAATGGTGGACACAGGGGTTGAAAGACAATGAATCAAGCTACGGTAATGTAAGCCCTCTGAGGTAATGCATACAATTGCTGGAAGAAGCTGTGGGAGATTGAGCCAAAATGGCTGTCACATGTCTCCAGACACAAGCCATTTAGTATCATAGTTTGTTAGTAAGAGGTTTGGAGAGATTGGGAGCGTTTTTTCCAGAGAGCAATTAAAGCAACCCTTTCTGGAAACCCTATTCGTCTGGATGTGAAACCTATGCTGAGCTTTGGGTGCTCACAAACACAAAAGACTCTCACACAATACCCATGCATGAGTGTGTGATAGGGAGGCGCTTGGGAGGAGGTGCACAGCTGAAGGCAAACAGGCTTTATTCAGTAGGCGTATGGCATTATGGTTTTGGCAAAGCAGAGTTTCCGGCGTAAGAGATATTAGCCGCAGGTGCTGCTCATCCTCATGTGTCCTGCGGGTGATACCCAAATTTCTTTCTTAGATAAGACCTTAAGATCAAAGAGATTGTCAGCCTCACCTCATGCAAAGTTAGGCAGAGACACTCGTCAACAGATCACGCAATGCCAGGTGCACAGAGCGAATAAGCTGTTGAAGGTGGATAGCAGAGATACTGACATACAGAGACACAAAGTGTCAGCAAGCAAGAGATTCTGAGCGTCCTACTGGCAGGCTTTTGACATTCGCACAAAACGAACGAACTCTCACCTCAGTGGCTCCTTATTCACTCTCTTTAGCTGGTCTCTGAGGAGCGGGTCGGAATGGTTTGGCACGCAACAGCAGTGAAAGCAATGTAGCATTACTGCGTTGAAATTCCATTTCCATTATGCAGCACCGCTAATTAGCGTTTTAGCGTCCAACAGCTCTTTAAACTGGACTGTTGGATTTCTTGCACTATTTTTATAGAAGGAAATGATACCGCACAGATCTAGAATTTACATTAACTGCCATTCCTAACGATAGCTTGAGTTCATTATGACATCATCAAATGGAACCTTCAGTTGGCAACATTCTAATCACACATTTGTGATCGACCTCCTTAAAAGGGTATCAAGAATGCAGTGAGAGTTTTGGAAGAAGGGAGACATGAGTAAGAGAGAGGGATAAGTGTATTGGGGGAAAAATGGAAGAAAATAAAAACAATATTCTGCCTCTGCACTGGTGGGCTGAGAGATCCTGGCTGGTGATGTTCGGTAGAATTTTTTTATTTTACTGTGGTCTGACTATAGCCCCACAGGACACTGTGTGTGTGTATGTGTTTGTGGTTTGTGTGAGAGCGTGTGTGGTTGTGTGTGTGTGTGTGTGAGAGAGAGAGAGAGAGAAACAGAGCGAGGTGGTTTAGGTCCCGAAGGTCTCAGAAGGCTAACTTTTGATGCCCTGGTGCTTCTATGCAAGAAAGCCAGGCATGAAAGGGACAGAGAGAGAGAGAGAGATAGGGAGAGAGAGAAAGAAAGAGAGAGAGAGGGAAAGAAAGAGAGAGAGAGATAGGGAGAGAGAGAAAGAAAGAGAGAGAGAGGGAAAGAAAGAGAGAGAGAGGGGAAGAGAGAGAGAGAGAGAAAGAAAGAGAGAAAGAGAGAAAGATTTGCGTATATTAGACAAAGACAAAGCTGCTACTCCATAATACCTTTCTTTCTCTCCATCTTGTACTTCTCTGCTCGCCCCTTCTCAAATCCCTCGATTCACATCCTCCCATACTCTCTTCCCTCCTTTTTCCATTCTTCTTCTTCTCTCCTGCTCTGCTCCAGCACTCCTTTCCCTCCTCTCATCCTCCCAGACGTCCAGTAATCCTTCCACTCCCTCCCTCCCTCCTCCCTCCCTCCGTCTATCCCTCCTTGCTCGCTCAATCAGACTAAATTCAATTTCCCTTATGGCTTTTTCCAGTGTGTTCTGCTCAGCACCACGCCATCGGGCCCAAACAGGAGCGGAGACGAGAGGAACAGAGAAGAGAGGAAGAGAGGAAGAGAGACGAGAGGAACAGAGAAGAGCGCAGAAGAGAGACGCACAGCTGGGGCTCCACACCAAGCAGGCAGTTAACAATGTCACTGAAATATCAATTAGCCACCAGCACAGTAAATGGGCTCGGACAAAGCCCAGTGTCTTCTGCCACAAAGAGTGCATTATGGGGCCCGGCCACTGCAGCCCGACCGCCGGCCTGCTGCCAGCCTGTCCACCGAGCAGCGCAGACGGGAGAGTACTCGGGATTGGGCTGTGGTGTGTGTGTGTGTGTGTGTGTGTGTGTGTGTGTGTGTGTGTGTGTGTGTGTGTGTGTGTGTGTGTGTGTGTGTGTGTGTGTGTGTGTGTGTGCGTGCGTGCGTGTGTGTGTGTGCGAGAGAGTGCTGAATATGTGTCTATGTGTGTCTTTATGTTTGTGTGAGAGTGCTGAATATGTGTCTATGTGTGTGTATGTGTGTGTGTGTGTGTGTGTGTGTGTGTGTGAGTGTGAGAGTGCTGAATATGTGTCTATGTGTGTGTGTGTGTGTGTGTGTGTGTGTGTGTGTGTGTGTGTGTGAGTGTGAGAGTGCTGAATATGTGTCTACGTGTGTGTGTGTGTGTGTGTGTGTGTGTGTGTGTGTGTGTGTGTTCCTCTTGTACCCACTTCCTATTCCACCCCAACTCTCTACTCTTCCAACTCATTCTCCTTTCCCCTGTCCTCTCTCTCTCTCTCTCTCTCTATCCCTCTCTCCCTCTCTCTCCCTCTCTTTCTCTCTCTCTCACTCACTCCCTTTCCCCTTTCCCTCTCCATCTCTTCCTCTATTAAGCTGTCAGCCTGCTGAGGCCCCAGCCTGTGGTTAGTGCTCAAGTTCACTGCTCATCCATCAATTTTCCCTGCACACACACACACACACACACACGCACACGCACACGCACACGCACACGCACACGCACACGCACACGCACCCATACACCTACATACACCTATATAGACCTACACACACTGCCTTAAACACACACACACTCACACACACCCACACAGAGGCAAACTATCAGAAACGTGACAGAGGTGGACTGGCATTCTAATGAATAGTCTGAGAGTTAAGAGCACAGGGATGGAACAGAGAACCATAAGGAAAGGAACGACGCGTCTGTGCGTGCATGTGTGCATGTGTGTCACTGTGTGTCACTGTGTGTGTGTGTTTGTGTGTGTGTGTGTGTGTGTGGTGTGTGTGTGTGTGTGTGTGCAGGTTGAGCTCTGATGCCTATCCAATTTATTTGCCCAGTGTGGTCATAGTTATTTATTTGCCCAGCGTGGTTATAGTAATTTATTTGCCCCGTGTGGTTATAGTTATTCATTTGCCCAGTGTGTTTAACATAACAGGCTCTTTATTTATATGTGGATACTAGGGATGGGCATAATTAATCGACGATCGATTAATTGATCATTAAGAATTTCCTCGATGAAATTATTTTTTCATCGATTAAAACTAATGCATGTTCTGTTGCGTAGTGTGCGTGTAATTTATTTATTTTAGGGCTGTAAAAGTTAACACGTTATTCTATGAGATTATTGTGGCCGAGATTAATGCAATAAAATATTTGAACGCAGTTAACGCAACTTTGTTTACTTCCGGTGCGCGTTGACCCATGGCACGAAACTGCCGCGGTGTCTGCAAGTCAGTTAGATAGAAGAGACCGAGACGGTAGTTGAGATAGAGAGAGCTGAGGGATTGTTGGGCGGAAAGTTTCTGTTTAAGAGGCAAAATGACAGAACAATCGACAAAACTAAAGTTGTATGTAGCATTTGTCAAGCTGAATGTAGCTATTACAGAAGCAGCTCGTCTTTAAGTTATCACCTTAATGCAAAGCACCCGACAGAAAGCAGTCCCAGGTTAGATGGTCGCCAACCCACACTCCACGACTTCTCTAGGAAATTAACTAGACCAGTCCGTGAAAAGGTTACCAACGCTGTAGCAGTTTAGGTTGCCGGTGACTGTCGGCCCATCAACATAGTTGAAGACGGTGGGCTGACTGAGGTGATTCGAATTGCTTCAGGGGACAATTCTTACGATTTACCGTCGAGGGGCACCATTGTGTCTCGCATATATTCCTTGTATGACGGCGAGAGAGCACGAAAAAAATACAATTGAACAACAGTGTCTAAAATACACGCTGTCTGAAGTGATTACTCGTTAATTTATAAGATTTAGTCTTGAGAAGAAAACAAACTTTTAATCATGATGAATCTAGATGAATGAATTTCAAAATGTGAGATTAATTAGTTAGAGAGAAAAAAAAAGTTGTGTTTATGAGCACCGGCTTCTAGCTGTCGGCTCCGCTGCTTAAGAGTACAGCAGCGCATATTTTCAAGTGTAACCATTGAACGGATCCCGTTTAACTGCCACAAGAGTTGTCCATCTTGCAAGTTTAACTGCCACAAGAGTTGTTCATCTTGTAATAAAGATCTCAATGAGGAAACACGCTGTGTTTTTTTTCTATTTTCACTGCATTTTAATATAGCCTATAAATAGTGAATTTTAATATAAAAATATGAATGATTAATCGAAAATCGATCGTTAATTCTCCCGACGATCGATTAAGACAATTTAATCGAATGCCCATCCCTAGTGGATACTGTGCTTGTGTTTCAATCACTATGTGTGTCTGTTACTCTCTCCTTTTCTGTATGTAAGATGTGAGAGAGGGTAGTAGTTTTGAGCTCAGAGGGCATGAAAAGACTGGCTGTGTGTGTGTGTGTGTGTGTGTGTGTGTGTGTGTGTGTGTGTGTGTGTGTGTGTGTGTGTGTGTGTGTGATGAGTGACGTGAGGATGGATGGGTACACTACTGTAGGTAGCGTGACAAATGCCTTGCCGTGACATGCCATGTATAGGCGAGTGTGTGTGAAATTGTGTGTGTGTGTGTGTGTGTGTGTGTGTGTGTGTGTGTGTGTGTGTGTGTGTGTGTGTGTGTGTGTGTGTGTGTGTGTGTGTGTGTGTGTGTGTGTGTGTGTGTGTGTGTGTGTGTGTGTGTGTGCGTGCGCGCGTGCGTGTGTGTGTGTGTATGTGTGCATTTGTATGTTATGATTCAGAGTTGATTACCTAAGTCAGGGATTTGAGTGGATGGAAGGAGATTGGAACAAGATTAGCACACTAAAGCCGACCTCATTCTATTACTGCTCTCACCTAAACCTGTAAAGGCAGAACCTGATTAGAGTAAATCTAGTGTGCTTGTGTGTGTGTGTGTGTGTGTGTGTGTGTGTGTGTGTGTGTGTGTGTGTGTGTGAGAGAGAGAGAGCTCAATCCTGTAAACCGAGATGAACATGATCACAGTGAGCGAGCACAGTACACTTACCTAAAATAACAACACAACACCAAACCTGTCATCTCACCTGGCATTGGTGATACACACACAGACACAGACACAGACACAGACACAGACACAGACACAGACACACAGACACACACACACACACACGTCAAAAAGAATAGGGGAAAGCGGTGCCTGTCAGTGGCTGACAGCCCTTTGGAGAGGAACGCTCGGCAGTTTGGGATTGAAATGAAGGGAGTGATTTGAGAGCGAGGCGGATTGTTGTGACCAGTTCCAAACCACAGCACTCAACACCTGTGCAGTTGGCAGAGGTAGAGAAGGTAGGACTGTGTGTGTGTGTGTGTGTGTGTGTGTGTGTGTGTGTGTGTGTGAACGGGGGAGGTGGGGTAGAATGAGAGAGGGAGAGGGAGCTGGAGCGAGAGAGAGAAGAAGAGATGGAGGAGGTGGGTGAGAAAGAAGAGAGGATGAGTGAGAGAGACAGAGAGAGCAAAGGAGATAAGAGAGAGGATGTGTGAAAAGTAAGAGGAACCCGGAAGAGAGAGAGAGAGAGGGAGGGGGAGAGAGAGAGAGAGGGGAAGAGAAAGAGAGAGGGAGAGAGAGAAGGAGGAATAACTTGGCTTCCTGTGGAATGAAACCAAGCGAAAATACCTGGAACCCAATCGGACAAGCATCTTAGCCCAGCCCAACCCAACACACACACACACACACACGCAAACCTGTGGGACACCACTGAAGCCAAGCCAGGTGGCATGCGGTACAAGTGTATAATAATCACACACACCTTTCCCCAGCAGTGCCATGTCCACAATTTTCACTCCATTCTAGCAAACACACACATTATCACACACTCAACAAACACACACATTATCACACACTCATCAGCAAAACATTTCCTTGTGTCCATACCTCCTCATCACAGCCACACACGAGACACACATAAATACTCCATGGGTGTCCATGTTCTATGAATGTTCTATAAATGTATGAATGTTCTATAAATGTTCTATGAATGTTCTATGAATGTATGAATGTTCCATGAATGTATGAATGTTCTATAAATGTTCTATGAATAGCCCAAGATCTTGCATGAAGACCCTCTAAAAAATAACATGATGTCGTTGATCAAAAACACATGTATGTTTTGGGTCCTCTCTCAATCAAGCAGATCTCCTTCACACTACTTGGCACGCACACATTTTGTGTGAACACGAGAGAGCGAGAGAGTGTGCACTGGTTACAGGGCTTGGCATTGTTGGCATCTGGTGATAGCTAGCAAGTTCATTCTGCAAGGCAAGACCTTAAGATTATGGATCCAAGAAGCTTTTTTCAAAATGAAAAAGGATGAAGGCGACTAGAGGCAGGGGAGACTCGAGGAGGTGGAGGAGGAGTTATCTCCTGTTGCTGACTGTTTGGGCAAAAGCAAGGTACAACGGAACGACAAGATGAGAACCGTTTAGAGTCGACTTTAATATCCCCCAGTTTCAAATCGATCACTAGACCAGATCATATCCCTATCTGAACCCCGGTTTTAAAAACAAAGGCTGACTTCAGAGTCTCTGTGTTTTCTGATATCCAAACAATATGGTGTTCTGTCTACAAAAACCTTGTGAATGTTTTCTCTGTTATCATCCCTTTGGAGGATGTCCCCAGAACCCCCTACATGTCTGGGCTAAGCCCTGAGTGTTGTCCCCTCATACCAGATCTGTTTACTGTGAACACGGAACTGGTTCTTCTGAAAACCTCCGTCAGCAGCCATCACATCTGGATACGTGTGTGTGATGTGGGATACAGCAGTGTACGTGCCAATTAAATCTGCATGCTCACAGATGCCCCGGCAACAGGAACCATCCATGCAGAAAGCTATGAGCTGTGACTTGCATGACCTTGTACCCACATAATTAGGCAACTGTGTCTCCATAAACCCACAAGGGCCGCCATGTCAGTTGTTGATGCGATTAAAGGAGTTGCTTATCGACCCTTAAGGAAGTGCCCTACAGTGACAGCGTGACGGAGGGCGGCAGCGTGACGTAGGGCGGAGAGTTCACAGTTAAATCCCCGGGGTGAGCTGCTCGATCGTGGGAAAGAAACACAGGAAGTGCGGCTGACCTCACTTCCTGTTTTCTGCATGGGCTATCTTGGGGCAGAGACCAAATGAAGTCAGGTTCGTAGAGAAAGAGAGAAAGAGGGGTCAAGGTTTTGATCAAAATAAACAAGCGAAAGCTCATTTCCATTGCTGTGTCATGAGTAATTGTGCTGTGGCGTACGGAAGATGAAGCAGAGTTCAAGGCCTCAGTATCCGTGGAAACAAGTGGAGGAAACATTATGAGGGAAAAAAGAACAAAAACTAACTGACATAAGCACTTCCTCTCTTCCTGAGGCCGGCCTTGATTTGCTATTTTATCCATCTGTTCGTCCCATAGGAAGGCGGGCTTCCTGTCAAACATCCATTCTCACCAGAGTGTGCTAGCCAAAGCCCCTGCCTGTCGTACCTCCACTGCACTGTCGTACCTGTACTGCCTGTCGTACCTGTACTGCCTGTCGTACCTGTACTGCCTGTCGTACCTGTACTGTACTCCACAATAGGTGGTGAAGAGCTTCCCCCAATCCTGACTGCCTCCCCAAAACATATCCTTACATATAATACATATCAATCCACCACAGAAACATACATGTCCCGCACACACACACACACACACACACACACACACACACACACACACACACACACACTTTCACAATGTGACTAATTTGAGTAATCAGTCATTAAGTGATTTCCAGTTGGCTGATTGGCTGCTGTGGTAGTGCTTGTTAAACTGCTCTGTTTAGTGACAGTGGAGTCGCTTGTCAGCAGGTTCCAAAGGGCTGTTTACTCTACGCCAGGCAAAATGAAACCACTTCTGCACAACTGTGATGTCTAATATGGCATGAAGGTCAACTCTTTCTAACACAAAGAAACACACACACACACACACACGGACGGACGGACACTCACTCAGGCACTCGCTGCCTGAGGTCACAACTGGGTCGGAGAGACATGACCATCCTCGACGTCTGCTCCATGTTAAGTGCACATCCCCAGAGACACAGCAACACGCCATCCATCTCTCTCTCACTCCCTCTGTCTGTCTATCTCGCTCCATCTCTTTTCCTCTATCTCTCTATCTCTCTTTCCCCCTGCAAAATGTATATGGAAAACCAACATACTATGTCAAAACAGATACAACTCTCTTTTGTAAATCTCTATTCCTCTCTTTCTTTTCCCTCTTTCTTTCGCTCTTACTTTCTTTTTTCATCCTCTCTCCACTCGCCCCCCCTGTCTTCCTCCATCTTTAAGACCCCCCCCCCCCTACTCTGTCCTCCCCGGGCGGAGTGGTGTGGGAGCTCAGTGGTGATGTCAGAGGTGTCCTCACACAGGAGTGGTGGAAGCTGACCCAGCTGTGTGATGTGTGTGTGCGTGTGTGTGTGTGTGTGTGTTTGTGTGTGTGTGTGTGTGTGATGCACATGCTCGTGTGAACCTCACCAAAGGCTGCCTGAGAACAACCCCCCCCCCCCCACACACACACACACACAGTTTTTCACACACACACACACACAGTTTTTCACACACACACACACACACACACACACACACACACACACACACACACACACACACACGCACACACACACACACACACACACACACACACACACACACACACACACAGTTTTTCTCACACACTCATAGTCTCATGCAAACAACCGAAGTTGTTCCTTATTTTTCCGTATAAGCTCCGACACAGCTATATACATCCATCCTCTTCAATACACAAACATCCAGACACACATACACACACACACAAACAGTCAACATCTACCGCTTTCTTTTTTGCATGCATAGAGTCGTGGTCTATTTCTTTCTCTTACACACCCACACAGATGCACGCGTGCGCACACGCACACACACACACACACACACACACACACACACACACACACACACACACACACACACACACACACACACACACACACACACACACACACACACACACAGTTGCAGGCAGTGGCTGTGGGTTCGCGGCGGTCCTGTGCGTGACTGGGGTAGTGTAATAACCCAGGCTGCGTCTGCAGTGGGAGCCAGGGGCCGTGCATTAGTCAGGGCAGAGCTTTATACGCAGCCCTGCCGCCTGCCCCCAAAGCCCCATTTAAAGGCAGTAATCTCCTTATATTTCACTGGGATGACAGACAGCAGGGCGAGAGCGACATAGGCCATTAGCTCCTCTCCTCTCCTCTCCTCTCTCCCATATCTTATCTGTCGCCTCGCCTTCCTCTCTCGCCTCGGCACTTGATTCTCTCATCCTGATGCCCCATCTCTCTCTCATCTCTCCCTCTTCTGTCCTCCTATGCACCTCCCTCTCTCATCTCTCCCTCTTCTCTCCTCCTATGCACCTCCCTCTCTCATCCCTCACTCTTCTCTCCTCCTGTGCACCTCCCTCTCTCATCTCTCCCTCTTCTCTCCTCCTGTGCACCTAATCTCTTCCTTCTGCTCTCCTTCCTTTCGTCCCCCTCTCCCATCTCTGTGCTCTACCTTTCTCCACTGTTTTCTCCCCACCTCTATCCTCTCTCCCATCTCCTCTTCTTCTCTTTCTTCTCCTTCTGTTTAATCCCCCCCTCTGCCACAGGACAAATCCCTTCATTAAAGAGGCACCCTCTCTAGGAGGACACTCTTAACACTCTCTAGATCATCTCTCTGATCTGTGTTTCTGTCATCAGGAGCAGCACGTGGAGGAAGAGAAGGGGATTATGGGTAGTCAGATCCATTCTGCTGAAGGCAGCTCAGGTTGGAGTGGAATGACTTCCAGTCATTCAGACTTCATCACCCCATCTGTCATACACTCACACACCCTACCAACCTCCCACTCATACATACAAATTGACTCTGTGTGTACACACACACACAAACACACACACACACACACACACACACACACACACACACACACACACCCTACCAACCTCCCACTCATACATACACATTAACTCTGTGTACACACACACACACACACACACACACACACACACACACCCTACCAACCTCCCACTCATACATACAAATTGACTGTGTACACACACACACCTATCAAACCTCTTACGCTTGCATATGCACACTAACTCTACACACACACACAGACACACACATACCACCCATCACCGCCCCTCCACCCACACATAAACACACAGTACCCAGTACCACTCACACCAAGCAAATACAGCCCCCAACCACCCCCACACCCGTTCACCACCCCCCCATCCGCCTCCTCCAATCGGTGAAGGGCTCAGTGTTTGGGTCCAGCCTGCAGCCGCCCGAGTGGTTATTTGTCGTGAGCGCCAGTTCCAGGGTAAGGCCATGACCGCCATTACGGCACACAGAGCACGGCTATTCACAGCTCAGCTTTCACAATCTGTTTACAGAGCCGCTCGTGCCTGAGGCCGTTCACACTCCCCTGGCCTCACCCTCTCTCCCTCACTGCCTGCCCTCTCACCCTCACTGCCTCTCTCCCTCACTGCCTGCCTGCATGCCTGCCTGCCTGCCTGCCCTCTCTCCCTCTCCCCCTCACTGCCTGCCTGCCCTCTGACCCTCTCTCCCTCTCCCCCTCTCTCCCTCTCCCCCTCACTCCCTCTCTACCTCACTGCCTGCCTGCCTGCCTGCCCTGCCTGCCCTCTCTCCCCCTCACTGCCTGCCTGCCTGCCTGCCCTCCGACCCTCTCTCCCTCTCCCCCTCACTCCCTCTCTACCTCACTGCCTGCCTGCCTGCCCTGCCTGCTTGCCTGCCCTGTCCTGGTCTGGTCTGGTCTGGATGGTGCAGCTTACTGAGATCCCAGTGTGCTGTAGGGAAGAGGAGTTGAGCGCTGGAGTTGAAGGGGAGGCTAGAGGTGGAGGGAGAGAGGAGAGGGTGAGGTCCATGAGAACAGAGGAAGTGGAGATGAACAGAATGAGCAGAGAGTGAAAAAAAGGAAGACCATGGAGGAGGTATAGAATGGGAGAACGGATGGAGGGAGGGAGGGTGGCAAGGATCAATGATGGAACAGAGAGAAGGATGAGAATCTGAGAGATAGAGAAAAAAAGTTAGAGAGAAAGAGAGATACAAAAGAAGAAAGAGACAGAGAGAGGGAAACTGGGAAATGATGATAATGATACTGGCGTCTCATTTTCAGACATGCTATTGAATAAGTCATGTCATCCAAATTCATCCACTCTCTGTCCCAGTTCATTAACAATAATTACCAACAGACACACACACACACACACACACACACACACACACACACACACACACTTACTTATGTATACATGCACTGGGAATAGACAAATAAACCTAATTTGACATTAAACACAAGGACACGCCAGCTAAATCCACTGCATTTTAAACACACAGAGAAACAGAGCAAGAGTGAGAGCGAGAGAGGGAGAGGGAGAGAGGGAGAGAGGGAGAGAGGGAGAGAGAGTAAATGCAAAAACTGTCCCAAAGAACCATTTCCCAAGTGAAAGAAAACAGCAAGCAAAGATCTTAGCCTAAATCTGAAATCACATTATGAACAACAAATGTTTATTTGAACTAAAAGACAAACAAAAAATTGCACAATTTACTTATTGTGCTCGGAAAAATAAGCATCTCAGTCGGGCAAAGGCCCCCACAAGGAAGCTGTTCAGCTCTGACCGCTCCGAAGACAGATGGCCTTTTCCAGCCTAGCGGCAACTCAATCACCATTCATTTCTAGTGAAAAGTTAGGAATGAGCTCATGAAAGAAGGCCATTGCGAGACTAGGTAAATATGCGATGTGAGATCAAAGGATCAGCACAAACTGGCCCTTGAGTAGCAGAAGGGGACTGCACAAAGGAGCCTTTCAACAGGACACAGACCAGACCAGCCAGACCAGACAAGTCAGCCTTCCCCATCCACCCTTCCCCATCCACCCTTCCCCATCCACCCTTCCCCATCCAGCCACATGCCCTGCGTGCCAATCAGGTGGCCACAGCCCAATCACCAGAAGCTCTGGAAGAGCTAACCGCCCTGAGAAAGGTTAGGAGAGATGATGAGAAACACTCGAGAAAGAGAAAGAAAGAGAGAGTGAGAGTGAGCGTGAGAGAGAGAATGAGAGAGAGGGAGAGAGAGAGAGTGAGTGTGTGTGCATGAGAGAGAGAATGAGAGAGAGGGAGAGAGAGAGAGTGAGTGTGTGTGCATGAGAGAGAGAATGAGAGAGAGGGAGAGAGAGAGAGTGAGTGTGTGTGCATGAGAGAGAGAATGAGAGAGAGGGAGAGAGAGAGAGTGAGTGTGTGTGCATGAGAGAGAGAATGAGAGAGAGGGAGAGAGAGAGAGTGAGTGTGTGTGCATGAGAGAGAGAATGAGAGAGAGGGAGAGAGAGAGTATGAGAGACAAGGTGGGTGGATATCTAAGGGATTAGGAGGATTGTATTGGGGGGTTGCCAGATGTTGATGGCCACACAAAGTGCTTCATTGACCCGTGCTTCATTCATGACATATGAGCGTATAACAACCGGGGGATGACACTGTGAATTATCATTGAAAATTTGGCAACTGAAGAAACTATTAAAAATCTTGAATAGGAAAAAATCCTAGCTTGAAATAAACAATAATAAAAATAAAAGGTCACAAGCTTGAAATAAAAAAAAAGGAAAAAACAAAACAAAAACAAACTAAAATCCGCCTTCAAACTACACCTAAAGGCGGGTTATAACAGTACCCGCTAATACTGCGGACTTGGCAGCGCGGCTTCCTGGCAGTCGGAGCTGAGCGGAAAAGCTCATCCTGGGCGCGCGGCTCATCCCAGCGGCCCTGTTTCCGGGCGGCGTTCCTTGCCCAGACGTCTCATTTTCTGAGATGACAGCATTTACAGACCTGTTGACTGAACATGTGATCCGAAACAGCACCGTATTAAAGGCTGCTTTTACATTACTCCCGGGGAGCGTTGGAGGCGCTTCAATGAGACGAGTGTGGGAGGATGAGAAAAAAAAAAAAAAAAAAGAAAGAAAAGTAGTGGAAGAGCGAGAGGAAAAATAACAGAAAGAGAGAGAGAGGGAGTGTGTGTATGTGAGAGAGAGAGAGAGGGAGAGAAAGAGAGTGTGTGTGAGAGAGGGGGAGAGCAAGAGAGAGAGGGAGGGAGGGAGGGACTGGGAGACATTAAAAAGTCTATGAACACTTTGCTCAGACAGTCTATGTGCTTTCTGCATATGTACTGCATGTGGATGCATGAGAGGCTCATTGAAGTCAACCAAACGGACATAAATCAGATCGTTCGCCGAGGATGGGCCACTCATCATGAGCGCCAAGAACACACACAATCACAGAGCATGGACATCACTTCACAGCCCCGCCTCACAGACATGGCAGCGTCACCGTTTCTCTTGTGTTTTTATGAGAGAGAAAAAAAGATTCGTTCAGTTTCACATAATGGAATGAAAGCTTCGTCTGTTTTTCATGCCCACCAGAGTGCCAATTTAATTTTTGGCCACACCTCATCTCTGACCGTCCAAAATAACTTTTTTTCTTTCTCTCTTCCTCTCGCCTTGAGTTTTTTTCCCAGAAATGTACTGCGTTTTGCCACACTTTGGCTTTGACTACTTAACTTAACATACCTTTAAACCGTGAGTCATGGTTCCTGATTAGTCCTAATTCCAGGCCATATCTGGCTTCTTGAGTGGCTCACGGATATTAACAACATGTCCACACTAAACGTGACACACTTCTGAACAAGATACTATTTACACCATCAAGGATCAGGGGCCTCAATACAGAAAAATATCCTAATTGCTTTTCCTATCTCAACTTAGGTTTCAGAGATCCCCAAGGAATGGGATCTTCCTATGACTGAAGCAATTCCCGAAAGTCATGTCTGTGTTCTATCCCATCTCAAACCTCCTCTCTTATCTTAACTTAGGATATCCTAACTTTCTCTAATGAGGCCCCAGGTCTCCATCTGAATTTGATATCAACTTCCTCCTCGCCTCTCCCCTCTCTGTCACAATGGTACCAGTACCAATGAAGTCCACCCCCCCCAAATGTGTTGAACTCCAGACAAGTATCTCATCTCCGGGTGCCACTCATGCTTCACTCCATGCCACTTCTGACACTAGCGTAACAAATCCACCAGGAGGAGGGGGGCCTGTATTCATTCTCAACTCGACCTGCCTTTGAAGGGGGGGGGGGGGGCAAAGAGCGTCTCTCATCTGTCAATCAAAGTGATGGATGGCCCCATGAAGCATACCCTACATCTGTTACACTCGCCTTCCGTGAGCACAGGGGGCACTAAACCACAATCAGGTCACCAGGACAACGACAGAGAAACGGGAAGTTCCTAGATATAGACAAATAAAAGGAACATACTATTATAATACTGATGTGTGAACAATTCAGTACTTTGCTTGGATGTCTAGTTACGCTCCTTGGCGTGGATACCGTTCAGCCTTGGATACCATCCAGTGCATGAATAAAACTACCGGTATGTCACTTATTTATTTGATAGATTTGTCTCATTTATTTTATAGTCGAGGGATGGGTTGATTGCACTCTTTGTTTACGTGGATGAAACCACAAAGCGTGCATGGAACATTGCTCAGAAGCCTGCATTGCCAGGAATCAAAATGTTGGCTCTGCTTTTTCACTGGTTCTACGGGGACATCAGCTTATTGGGCTACACAGGTTGGCACTAGGTGGAGTAGACCACATCATGTGTCCTCACAAAAACAGATGTGCCTGAGAGAGAGAGAAAGAGAGAGAGAGAGAGAGAGAGAGAGAGAGGGAAAGAGAGAGAGAGGGAAAGAGAGAGAGAGAGAGAGGGAAAGAGAGAAAGCGAGAGAGAAAGCGAGAGAGAGCAAGAGAGGGAAAGAGAGAGACAGAGCTCTGTTCCATTGACTGAGAAAGAACATAAACCATTCTAACATGCCAGCCACAGAGACACATCACTTCCCTGTGGGACCACATTGGTAGCTTATTGATTTTTCTGTATGGTGGAGAGCGTGCCGGGCACAAGAAGCTGTCACCAGAGGGCTGTACACCGCAGGCCTAACTCAACAGAACCGGCACTCAAGGGACATCCATGCATCAGTCCTTAATGGAACCAGGACAGACACAGCCAGTCTGTGGAGTCTGTGGAGAAGATGTTATGTAGCATACCCCCCAAGAGACCGTAGGCATTATTCGCTATGTGCATCATGACAGCGATGGGTTCGTGCCGAGCTAAAGCCAAGAGTTTATAAGTGCAGCCAAGTAAAAAACATACACCAAAATATAAAGTGCGTATCACGGTAGTCGCTGGTAGTTGCATGCTAGAGAGAGAGAGAGAAAGAGAGAGTGTGTGTATGTGTGTGTGTGTGTGTGTGTGTGTGTGTGTGTGTGTACGTGTGCATGTCTCCATTCACTGATTGCATCATCACATTAGGAAACCAGCTTCTTCCACCTCAGCAGCATGTAG
Organism: Clupea harengus; assembly: GCF_900700415.2. Classification (NCBI taxonomy): domain Eukaryota; kingdom Metazoa; phylum Chordata; class Actinopteri; order Clupeiformes; family Clupeidae; genus Clupea; species Clupea harengus. The sequence goes on from NC_045171.1 coordinate 10,481,441, forward strand.
TGCCAGTCACGGACCTTACACTTAGGGCTGAACGATTTGGGAAAATAATCTAATTGCGATTTTTTTCCCCCCCAATATTGCGATTGCGATTTAATATGCGATTTTTTTTTTTAGACCACGTTGTAATCGCACACGTTGCGGTTAGAAAATCGAGTTTTATCATATCGCGATTTTATCGCAAATGCCATTAATCGTTCAGCCCTACTTACACTCACACCAACCCCTCAAGCCCCCGGCCTGACAGTCCTTAGACAGGAAGAGTCCTCAGAGACCAATCACAGCGGACGGCTATGGACCAATCACAGCCCGGCTATGGCTGTGCGCATGGCGACAGGGGTCAAGCAAGCCAATCCAATCTGTCAGGATGACATATACGAAGGCAGAGGGGTTAATTAAACAGCCGAACTGAGGGAGGCGACAACAGGAAGAGAAGGCTGTGTACACATAGCAGGGCAGGGGATGATGAGGCCTCATACATCACTGTGCTTGTCACTGCCAGGCAAGGAGCCTCTAGAGG
>NC_045171.1:10486957-10489457 GCF_900700415.2 Clupea harengus
AAGAGAGAGAGAGAGGGTGAGAGAGAGAGAGAGAGAGAGAGGGAGGGAGGGAGAGAGAGAGAGAGGGAGGGAGGGAGAGAGAGAGTGATAGAGAGAGAGAGGGAGGGAGTGAGAGAAAGAGGGCAAGAACGCTCTGGCGGTGAGATGCTTATCGCCAAGCAACCCCTCAGATCTCTGGGGACAGCTGCGATGTTTATCGCACGCCGACAAACCGTAGCTCCTCATAAACGATGGCAGCGGGCTTTTTGGCAGCCAATAGAAACCTCTGAAGACAGATCGTTGGCAGAAACAAGCTAACCCTTCGTCCTCCTTAACCACGACCTGGAGTAACCTGTCTCAGGTGGCCAGTCTCTGAATGGGACAGCCTGTCTCAGAACAGAAGGGTTTTTTTATTCCCCTTACCTCTGCTTTTCCCCTTCACTCTTTTCACCCTTTCTTTCCCTCTGATCCCCCCCTCCCTTGTTCATCTCGTCTGCCCCGGGCCCCTTCAGGAGGCCCAGAGTGTTTGCACAAAGCAGCCATTTAGCAGCACTCTGTGTCTAGAGAGTTTAAACACCCGGCAATTAACCAGTTCCACCTTCAGGGGTTAAGGGGGGGCCTGGACAATGGAGGCTTTCTGGACCCAGGCTGAAACGCGGGTGCTTTATAGCCCTCTAACTCCCCCAACACAAAGAGAGAGAGAGAGAGAGAGAGAGAGAGAGAGAGAGGGAGACAAGAAGAACGAAAGGGAGTGAGAGAGAAAGACTGGGATTTAGCAGGTAACCCCTAGGATTGAGCTTGTCATTGAGCTTAGCTGTAGAACCTGAGAGGTAGCAGGGCCTATATGTTCCAGTGTTTGAAACAGGCAGAGAGAGAGATAAATAGAGAGAGAAGGAAAGAGAGAAGGAAAGAGAGAAGGAGAAAAGAGTGTGCAAATGGCTGCTCTTGGCCCGGGATGAAAGCGCTTGGCTCTGCTGTGCTCTCAGCATTGTTCTAAGCGTGCTCGGGCCTGTCTGTGTGTGTGTGTGTGTGTGTGTGTGTGTGTGTGTGTGTGTGTGTGTGTGTGTGTGTGTGTGTGTGTGTGTGAAAGGAATGATAGGTTCCCAGGATGTAGTAAAAGTGTATAAGCAGCTACTGTGGCGGCACTGTGGGACAACAAACAAACAAACACACACACACACATACACACACGCAGGAAAATCACTGAGCAGAGCTTTGTAATTAGAGAGGTAACTGACCAGACTAACATCTGGTCAGGGTTAAGTCTGGCTTGTGTAGCTACTGCTTGGATGTGAGGCTATTCTCCTGCTGTCACACAGTGAAGCACTCTGGCTGGGCACACCGCAGCTTGACGTAAGGTGGCCGTGGCTATGGGCTAATGGCTAATGGCTAATGGCTAATGGTTATGGCGGCTCAGGTTAGTTTGCCTGTGGCCCCCATGGTCCAAGTAGAAGCTACATTTCTCCTCTGTGACCATAAGAGGTAATAGGCACGGTTGGATGAGGTTTCTAATAGGTATAGAGGTCTGGCCCATGTGACATGAAATGGTCATTCATTTACACGTGCACACACACACAAACGCACACACACACACACACACACACACACTCACTCTCACTTCTCTCCTGGCATCTGAGCAGGACTGTGGAAACCCTGTGCAGGGGATCGTAATGAGATCCCTGGAGTCGGCCGAGACATGAAACACCCTCCCTAGCTGAAACACACACACAAACACACACACACACACACACACGCCTAAGATTTAGACATATACTGACATGCCACGCAGTGGAACGGCTTTAAATCAACCCCGAGGCATGCTGGGATATAAAAACCCACATGTGACGGTACAAACGTTGCACAACTCGCGTAATGTCTACACACGTGTCTACACATTCCTTTCGTCTCACCTGGATTACAGTTGATTAATGGAGGTATAACACACATGATCCCTGTAATCTCTTCACAGACTGCGAGCGATGAGTGATTAGCAAAGCTGTCCACGCGTGTCCACACTGCTGTTGCTTGCTATCTAACACCTGCTTAGATTCATGGTGTGGCTACACCACAACACACACACACACACACACACACACACACACACACACACACACACACACACACACACACACACACACACACACACACACACACACACACACACACACACACACACACACACACACACACACACACACACACACAGCCCCTTGTTTTCCCGGCCTCACTGCAGACAGTATAATTCACTGAGATGGGGCCGCTCTCTGCAGCACGGGTGCATAACAGAGCAGGACAAGACCCTCAACACTGACTACATTACAGCCCCACTCTCCAGAGCAGAGCAAGGCAGAGCCGAGCAGCATTAGCCCCGCTGACAGCACAAGAAGCGGGATGGATGGACTGCACCAGCGGGCTGTGAATATGAAACTGCATCTGGGAGTGTCATGTCCAGCTGGGGATTTACGGACCGGGCTGCGGAGAGAGTAGAGTAGAGTACGGCTTCGCATTGGAGGTGCATTAT
>NC_045171.1:10496957-10634457 GCF_900700415.2 Clupea harengus
CCTGCCCCCAGGCTAAAGCCCTTCTCTCACTTTCAGCTGGGGAGGGGGGAAGGGGGGGTGGCAGTCCCAGATTGACCGACTGGGAAGCACTCAGAGCCAAAGTCTAACATTGAGTTATGCCTGCACCCCCCCCCCCCCCCTCCCCCTCCGAACTCCTAAGGGCAGGGCAGTAGTGGTCGGTTTCCCTTTTTGCCCGTAAATGATTTCTTGAGTTTGTCCGTGTGCAGCTGAATATCTGGTGTTCAAAATCCCTTCATGGCCTGAAAAAAGGCTTGGATGTAGCTCTAAACCTTTGCAAAATAGTCCCGCAAATTAGCTCCTTGGCCACGTTATCTAACAGCTAATTATGTTTTGCTAACGTTCGATAAACTTTGGTCCAGATCGCCAGTTCTGACTTAGCTAGACTGAAATGATAAACATCCAGATGTGCTGTTAGGGAGAAACGTTTTTAACACCATAGAAAGTCTCTGAAGAAAGCCATTTAGTTCATCGTAAGTAATATAATACTATATATACATGTATACTGACGTTGCCCCTCCCTCCTGACGGGAATAGTTCCTTAGGTCTGTGACATATGACACCCAGGTTGACTGATTCTGTGTTTTTGAGACTGTCGTTGGTACACTGCAGTTCCAGGGTGGAAATACTCAGCCATGGCGTTGACTGCTTATCTCCCTCATATGTTGTGTATCATATAGCGAATGGACACCAGATGGGCATATTAACAAGTTTAAAAACGTGACCTGCACTGAGGGGGTCTTTGAACAAACACATGCTGCTGACTGTTCCAATCCAAACCCTTTTAGACACTGCTTCTCTGTCAACTGCACCCCGTGCTGCAGCCCTCACCAGACACCGTACTTCAAGCCCCCCCACATTCCCATCAGTCAGTTCTCTTCCTCCCAGATACCAACCGTCCATGTACTTTTATCTTTCTTCACCTTTCTTTTCCTCGCTCTCCTTCCATCCATCTGTCCATACATCTGTCTGTCTGTCCATACATCTGTCTGTCCATACATCTGTCTGTCTGTCTGTCTGTCTGTCTGTGTCTGTCTGTCTGTCTGTCTGTCTGTCTGTCTGTCTTCCAGCCGCTCCACTTCACTCTCAGCTCTCCGCTGCTGCTGCTGTAGCGGCTGCACCTCGAGTGTTCTTGGCCAGCCAGCGAGACGCTCTGATACTGAATAATTTAACACATTCTTTCAGGGCTGTTGAGTTACACAGGCGCACATGCATACGCGCACACACACACACACACACACACACACACACACACACACACACACACACACGAACGGGGCCTCGTATGTAAAACCCTTCAAACGTCATGGCATAATCTGGCATTGAAGACACTGAATGCAGACACCCCCCCCCCCCCCCTTCCAGAACAGAAGAGACTCTTGGAGAGATGGAGAGACAGGTACAAGATTCTCCTTCACTGACAAGCACTCCCGCACACTGGCAAATACCTCTTCATGTTCACTTCACAGCTTCTTCCTAGCTCTTATCAGGACCATGAATATGTCAGGACAGCTTCTATTTCTCTTTCCCAAGTAACATTTTCATTTCATCAGGCATTTCTACCAGCGGTGTCAGAAAGCTGCGGTGTTAGACCAATGTTTGCAGAACGGGGTGGTGACAGTATGACACTGGCAGGTATCCAGAGCGCGCACACACACATTCTAATGGTGCCACAACGACGACGATGCATCATTCATGAGACGGCATCATTACGGGCACGCTTGGAGCCGCGCCACCACCGGACACCTGAGAACGTGAGCTGGCCGGAGTTGGGAGTAATTACTTTACGTCTCCCTGGGAGACGGAATTAGCCACCTCTTGTGTCTCCCTTACACAAGAAATTATGACAGAAACAAGGAGGCAGACATTAAAACAGACATTCACATTTGGGCTTTGAAATCGATAAAGGTAGAGAAAAGTGAACAAAAAACACACAGAATTTCTTCCGAGGCAATGAAGGTGGACGCATAAACACAGCCCAACATGCACATCTACTGACAGCAACCATCCAAACAAGGTGTGAAAGAATAATAACGACAGACATAGAAACTATTATTTGAGCACACTGCCGTTGTGATTGTTTCTTCGGCACTTAGGTAGCTGAGCAGCTCCAGCTACGCCTCACTCCGCAGGCCTGCCTCAGGTTTCATGTATACACACAGGTGTTATTCTTCTGCGTTTGCGGTGTGTGTTAATCCCAACCTCTGCGGTGAAATCAAGGTCATGAAGTTTAAAACAACAGAGTTTGTCTGAGCTCTCTGAGCCACGGCCTCTGGTGAGGTGAGACGAGACCCGCAAGCGTCTCTGCCGCTAACAAGAAAAATTGAAACAATTTTCCGCCCTCCTGCCCTGGCTCGCTCTGGGGTATATGTCCGAGACTAGTACCATGACAACGGCCACGCGTGCTCAGGCGTCTGAAAAAGGAATGACTCAAACCCCCCCCTCTCCAGCCTCCGACCCAATTTCACTCCTTCCCTGTGTAAGCAGAATAACTAAAGTCAAGCGTTAAGACATGCGTGTTTCGAAAAGGTCAGAACAAAATGATTTGCCCGCTCTTCGGGGGAAAGACTGAAAGGCTGAGAAAATTAGATTTCAAATATATTTCCTGCACTTCTACATTTTGCACTTGGTTTTATCCAAATTAACTTACAAGTACCTGCATTCATTTTATGAGTCAGTGTGATCCCTGGGTAATGAATCCATACCCTTTGTGGTCATAGTGGTCAGGGCCATGCTCTACCAGCCGAACTACAGGAACGAACATTAACAACAACAGCATAGGCATTAATAAGCATGTTAACATTTAGTGACTGTGTATGCGTATGTAAGTAAAACAATACGAAACTGAAAGGTGCCTGAATGAATCATCTGTTTTCAGTACAGTTACCGAGGGTAACCCGAGCGCAGCAGTCTATGTAATATAAAGTATGCACATTGTACTTGTACAAAATGTGCAAATGCAACTGCACTTAAAACACTGCCCAGGTTTTACTAGCTAGAAGGCCATTTTTGCCATCTGCAGTACTTCACTAGTTTTATGAGCTCCTGAGGCAAGTGAATGAGGCCCACCTGTCTGATGGACACACATATGCTATGGGACACATGCCCATGTCTTAAATCGGACTGGGTGTTATAACCGTTATATCAGTGGCTTCTGGTTTAAGGGGAAGGGGAGGGGGATAAATAAGGATGAAAAAAAAAAAACTCAAACTAAACGTCAAGCCTGAGGTATGAAATGAGAGTGGAAGTGGAAGTAAGCTGAACGCAGGCTTAGATGGAATTAGCTGCTCAACATCATCATTAATGATAAGTTCCTGGGATCATTACCTCTTAATTTATTAGTGAAATAAAGCACCCCCGTGGGTATGCTCATGTTATGGCCCACGTGATGTGGTGAAACACTATTTCAGTAAACGAGCGACAATAAAAGGTGAAAAAGCGCATAGCCATATTATAGCCTGCTGATGGGAATATATTAAATGGATGCCCTCAGGCGTAATTGCAATAAAGAAGAAAATCATTCAGATTTTCTTGTGGAAATGTACTAATAACTACATTTTTAGGTGTGCGTCAGATAAAATAATCAGCAGTAATTACTTCTGTGAACACGTGAACTAAGGCAGGCTGCCCCCTTTGTGTTGCTGCCTGACTCCTCGCAGGTGGGAGAGAGAATGCGACTCATCCACTCCGCAGAGAACTACTTGCGTCACCTAGGCAACGCAGCCGGTTCGAACCAGGTGAGAGCTGACCTCTCTCATTAGCCTGGTTGGTCACGCTCGGCCCGACGCGTACATTTTTTACCGGCACGGAACTTTCATTCTCATTCGCTCGCTCTCGTGCTCCTCCAGACAACACGTCTCAGGCGACACATTTGTGTTTTATTCATGTCGTCCGACGCTGAGGAATCCTGACAGTCCTTTATTCATCTAAAACCGCTATGCCTTTTGTCTGCCGTCTTCAAAGGAATCACTTCGTGGCACCGAGAGCCCAACATGACAAATCGGATTAATGGAAAAAATAAATGCGTGAAAAGTGTAGCATTAGAACATAGGACACAGACTCACTTTTCAATTAAAGGCGATTCTATGTTCTGTAGACAAAACAGGTCTTTCATGTTTTTTTTCTCGGTGGTTAGACCTCTCAGTGCTTTGAGACAATTAAACTAGGACTATTTTGAAGACACCCACTCTCTTTTTCCATGTGAGCTCACAGACACACAATCTCTCACACACATACCACTTAACCATTTAGTTTCTCTGTATTACTGACACTCAAGGGACTTTCGAAGATAATGCTCTCTTACACTCACACACACACACACCACTCTCTTTCCGTTATCTAATGGTTGCTATCAATGGAAGCACTGAGAATGGGGTATATCTGTACAGACAGACACTCTCACACACTTCCCTACACACACACACACACACACACACACAGACCAGGGAATATCCGCTCTGGCTCCGAAAGGGATCATGCCATGTGATACCTGCCCACTAGAAGAGGCAGGCAAAAGATGGGTAAAGGGGGGAGATAACACTGGTTCAACCCAGACCTCTATCTCTCTCAGGACTACAAGAGAAAGGAGACCCCCCCCCCCCCTCCTCCATCCCCCAAAACCACCCCATTGCAAACACACTTAAAACTCAGCTCCATTTATCATGTACTTCAAGTGAACAAAATGCCAGGCCTTGATTGGACACCGGACAATGAGCACACTGTGTGGCGCACTTAATCGCATCCAATTGAATTAGCTTTCATTACTGGGCCTGCCTTCCCTTTCTGCATGCGGCCTTTAAAACACTCTGACCTCGCCCAGCGAGCACAGAGGCCTCTCTCAGTGCATCTAATCACATTTGCGAAACTGAGAGGAAAAAGATGGGGTCTTTCCCAGCATGGATAAACTCAAAACGCAAACAACGCAGGTACACACGTGAGATGAAACACACACGCACATTACACAAAGACACTTCAGTATCCACAGAAAACGTCCGGACTGGGCAGGGACGATCCTATTTCATCTGTCAGCAAGTCACCACCTTGCATCACCACTGAGCTGCCATTGCCCTGCATCCAGGGCCTCAGTCACCATCTTCAGTGGTAGCTCATACTGAGCCATACACAATCCCAGGCAAATCAGCATGTTGCTTCGGGGAACACAGAATGGAGGTGCATAATGTGACTGGCTGTTAGCTAAATGACCAACGTTTCACCAGACTTGCCTTTAAATGACTCATGTCTTTGTGTACATGTCTGTTGGTGGGGAAGCAATAGCAGCACCTTTCAGGACATGAAACTATTGGAACGAGTAACACAACCAACAAAAGCACAGAGGAAGGTCCGAAGATGTTGATCAGTGATGAGTTGCAGCAATGGCCTACCCTAATCCCTGTAATGCAGTGGCAGTGTGGGAGAGGCTGGATTTTGTGCGGTGTTAAAAGACACAAAAGGTTGTCTGCCTTTAAATAGATCTGGTAATTTCAAGTTGTTGTCTTTTCTGCTTTCTGCTTATCAGCCCAAAATATTATTTCAAATACTTGAACACTTTAGTATGTCGAGTCCTTGGGAGAGCTGTCAGGTATGGATGAAGATGCCCACCTAAACACCCTAAGCCTTCAGTGAGTCTCTGGAGCGGAGTTAGCAGGTAACTGGTGACTCAGATCCTGTCTCCTCTTTCAGCAGTTGATTGAGTCAGCCTAAAGCCCGTAGGAACAGAAGTCCCCTGTGCCACTGGGGTTCATGTTAAACCATTAGCCAGACTGAATTAATCAAACCCAGCATGCTCTCACCGGTGTGTGCACGCTCTCGCTCTCTCTCTCTCTCTCTCTCTCGCTCTCTCTCTCTCTCTCTCGCTCTCTCTCTCTCTCCCCCTCTCCCCCCCTCTCTTTCTCTCTCTGTGTGTCTCTCTGTCTGTCTGTCTCTCTCTCTCTCTATCTGTGTGTCTGTCTGTCTCTCTCTCTCTCTCTATCTGTGTGTCTCTCTCTCTCCCCTTCATTAGCATCTCTAGCAGACAGACTGTGCAGCAGAGCAGCAGAGCAACACAACCACGGCAGCCACAGGCCGTCTGCTGCACGGTGTGCAAGAAGGAACGGGAGATGTAGGCTACCATGTCAAGGAGATTGAGAGATTAGTGGATTGAACGAGTGCGGGGAGATTACGGTGATGATGGAGATGAAGACGATCAGGAAGATGGAGATAGAAATGCTTACATTTATGACGTATGAATGGAGCCATGCGGTGGCCACTGTAGTTATGGGCATTAATCTCAACAAGCGGAAGTGCATTCTGGTGAGCACTGAAAACCAAACCGACTTCAGGGAAACTGACAATGGATGTGTGTGTGAATACTTCAAGCACAGAATAAACCCTCTAAATATTCTCACTCTCTCTTCCACACAAATGCAAATTGTTGATAGTTAAGCAAAAAAATGCAGGATATCAAAATTTGTTGTGGGAGTACTTTCAAGAAATAGGTAGGAGATTTGAAATGTATGCACACAAAGTAATTTCACTCCACACAAAAACAGGACTAGTAATTAAACAAGGGCTATGACAGATAATCACTTCATATTATTACACATCATTGCTTGAGAATATCCAAACGCAGGTATTCTGTACCACCCCCCCCCCCGCCCCGCCGTCAGTCATGCCTTTACTATATGCCTTTTGTGAAGAATGATTGACGTAACAGAGCCGACAGTCGTCTCAGTCGGCAGGCGGATAAAGTTCTGATCTCCCAACGCACAGGTAGATGTGTCCGCATATCGCATAATGGATTCGCTCTCATCTTGTCCTTCCACAAGCTGAGCTTTTACACCTTTAGATCCACCTCCTACCATGCTACCGTTTTGAAGGTTAGTTCATAGGAGATACTGAAATGAGCAAATCTAAAAAGTGTTTGCATGCGTATAGCATTTTCAAAGAGTAAGCTTGTCAACCCAGTATGAAAACCAAAACAAACTTCACAGGGTGCCCACACTTAAGCACAATCTCGCTTACAAATGAACAATAGGTTATGTGTCTGCATCACTCGCCTCGTTTGCCAAACGTGGGTAAGAAAATGAAAAAAGTTGATAATAGACTAAAATAATAAAATATTTGCTTAAAAAAAAAAGTAGTGGGGTTGTAACTATCCTGTCAGATTCCAGTTGCACTTGGAGAGGGGAACACGCACAGGCAGACTTGGGGGAATTTCACAAACATGATTAACGTTAACACTCGTCACAACTCGCCTCTTCCTACCTGTATACAGACTTGCCCCAGCCGAATAGTATTTTGGCGTAGTCCACAACAATGGAATAAAACGTAACGATCTATGCTGAAGCACCAGCATGAGGTCTAAATCACTCTAGTGTGCCACAGACCGTATAATTTAAAACAGATCTAGGGAATTTCTTACATTGTAATTGTTTTTTTGGGGGGTTTTGTCTCTGAATGTTGTGTAACATACAGTCGTGTTTCGCCTGCAATGTAAACCAAAATCCCCTTTATTTTGTGTGAAACAGTTTGAAAGAGCTTGTACATAAGAATTTGTATATATTAATAATGAAGTAACAGTGTAAAGGCCTTCTGGTTACAGGAGCTACTCCGCAGAGTCTTCCGTATCGCTGATTCAAAAGCGTTCACGACAAAGGTAGACTCAGACACCGAGCCACCAGTCAGTGCCTTATCAGTTCTGTGATTCAATGCATATTTCAGCAGTCAGCACAAATCAAGGGAAATCTACAACAGACAATGTACCTATCTAATGATACGAATCTATTATTTCCATCAGACACAAATTAATAGCCCATCTACTATCGCTAAAGCCAAGCCTAGTGGATATATCACCGTGCCCCCGCCCCGTACCCCCGTGGTGAGGATACCTTACCTTTGGAATTGCTGAATGCGGTGTACCAGGACAGCGATATAAGTCCGCATAGTCCAAACAATAAGACCGTTAGGAAGGTGCCATTTCTGAGCCTCATCTCCGGATCACCGGGATCATGTCCGAGCCGAACGCGGGGCTGGTGGCTGTTACGCAGCGGTCGTTTACGGTGCGACCAGGAGCGAGTACTTCACGCCAGGCGCAGGAAAGCAGGAGCGCTGTGTTTGTTATTGCGCGGAGATAGCGGCTCTCATTCGCGCAGAGGCTGTGAGGAGGAGGTAAGTGGAGGGGGCAGGGCCGGCTCGTGGCATAGGCGAACTAGGCGGTGTCCTAGGGTCCCGTAGCTACCCAGGGGGGCTCCACGTGCTATTCTTTATTTACATTTTTGGTTCGGAATTTGCTTTTTTGCATGTAGCATCCAGTGGCAGACCGAGTTATTTTTTTTTTAATTTACAATTTATCTTTTGTGAAAGTAAAAAACAGTTCAGGGGGTTGGGGGTATCCCCAGAGATATTTGTCTTACTGTTCCAGCATTTACACACCATCTTTCTAAGCATTTTTCTACAAAAATGAGCAAGTAAATATGGAGGCATGGTTTAAATACTGTTGCTACAGCTTATTGCATAACCTACCCTTTTTAACCAATGTAACAGCCCACAACAAAAGAAGCTTATTATCAAAGCAATGGTACTAGAGCACATAAATCCTTTAAATCATGTATTGGACAATAGCAGCAACGCGTGTTTGGGGGCAGCAAAATGTCCAGAGTGAAGTGAATTATATAGCCTACTTACCCTGCTTAGCATTACCTTCGGGGTACCTCAACAAACCCAGGAAGTGATTATGTAGATAGGCCTGAAGTACCAGCTGAGAAGACCGTGGACGAGGATGTCCCATAGATCACGCCGGCTTCGCAGAAATAGAAAGTTTTGATTGTGAACATTGACACAACTGCAGACCAGCTGAGTCCTAAGTGATTTATGGGTGGAATAAAATTGTTGTCTTTTTAAAATCTATGTCCGTTGTGTATGTCTTTATTAATGTAACATGTGGTATGATTATTTAGATGTAAATAGCTGTTGGGATAGGGCGAAGCAATTCTCTCTATTTAGAATGGTTTTGCATAGCAGCCTACAGCACAGTGTCAAAATACTAACAAGCAAGAAGCATAATGAGATACATTATTAAAGCTATTAAATAATCCACAAATACTTGACCTAACCAGTATTTTAATTTTTTTAATTCATGGTACCTGCGGCGCCCCCTGGATGGGGTCCCCCAGCAAAAAACTCACCTGGAGCTCCAGACATGCTAGGGCCAACCCTGGGAGGGGGCAACAGCAGGGTGGTGGTGGGGTTTTTTCATTTCTCCTGGGATAGAGAGGCATGTATTAAGCGTGTGAGTGGGCGGTGGAAATGTGTGAGCCAGCAGCACAGAGCTCATTTTCATATTCCATTCAACGGGTGGCCTAGCTGAGCCGCGGTGCAGATGCTCCTCCATCCGGTCGGATGTGAAGCACGTGGAGTCGTCTCATCACAGCAGTCGCACGTCATCAAGCACTCTCAGCAGCAGATTTGGACTTATTATCACCCCCAGACATCTCCAAACGTCCATCTATTGTCAGCAGTTCATTTGACTTCATAGGGCTGCATAAGCCGCACACATCAAATTGCCATATGTATGATAAAACAGCTTCCAGCAGAGCACGACAGGTGGTCATTTCATGGTCTCATGCTTTCATGACAGTACATTACCTGGGTCATGGTCTAAACTATGGTACCAATCGACAGGACATGACCAATCCCAGAGGAATAGAAGGTTCAGTTTTCGTATACAATGCTCAAAACCAGCTGCATGCCTGCAAAGCTGCATGACACAAACATGCAGGTCAGCGCACATCAAAATGGCCAGATCCATGACCGTGCTCAGTGTTCATCAATCTGCTGCTGGCAGTGTTTCCACTCAAGACTCACACCTACCAGCTTAAAATGAAACTTCCAGGTTTCCATTCAAAATCAGACAATGGAAGGTAAAGATCGATTGGCTGACGCTTTCTCAGCCCATCCATCTCTCCTCTTTGTACACCAGGAGCACCTCGCCCACTCATCAAAATTGACACTTCTTTCCCTGAAATCCCTCACTACTCCCCAAAGAAATGTTGAGAATGAATGTACTTCTCTGGTCGATAGCGTCTTTTCATCTATTGTGTAATTGTGTAAACACAGAGCAACCAATCTAATGCTGAACTAATAAAAAAGTAAAGCAAGACTGTATGCATGTACAGTGCAAGCCAATATTAACAAAAACAAATAATGAGAAAATAAACTACTCATATAAAGAGTGAAGATATAATGCGAACAGGCAAGAGTTGTAGATCATTATAGGTCATGGGTTTCATCAGTTTCTTTGGAGAAATGTCAACAAAAAAGCTTTTGGGTTAAGAATCCTCTTATGTAATAATATTTGAATGCAGTGTGTTAGACATGGCAACTTAGCCCCTTCTTTCCTACTGACTAAATCAGCCTCATACTTGGATCCCTCTTGATTTGTTAGAATTAAGGCTATTGATGGCAAGACAGCCCCATAAAATGCCCATATTTATGCTATGCTACACACTTGAACAAATTCGTATAGGCCTACAGGGCCCCATTGTCCAGCTGCATCACTGTGTGGGGCAGTAGCTGTACTGCACACAGCAGGAAAGCACTGCAACGCAGTGAACACAGCTGGTAAGATCATTGGTGCCCCACTCCCACTCCCTTCCCTGCAAGACATATACACCACCCGCCTCACCCGGAAAGTTACCTCGATTGCGAGTGACACCAGCCACCCCGCACACAGTCTGTTCAGCCTCCTACCCTCTGAAAGAAGGTATAGGAGCCTCCGTTGCCGCACCACCAGACTCAGAAATAGCTTTATACACCAAGCTGTCAGGAAGCTAAATTCTCTCCCCTCACTCCCCCTAGCCATATCCGTCAGTCTGATGGGAGGCTGAAATCCCCCCCCCCCCCCCCTACAATAACTCAGGACTCTGCAACAAAACTGTCCCTTGCACTTTTATCACTTTACCACTTACTGTTATACTTGCACTGCCAATGTGTTACATACATCTCACAGGATGTCTTTTTGCTGCCTTTTTTTGCACTACCTGTCACTTTAAAGTAAACTTATGCTGCTGTACAGGTATCTGTATGTGTATAACTATATGTATATGTATATCTATATGTCTTGTCTTATCTGTTGTTGTGCGTGTGCACTTATATGTTTCACCGTGGGAGAGTGGGAAACGTTTTTTTCGATTCCTTTGTATGTCTTAACATGCAAAGTAATTGACAATAAAGCTACTTTGACTTTTGACTTTGATTGTAGTATCAAACATTTCCCCTATGTCACCGTCAAATGTCTATCTTTCTTTAAAGGGACGTGGTGGTCTAGCTTACACACCTATATCATCGTGTTCATTGGCTATCAAAACAGTCCCCATCATCACTCTGTCACATACGAATATCCAGCAGTCAGTAGACGAATTACACGAGTACACGAATGTATGTACAGAGTCTGCCATCTAGCGGTGAAGACTTTTTTTACACGCAGCTGAAGTTTTTCCTGGTCGTTATATTATGGACTGGGGAACAATTTGGAGGTGGCCATAAAGAAATACTACTCTATCCTGAACGATATACATCACAGTAATCGCGTAGGCTATAAAAGGAAAGATGACACGGACTACCTTTTATCGTTGTCCGAACATACACAGTCCTGAAGAGAAGCCACATACAACCAAAAACTAAATTATTACATAAATATTCCACTGTTAATTTCACTCCCTCCAGAATGTAGCCTTGCCAAATCAAAACCACATAGAGAAAAAGGCTCTAACCCTTTTGATTGGTTCTCTTGTTTGAATTAGCACCGCCTCTCCTCTGCCAATACAAAACTAATCGAAAAAGTAATACAATATATATAATATAAATCTAAGTTACATTACTTTGATGAAGTAATTAAATATTTAAATGTCTTATTTCTTTCTTAACATCGTAATTGGTAGTAGGTAACCTATTACATTTAAAAAGTAACCTTCAAACTTTACTCCAAGTCATGGAAATATGGTCCAATTGTCAACCAAGAATCCGCATCCAAACATTCGTCCTGTCAGGACAACACCAAAATAGACAAAAGCAAACGTTTAACTCAGTTCTCTTGGTTAGGCTAGATAGTTTTTGTCTTTTATGCTTATCTATACCCTACTGTTGCCTGGATTTGTGCCTTCCTTTCAGAATGTTAGGGTGCCTCGTCGTTTTTATGCGATATAGTCCTAGCATATATAATATTATCTAAAATCCATTTCACCGTGGGGCACAATTAAATGTTACATGTTTCAGGCAAAGTTTGTTTCACTCCTGGTAAGTTCGAGTCTCTTCGAGAACCTTCATGAACACTGGAGACAGGCGAAAGGGCGCATTACACAAACAAACGATCTCATGATTTGACATGAGTCACAATCAGATGACAAGGTCTGCCCGAATGAGGTAGACCGTGGCCCAGCCTACTTCTTTCCCTCTTTAAATCCACGTGTCGGTGATGTGATTATGCTAAGCACAGAATGACTCGCAGTTTTTTAACCTACTTGTTACATCAGCCAGTTGTAGGTCTATAGCCATTATTTATCTCAACTCTTAACATTTAAAGGTTAAAAAAGGGCAATAGTTTAGAGTGGCCGATTTCATTTTGTAGACGTATGTAGCCTATTCTTCTTCAAGAGAGTTATATCTGACTTATGTGTGTAGCCTTAACTTAATCTTGACAGTCTCCTTCGCTCAAGACAAAGGTGGAAAATTCGATGCTGCCAAACGTTTAATTATTACACACTTAGAATACTTAACAGACCAGAGAGAAAATTGTGATGGAGCTTCACCTATAGTGGCAAATACAGTGAATGCTTAATGATACGTACTATTAGAGTGACACAGTAGTCTTCTCTCAGAGATCAGGAGTCACACAATTAAATGTCTCTAATCACAGCACCATATTGACGTTTTGCTAGACTTTGCTAGACGTTCTATATTATTGATGGTGGGACTTTCCGTTGGGCTGTCTTACGTAGGCCTATCTATATCAGGTTGACCTCCTCCCAGGTTGTGCCATCCTTACTTTAGACATATTTCACTTAGGATATACAGCGTTGCATACTGCAGAGCGCTAGCGCGCATGCACTAACTAAACCAGTGTAGTTGGGCTCAGTTAGAAATATGGTTACAATGCAGGCCTGCATGCCAACAAAATCAGCGTGGAACTTGAATAATAGGTGAGCTCGGGAAATCCCCAGCGTGGAAAGTGCCGTGTCACTGCTCTCTCATCCAGTCTCCTTCATGACGCCCCACCCCAATGTTTACAGTTGCCTGGTACTACTTGGTATCGTATCTATCCAGACTACAGTACAATAGCATTGGGCTAGGCGTGTCCACTCATCCAACGGACTTCCCCTTCTGTCAAAAGACGCTTATTGCTTTGACTCTGTAAAGTAGGAGTGGCGTTCTACCTATAAATGCTGTAGCTGACGCTTGAGGTCTCCAGCCCGGATATCGAATCCAAGCTAAGAGATCTGCGAAGCGGCTATCGAAGGTAGAAACCCTATTCCAGACTGCGCCAAACCAGATTTCGGCAAGCATCTGAAAGTCACCAAGACGCGACCATGTCGATGACCGTGAAAGCCTACTTGTTGGGCAAAGAGGACTGTCATAAAGAGATTCGACGCTTTGCCATTGACCAGGACGTGTCTACGAGTTTTGAGTATTTGAAAGGAAAGGTTGTCGATGTTTTCGGCAATCTGCGCAATGTCCCCTTCCAAATGTTCTACAAAGGTAAACAACGCAATCATTGCTCTCTTACGCAGGCCTATTGACAGCTAATATTTTATGTTGTATGTTATTGCATGCATTTGTGAATTGTATGGCTGGTGTTTACAACATTATTTATAAAATAAACTTGAAAGCATAATGGTTGGTGTTGTCCACTGCTGGACATGAGCTTGTCATACCATAGCATTCGACCTAAGCAATAGAAGAATTAGCTAGACTGTCACGGGATATGATGACGCAGTGAAATAAAATGTTACCGGTTACTCTTAGATGTGGGTAATTGCTTTCAGTGGTAATGTTTTCCAACAATACAAAGACTGTGTAGACGTAAGTTTGTCAAAAAAGTATAAAGTTTTCTTTGTCGTGAGAAGTTCTTGTTTACATATTGAGCCAGAGATCTTTGCCCGAGAAGGCTTGGAGTTGCGGAAGTGTAATCTAATGTTGATTACTGGTGCCTTCGTCATAACATGGGCCTACTTCGGCTTATGCAATGGGTGTTTGAATAAATGCACAACAAAACAGATCTAGACGCTTAATCGTCCGTCCTTTAAAAAGAAATAAAAATAGTATTCTTTATGCTCGTTAACTTATTATTGCGCGCATGCGCATACATGCCATTTGGATTTTGGTCTAATTTGGTTCTCTCCCTTGGAAGCGTTACTGGGAAAAAAAGCTGATAACACCGTCGAGTTAAAATACACAGGACATTAGAATGACAATCAAATGTAACATATATATATATATAAAATGTAAATATAAAGAGGAATGACAATCAAAACAATAGCTGTGTATGCAGTACATGCTAATCTTTCATTCTGTCAACAGATGAGGACGGTGACACGATTGCTTTTTCTTCTGATGATGAACTCATCATGGGGCTTACAGGAGTGAAGAACGGGACTTTCCGTCTCTTCATCAAGGGTGAGTGTACTAGTTTAAAGTTCAGAGGCATTATGATGTCATTTAATCTACCTTGGCTTCCTTTTATAACATACTGTCACCATTTATATTTACGTCTATTTACATTTCTACTACTTACTGTAGGTGTCTTATTAACTCATAATGCAAAACTGTAACAGTCCATGAGTGTTGACCTTTTCTCCTCTGTTTGCCTCCCTTAGAGAGGAGAGAGCACAAGAAAGACAGGGAGTTTCCTCATCATGTCTTCCCAGGATTCCCTTTCCCCCCTCCTCCCGGAGCCCCCCACATGCCCCCTGGACCCCCTCATGAGGGTCCCCCCGGACCCCCCCATGCTGGTCCTCCTGGACCCCCCCACATGCCTCCCGGACCACCTCACGGTGGCCCTCATCACCCTCACATGTTGCACCCTGGGGTGACCTGTGACGGATGTGATGGTCCAGTGGTCGGGACCCGCTTTAAGTGCACGGTCTGCCCTGACTATGATCTGTGCCCCTCCTGCCAGGCCAAGGGCCTCCACAAGGAGCACCCCCTGCTTCCCATCTGGCACCCACTGAACAACATGTTTGAGGTGAGCTCATTCCCCTAAGCCCCTTTGTGTCCTCATTAACGAATGAGGGGATTCAACCGGATCCTTTAAGTACAATAGCTGTTCGTTTGTAGCTGCGTGGTCAAGATTAATGTATTTCCATTAGCTAATCTCCGTTAGCCTAGAAAAAAAAAGAAAAGAAAAATGCCATGATATGAATCTGATGATACGATTCTTATAATGACTGAAATCAGGCCATAATTTGATTACAATTATATAAATGTTTTAAGACCATGATGTTAATCAGATTCATATTAGGAAGTGCTTCTACTGCCTGCAGAGGTAGACTCCTTCATAAATGCCATTTTGGAGGGCTGACACAAACCGTTCCCAACTTTGATCCAAGCCTCTCTCTTTTTCACAATCCACAGTGGTTCCCTCGTGGGAAGTGGATGAGAAAGATGAGGCACTGTATGTGGGCTGGAGCTCAGGCTCAGGCTCAGGCTCAATCCCAGAATCAGGACCAGAACCAGCAGGGTCCATGTGGATCCAGGCCTGCCTCTCAGCAAGCCCCTGAGGCTGCAGCTGAGGACCCCACTCAGGCAGGTGAGTGTCAACAACAACCAAACTAACACTATAACAACAAAACCATCAGTGAGAGTCAACAACAACAACAACCAAACTAACGCTGTCATAACACAACCATCAGTGAGTGTCATTACAAACATAACATTTGAATATCTGATGAGGACAATGTGACCACAAAACATATTAGCCTCCTATATTTATTGTGCTAGAATCGAAATAATAAATATATATAAGAATATCAATTGCATAGAATATTAAAAGCCAGTGCCAACTCTTATTTGTACCTTCCTCTCTCACCAGAAGGTACCTCAAATGCCACCCAGGCCAATGTGGAATACCTGAAGAGCATCGGAGAAGGAGTAGCTGCCATGCTTAGTCCCCTGGGTAAGTGCATGGTGCTAGTTTACTCTCATTCTTGTCATGCTATTCTACATGCTAGTAGCACATGCTAGTAGCACATGCTAGTAAAACATGCTAGTAAAACATGCTAGTAACACATGCTAGTAGCACATGCTAGTAGCACATGCTAAGTGCCTGGTGCCAGTTTACTCTCATTCTTGTCATGCTATTCTACATGCTACTCTGCTAGTAACACCTGATATGTGAAGTATTAAACATTTCAACAAGCAACAAAAGTGAAAAAATGTGTAAAAAAAGGATAGGATATGTACGATGCAATATCACGAAGACTATGAACCATTAGTGTCTGTAACAGACATCTGCTACAACTCATCAGTATTAGGATCTAGCTATATGAGATCTAACTATGGCTGGTACTTGGCAGGCATAGATGTTGACATTGACGTGGAGCACGAGGGGAGTAGGTCCAAAGTGAACCCCACACCGCCTCCGTCCGGGGGTCCTTCCAGCAACCAGAGCGACGGCAGCTCGGGGGCAAGTGGGAAGCCAGTGGGAAGGGGAACGGGAGGAGGGCCGGGCAGCCACAGCAGTGTCAGCAGCACCAGTGAGGGGGCAAAGGTATGTGTGCTTTATATTCCTCTGACTTGTCTCCTACTGAGTGTCCACTCCTGTTAAATACCAACCCTGTCCCCCTGCACACTCTCTGGACACAATAGCCTCACATGAGAGTAATTAAGTCAGACACCCAATTAATTGAAGAGCTGAAATGTTAAGATTAGAATGTGTAGATGAGTCACATTCCATTCATTTGTAGGTTACTGAATGTGCGATACAAAGACATGAAAGAGTTCCGTGGCTATAATTAGGATGACTGCTCATTTTGTAATTTGAGTAGAAACACTTTATTGGATTCATAGAATTTAAATTGCCATCCCCCTTTTCAACTACTTGACTTGGATCCAATTACTCGCAAGGCTTCTCATTTATAAAAAAAAAAGCCTTTGAATTCTTCTAAAAAAAGGCCCAGTTTGAATGCCAGGCTCCTGACCTTCTTCTCCCTGCAGGCTCAGAAGGAGCAGGGCAGCGATGAGGAGTGGACCCACCTGAGCTCCAAAGAGGTGGACCCATCTACCGGGGAACTCCAGTCCCTGCGCCTGGGCGAGGA
Organism: Clupea harengus; assembly: GCF_900700415.2. NCBI lineage: Eukaryota > Metazoa > Chordata > Actinopteri > Clupeiformes > Clupeidae > Clupea > Clupea harengus. The sequence goes on from NC_045171.1 coordinate 10,514,261, forward strand.
GACAGAGGAAGGGCCAGAGGAACCTCGGCCGCTCAGCACCAGCTCCTCTTCGTCCCAGGGGCCGACAGGCCTGCGTGAAGCTGCCCTCTACCCACACCTACCACAAGGTATGTCAGATTAAGCACACTTGTATCTGTAAATGCACAAGCAAAACAGGAATTATTGTGTTTATGTCGGTGTGTAGTGAGGGGTGATTATTACTAAGTCTGAGGTCACAAAGTATAAGGTTGGAAGTCATCTTTTGTAGGAAATTCTTTCTAACAGTGTCTTACATTCTGTACAAAGCAAAGTGCTTTGGGCTCCATATGAGTAGTGTTTCTACAGCATACAATTATTATTGTGTAATTGTATGTGTCTTGTGTATTATTGTGTTGGGTTAGTCTATTACCAAGAATGTAAGAAGCAATAACTACTAGTTATAACTAACATTTTGTGCTCTACAACGATTTGCCTCTCTCACATACCAAACAAATTCCAAAACCAATTGCATTTTGTAACATACGATAAAATGAGACGCCTCCTCTCCTCTGCGCAGACGCCGACCCGCGGCTGGTGGAGTCCCTGTCCCAGATGCTCTCAATGGGCTTCACAGACGACGGCGGCTGGCTGACCAGGCTCCTCACCACCAAGAACTTCGACATCGGAGTGGCCCTGGACACCATCCATTACTCCAAGGGTCCCCCGAAGTAGAAGCAGAAACACAGCGGGGCACAGCAGAGACGACCATGGTCACGTCTACAGCTCCAGTTAACCCAGACCTTGAGCATTACTCAACTACTCTACCCACTCTGCCTTCCCTTGTAGATGTAGCCATTTCCTGTCATATTACTGGCAGTATGAGCAACTCAGGCAAATCAAGCAATCATTAACTTTGATACAAATTAAACAGCTTTTGCTTTCATAAGATTTTGAATGAAGATATATTCTTCTATCTGAGACGGTTGTCATTGACTATGAGTACTACATGTTACTAACATTACTGGTGTGCAGGTTATTCATATAATGGAATTTATACAGTTTTACTCACTGCCGATACAACAGATATATTTTACCAATCAGATGTAAGCAAATTAGTGGTTAATGCACTTATTCGTACAAAATGTATGACATTTGTTATTGGTTTGTTCTGACCCTGTGTTTATATTGTCAGTCAAAATGAATGGATTCATGTCTATGTTTTCTTAAATCGAATGAAAACTAGGTTATCATTGGTGTCCTCTGTTACCATGACGTTTTTGCCCTGTCTGACCAAAATAAAATTCTTCTGCAAAATCAAAAAATCCTTTTGCTGTCATTTTCCTTCTAATATAAGTAGTAGTACTGTCTTTCATTTATAAAGGAAACTGCACATTATAGTACGTTTTATGTGTTTTATTGCTGCATAAGCATTAAAGGCATGTTGTGACATTTACAAGAATAGTTTAATACAAGAGAGTTTACAGAATATAGTAAATTAATAATTATTACTACTACACAGAAAAACAAACAACAACTGTTGTGAAGACAAACAATCTACAAAAACCAACAGACATTGTTGTGAAAACAAACAGTCTAACAAAATGGTGCGTCATCAAATGTCTCATCAGTTTGAAAAAGTGAGCTCACAGCAAGGCCAGGGCAAGGTCTTTTGGAGGGCGGAGGCTGATGACAGACAGCTTTCTCCTGGCCAATGGGCCGAGTGGTGAAAGTAGGGCTTGGCATCTGATTGGTGGCACTCACAAACCCAAAGCAGGCAGTTGCCGACTTCAACTTATTCACCATACCAGAGCCATTTCCCAGACCTGGCAGTGCACCAAACAGGCCACTTGAAAGGGAAGTATTTTCAACTTTAGTCTTAAAACTGTTCTGGTCCAGAACTCCTCTAGCAGGGTCTGGGTCATGGTAGTCTAAGCCCTCGTCAGTGTCACTCCAATGGGCAGCTCCATGTCCATCATCTCCACGTCCATCCTCCTCCTGGTCCTCGGTGGAGGGTGAGGCTAGAAACCTGGACCACTTAGAGGACTTAGTCTCGGCCTGGTTCACCTTGGACACGGGGTGGGGAGTAGATATGTCGGTCTGTCTATTGACGGATGTGCTTGACAGAGGTTTGCGGGTAGCTAGGCCAGTTGGTCTACTGGAACTGATCTCTGTAGATGCACTGGGTCTGTGCTGGTTTCCAGGGAAGTTTCTGGAAGTGACTCCACTGGACAGGGGTTTGCTAGCAGCAGAGGGTGTTGGAGTGTTTGCGTGGAAGGAAGGAGTGTAAAATGCAGGCTCCTCCCAAGTTGGCGCTGAGGTCACCGGCCCTGAGCGAGCTGGTGGCTGTAGCAGCAGGGTACAGGCAATGACAATACATCCAGGATGTGTTATACTATAAGGTCTAGTTCCATTCTTAACAACATAGAGGAAAGGAATTTGACTGAAAAAGTAACTATTATCTACTCTTATCTATCCCATTTTGTCACATTTTGATAAAACTTGACATATTGCATTTTACACCAGTGATGCATTTTACATGGTTCTGTGGGAAAAAAAAAAGCTAACGTACAAATAATGTTCAAAGTAAACACAACGTGATTTTGTCCCTTAATTTAAGCACATGAACAAGCAAGTTGAGTTCCTCAAGTGTAGATGATGGGACACAGCCAATGAATAGAAACTTGTTTTACCTTTATGACGCCTCTATCACGTCTCCATGCACCAGTCCCTTCTCCCTGATCCTCATCATCCTCACCACGACAACCAATGCCCCGCCTGGCACCTCTGCCTCTCTTCCTCTTTCTATTTTAAATTCAGATTAGCAACAAAATCTACTGCTTTAGTAATGTTATGAATTAGCACACCTGATCTGTCATGACAAAGATTTTGAACTAGGCTCGCTTCTCTCTAGAATTAAGACATACACAGTCTACTACCGCAACAGTCTCTAACTTGCTAATTTTAGCAACCCAAAAACAGAACGTAGGATGTGTTATGATATACTGACCTGTTGTTCCTCTGACTGCCAAACCGCTTACTTTCAGTGGAAACGTTTCCTTCCTCTTCTTCATCACCGTCAAGAGTTGCCACGGTCTCAGTGTACTTACTCCAACGACTTTCCCCAACGCTCTGTAAAAAAAGGCAATTCAAACATGACTGGGCTATAGGTACTATGATGCTTAAATTTAGGGGTAACAACAAATCTAGATACATGTATATATAAACAGGCTGTGAGTGATATCATTTTGGGATAAAAGGCAGTTGGCTTTGAATTCTAATAGTCAGGCCTGCCCACTAATTACTCTGTAAGTGCAAGGAGGGAGGGTAGATTGTGATAATTGTGCAGACATCAGTAAAAATAAATACTGGCACTACGTGCTGTATGTTTAATAGGGGTGGGAAAAAAAAATTGAATCTTCGATTTCTCTCGACTCTCTCTATAATGATTCTGTCTCGAAGTGATTAGCAACCTTTGAGTAGCAAACTCAGATTTGAGACTCTGAATAGCAAACTTGAATAGCAAAGGTGCCAAGAGATTCCCACCCCTAATGTTTAATGTGTGACACTTCACATGAAATGCTAAGTATTAACAAAACTATATGGTGCAGTGGGTACTGTAGTATCTAATCACGAATTAGAATGTAAACTGATGACCAATTCATTACGCTACAGACCTGGTGGGGCTCACTGGAGAGGCCTTGGTCTCCTTGGTTGTACTCACACTCCTCATCTTCCTCCCTTGAAAACAAAACACTGAGGTAACGCTGGTAACATGGAACAATGTGCAAGGAGATGGGAATATCATGTTGTTTCCACATCAGGAGAAGGAAATTAGTACATATGGCAACTATGCTGGTTATAGTGACACACTGTTTCAGGAATGGTGGTAGGTTACCATCGAGACCAGGCATCATCATTTTCTTCCTCTAGCTGCTTCCCTCTCAGGCTGTTGAGCTTCTGGACATGGCCTCTGCACTCTGCCCCAGTGCCACGCCCAAATTCCTGTTCAGTACCAAACAGCTTGTTATCTTTACACAAAGGATACCTGAACAATACATACCAGTACTGTGAGTTTTTAATCTGGATGAAATAGTTTCAACTTGTTACAAGCTGAAAAAGCAAACTTGTCTCTGCAAGCACAACTCACATCACATTATGCTGGTCTGAGACAGTATATTTGACCAGCAGTCAACAGCCAATCCTGATTTACGTTGAGTAACTTTTTACGGGTAACAGCTGAATATGAACGCTTACTAATGTAACTATTCCCACAATGTCCAGTCTCGGCGATACCAGACAACGTCATTTCATTAAGTGTGCTGGCATACACACTAAATGGCACGCTTTTCTGAAAGAGTATGGGTCTCACCTTGATGACGGACTGTTTCTCCCCACACATCTTGCAATTCCATTTTTTCGCTTTTTTAACCTAAGATATTATTTAAAGGAAAATAGAAAAGTTGGGAAGCCAATAATGCAGGTAAGTAATACATTGTCTTAACCAACTAGCTGACTTGTTCTTTAAGTTCATTCACTCGACTCTCAGCATTTACTAACATCTGCTAACTTCACAATAATCAGCTTAGGCTGACTGACTAGCTACTAGCCAGGTCACGCTAAGAACCAACCGCATACTGCAGAGAAGTTGGCTCTGTTACATTAGTCAGAGTTTACCTGTTGAACCTGGAACGTTTCACAAGCAAAGCATCTTAAAACGTGAAATTCTTGAACCATATTGATTTAAAAATCAATTACAAATGTCTTAGTAGTATTTGAAACTAGCGCCGAACACTGTTCTTGGTGGAAATAACCACAGCTAAGCTTCCGGTATTCGCTACTGCCAAATTAAAAGTAATTCACAAACGGACAATGCGGTAGCCTACTTGCCCCAAAAAAGGTTGCATTTGTACTGACAATTTCTACATAATCTACATGGCTAATCTAATAACTTTTTCCAACCCCTGCATTTTTTGTTGTTGTAACCAAATGAGGTCATATGAGTTCAGACAGCTGAAAATATATTTATTTCATACATCCTTATTAATACATTGACAAACATAATTGAAAGACGAATTGTACAAATAACACAATAGTTGTTCTGACATTCTCCTGCATGTGTATTAGTATCAGTATCAGTGATATGCCAAATGCAGTCCAGTCTTCTTCAAAGCATTCGACTTTTTGTCAAGTTGATTATCATGACATGACGCACTACTGCAGTGGTTGCTTCAAATCAAAGATCCCCGTTCCTCCTTTGACGACTTTTCCGACCACGATGCAAGCAGAGGGAGACCGCAGCTGGTCATGTGATCCTGATAAGAAAGAAATCATTAAATCACTCAGACAATAAATCACTGACAAAATTCATGTGCCTTATTGACATGTAGTCATCTTGACACCCTAAATATAAAGCTTGATGTTACGCTGGCCTAAAGTTGCCTAGAGCTTACTTTCCATTTTAATTATTATTACGAACACTGCGACAGCCATAGATTGTCATACCCAACATAGTGGCATCCTTGAGGAACTTGTAGCTCGTTTCAAAGGTCATCTGTTGCAGGGGAGAGGAGTTGGACCTGATGCCAAACCGGTTCAAGGGCTTGTAAACACCTTCGAAGCACATGTAGTCAGCCACCAGGGACAGGTGTCTGGGGTCCACCTCAATACCTGTAAGAAGAAGCGGTTCAGGCGTGTCATGGATAAAGGTTAGAACGCTTACACTCACAGCACAGCTCAGCCACACAGTTCAGCGGTTTGAATGGATAGAACCTATGCATTTAGAGACCTAAGAGATGTGCAATTTCATCAAATGCTCTCAAGAGACAAGTAGAGAAATATTAGTAATATTAAAGCAACTACTTTGATTACATGTGATTATCATTATTAGTAATGCTCTTGCATACTAATACTGCTGTAAGTTACAGTGAGTTTAAAAAAAAGAGGCAAAAACACCACATACCATAAACGGCAAACACGTCTTTGATTTCCTTTTCAATAACTCGTAGAGCCACTTCAATGCCATACGTGTTGGCAATGGCATGGACTTCATTGGAGTACAGCCTATTCAAATCAAGAATCTGCACAAAACACAGCCTATTCAAATCAAGAATTTGCATAAAACACAGCCTATTCAAATCAAGAATATGCACGAATTACAAAAAGGGTGGTATAAATATGGTGAGAAAGCGTTTCTCAAACATGTGAGGCAATTGCACAACATAAAATTATCACACCAATGTGCCTTTTCCATTAGAATCTTCTGGAAGAATCTATATCAATTAGTGCTGTCAGTTTAACGCGTTATTAACGGCGTTAACGCAAACCCATTTTAACGCCGTTAATTTTTTTATCCCGAGATAAACGCGAATTTTTTTTTTATATAATTTTTTTTTTTTTTTTTTAGATTAACTAATTGGCCTCCCAAACTGTGTAGTAGGCTAACGTTACGGGTTGAGTGAATGGTGAGCGCGATACGGCGAAATGGATGATAAAAAGCTTCTGAATGGAAAGTTTACTTTTAAAAGTTGTGTTGTGCAAAAGAAGCGAGCTTCACTGTTGTCTGAAAATGTCAACAGGCAGCTGGCTGAAAGCAAAGAAGTAGTAGGCTTACCTTTTATTGGTAACCTAACTGTTACGGTTCATTGTTTCTGAAATAAGAGGCCTGACTGCTATGTTCCCAGCAAACTTGAAAAAAAGAAAATATTAAGCCATGGTTTAACTGCACTATAGGCAGTCCTTGTTTACCTGAAATGTGCACTTTATAATTTTATTTTGTACTGCCCTGTTTGGCAATGTTGGTTTTCAATAAAATAAAACATTTGCATAAAGCAAGCCAATCCACTTTTCCATGTTGATAAGGGCATTACAATACAAATAAAATGATGGAAAAAATAAATAAAGGAAAGGACATTTAGAATAGATACAAATTTGCGATTAATCGCGATTAATCTTGAGTTAACTATGACATAAATGCGATTAATCGCGATTAAATATTTTAATCGTTTGACAGCACTAATATCAATACATTCATTGCTTTTATGACTCCAATTTAGTTTCAATGCTGTATTAAAAAGGCCAATTATGTTTTGCAATTATTTATTCACATTGTTTGCGCTCTGTTCAGAGTAAGGAACTTTTTCGAGATTGTCACTCACATCGCCATGCTTGAAGATCTCTGGCATGTTAATGCCCTCTGTGTTGAGAACAGTCTCTTTGGCACCGTCCTTTGTGGTGACCTCGCCTAGTAAGCAGCGTGTGATGCCTTTGGTCTCCATGATGACGGCATTCTGAGCCTGCGTCACTACCAGTGACGTCAGGTCAAAGTGCACATTAGTGACTGGAAGGACAATGGTTGCCTAGGAAACAGAAAACCATATTTCCCTCAGTGGAAACAGCACGATAAGACTCCATTTGATGTAATGGCTTTTAAGCAAGTTGAAGCAAGTCGTGCGTGTTATGACAATTTCTTGAGGAATGATTTGTAGGTTGAACAGCGCTCAGAGCATGACATCACCAAATATATAGCCAGTCAGCAAACTAGGAAGCTTTAATCATTGTCAGCTATGCTTTGGTTAGTGTCTTCAAGGCAAGTCTCTTAAAATATATAATTATAATTTCCTTTTCAGGTGAGTAAATATCATTACAAGACAAGAGCCCTAACCTCAAGAACATCCTCTAATGGCATATACGTATACAAGAAGTACGCTGTACTTATCAATAAAGTGTATAGCATCTGAAGACACTTGAGTAGGCCAAACTATATATATAGTGTGTGAGTGCGTTATCAAATACTATATACATATATAGTCATACAACTACAAAGTCTTAAGTGAAAAAATAAATAAAAAGAGATGAACAGCCTAAACAATCAGCACCCACCTCACACCAGAGTCCATTCAAGCTGTCATATTTGTAGTTCTCCACTGCTTTGCCGATGGCCAACACTGCATTCACCCGCATCTGATCCTGGATCTCTGTCTCTGCCAGCTGGTCGGGCTCCTCTGTGGGAGGAGAATCGGCTGGAGCATCCCTGGACTCCTCCTCAGGTTCCTCTTCCAGGTCCTCTCCTTCATCCCCTTCGCTGCCCTCTTCACTGTCATAATCCACCTACCCAAAAAGCCATCAGGGTTTAGGAGGGAATGTGCACCTCTGGGCTACTGATCGTTTACATCACACATTTACAATGGCAAAATGAATGTGCATTAGATTAGATTTGGGACAAGATTGCTCCTCTCAGCACCTCCTCTTCCTGTTTCCCTTTCCTCTTGGCATCAGAGGCGTCGGCATCTCCTTCGTCTGCTTCATCGTCAACGATCCTCATCTCTTCCTCTGCGTTTGCATCTCCATCTTCCTGCAGTTTAGAAGCGGAACAAAATTCCTTCAAGCATTTGTGTAGAAGAACTATTCGGACAGCTGAATTGGTATCTATCTGTGAGGCTGTGATAAGAGTACTGACAGATTCTAAAAACACAATTGTACAATTTGTTTACATCAAAGTCAAAAATACAAATAGAAACATCATCATCTTATCACAATGGATGGAATGTTGAAATCGAATGTGGATGCTTGCAGATTGTTCATCCTGTTTCATGGTATATTGGTCAGTTACTTTCAGTTCACCAATGCTCAATCTAAGTGATGACATTTGATTCATCTTGAAAGGATTTCACAGGAATACCTGAGCAGGACCAGACGTCTCCCCCCCGACCTGGTCCTCATCCTTCCGTGTGGCTTTGCGTGTTTCAACAGGGTCGATAGAGGCTAGCTTGGCATTGAGCTTCTTGATAGCTTCTAACAGCAGTCTGAAGAACCTGGAAATTTAAGAACAGTGGGCTAGTTACTCCTGGTATACAAAATGAATAAAAATAGCTCATATTTTTTATAAATATGTACTTTGAGCAAAGAACCTATGGGCAATAAGTTACCCAAAAATTAGAACATTTATAAATGGCGGCAATGAATGAATGGCAAGCTGCACACCCCCATAATAGAGAGTAAAAATCGAGTGAGTTCATGGGAAGACAGGACAGGTGATGGCAATACCTGGCCTCCATGTAGCGCAGGATCTGCTGTGGGGTGAGCATCTTGTCCTGCTGGTAGCGCTCCGGTGGCAGGAAGTGGAAGGAAAGCTTGAACACTCGATCCTTCTTCTGGGCCTGTTTTCCCTCGAACCTCAGTGTCTCCTCCACGTCCACCTTGTGGAGGACCTGTTACCAAGCAACCAGAGCAAGAGAACAATAACGTTTCACCACGGCAACCTGGCATCTGCCTGAATACTATGATCCTGCAGTGATCCACACTCCTAAAAGTCCTCATTAACAATACAGGACCACCAATAAAAAAGGGGAATGCCAGAAATTATGCTTTGTTTTTTAACTCTCAGGGTACTGAAAGTGCTTTCACTGTCTCATGAACCAACATCAGACGTTTTTGAGTTGGAGAAGTCTGGAGTTCTTTGTCTTGTGACTCAAGGACATGTTGACTTACAGGCGGAAGTGGCTCAGTCATTGAGTCATACCTCTGCCAAGCACACTCTGTTGAGTTTCTTCTTCAGGGTCTTCACCCTCTTGAGGGCTTTCTTGGTGTTCAGGACAGGGATGCTCATCATTGGAGTCTTGATTTTGGAGCTGGCAATCATCAGGATCTCACGCAGCCTGTAGATCACATGAGAAAAATCACCACCAAAGGTCAGGCAATGACAAAACATCAGCTGTCATCGGAACTGGTTACATAAATGGTTACTACATGAATTGCACAATAGGTTTTACAGGGAATAAAGCTTATCTGCAATACAACTGTTTTTAGAAATTATATTATCAGGCCTTATATTTTTAAAGACAACTGCCTTTCAGAAATCTGCCTGTTCCTACCAAACCTTGCACCAATACCCTTTATGGCCCCATCTGAGCTTGGTTAAATGGCAGAGGAAGAAGACTGATCTGTATTGGGTGAACACATTATGGAGATAGAGGACAGGTCACCTGGGGATACCGAGGGTGACGTTCATCTCTCCTCTGCCGGCGAAGTGAAAGGTGTTGAGGGTCATCTGCGTGGACGGTTCCCCGATGCTCTGGGCCGCCAGGAGACCCACGGCCTCACCGGGGTCACACAGCGCCCGCTGCCACTTCTGCTGCAGCAGTTTCCTCAGCCTACACACACACACAGACACACACAATGTTTAAATATCATCTGCATCTACAAGTTTGCTTGGTTGTGCAATTTTGATCAGAGTAAGTGGTTTGCACAATTCAAAGTGTAGATGCATATACAGCCACATACACTGTCCATGAAAAGCCTTTCATAGCTCAGGCTTGGACCGCTTGGGTTGGTCATTCTGTGTGTGTGTGTGAGTGTGTGTCTGTCTGGATTCCATTATGCATTTCAAGACACTCACCTGTCGCCATCCACTTCATCGGAAGTGTTACAGTCCTGGCCACTCTCTAACTTGGTGAGGTAGGACTCCACGATGGCCTCGAAGGTCTCGGACACGGAGCCGAAGGAGATGTCTGGTCGGTGCACGGCCAGGCAGGGGTCTGGGCAGCGAGAGGTCTTCTTCAGATACTTCTTCCGGTTGGCCATATCCAGCGCCGACCACCGCTCAACCAGCTAATGACATTAAAGGAAAATCTGATTACAATTATGTGATGGTTATGCTATACATACAGATTATACAATAAGCATTGTGTGCAAGTATAGTGTTAATAAACAAACATACATACTAAAAAAACAAAGATACAAATTCACATTCTCATAAAAAAAAAAACACACACTGTGAAACCCTTTCTTTACTAAATAAACTACCATCTATATTTATTCTATACAGTTTACAATTGTAACAGACATTTATTACATTTCCAATATATTTTGTCATTTAGCAGACTTTCACCCAAAGCAACGTAGCGTTTGATTTGTAAACACAAGGTGTTGTGAGCACCTTGCTCTACCACAGTGTTTCCCAATCTTTTTACAGTCCCGTACCCCTTCAGACATTCAATCTCCAGCTACTGATTTGCACACAAAAAAGCTAGTAGCTTGGCTAGCAACAACTGTACTGCTGCTAACATCCTGATCCGAGGTAGACTTGGAAGAGCAACCTGGGTTGCTGTCGCCGGCAGGGGCATCCTTGATTGTAGGCCTTCTACTAGTAGTAGCGGTTGGTGTCTCTCTGGACCGGGGATTAACTCTATTTAACCATTTATCCATTTTCGTGCAGCAAACAGAATGAGCTACACTTTGGAATTCTGACAAGGGAGCTAACCGTTGTGCCTATGTTTTGACTAACCTACCTGTAGCTATTTTAGGCAGTGTAATTATTTAGCTGAACACTACAATGTATACATGAGTGTATTTTTTTTTGCAATGTGACTGGGCTATTTTGACAATTTAAGATGTCATGTCTATTTGTAGGTCAGTTTGAAAATGTAATGGGCTGTTTCACTTTGAAAATGCAAATCACATTTTCTCGCCCGAGTACCCCCTACGTCCCTTTGCGTACCCCAGTTTGGGAAACACTGCTCTACCAGATGGAATATTTTCAAAGTCGTCAAAATTGTCCTTGATATTGCGACATCATTGGGATATCATTTGAACACAGCGAGCTGAAAGTGGACACAGTACCTCCAGGGTGGCCTTCTCTCTGCCGTTGGCCAGACAGGCACCTTCATTGTGAGCCTTAATCTTGGGCAGCTTCTTCTGCGAGAAGAGCAGGAAGCCTCCATCCCGGGGTGCTGCCTCTGCCCGCTTTTCCATCCACTTCTTAATGGCCTTCTGGTGCTTGGCCGAAACACTAGAGTCCATCTTGGACAGGACTTCATCCAGGCACTTGGACTTCCTGATGACCTGCAGGGCCATTGTGTGAGAAGACAGAAACCATCATCCAAGGAATCCAATGAATGTGAAATTGTACTTATTTTTTTATAAAACATACAATAATCTTTTTATGTGAATGAAATGAAAGTTGAATGAATGAAAGTTGAAGCTTTTTTTAATGTCCTGTAATGAAGTAAACATGTATTTGGTAAAAGGAAAACTATCCAAAAGTAGGTCACGCAAAGATTAGACCGAGCAGGTCTTAAATTTCAGCAGCCTGACTGACTCATGTCATCACCTTCAAAAGCACCTTATTCCCTGGCAAGATCTACTTTGTAATTGTCCTTTAGGGGTGGGCGATATGACCAAAATCTTCCATCACGGTATTTGTCATTTTATATCACGGTTACGGTATATATCACGGTTTATTATACGTAGGGTAACCAGATTTGGGTTTTTGAAAAAGAGGACACTTCAGCGGTGGCGAAATGTGTCCTCAGACATTTATTTATTGACCCTTAAGAACACTAAGGTGCAAAAACAATACTGCCTCAATAGGCTATTGGCCTAAGCAATAGTGGCAAAGTCTATGTAAAAAAAAGAAAAAGAAAAAGGAAAAATCTTTCTGTGGCATTTAGTCCAGTGCTTATGTTTCAGTGGTTCTTTAATGTACTTTCAGAAGATAACTCAAGTGTTAAAACTTTCTTTTCAATGTGTGTCCATATGTTAACGCAATAATGATGCGATATTTTCTTTATATGGCCACATATTAAAATAAAAAAATTAAGAAGTTGGCCATTACACATAGACATATATACATAGATCTACGTGGAGTACCAAAAAAAGTTTTGTCTCCATATTACTTAGAATCTCGTTGGTTTGGCCGTAATCGCCGTTGACATACATACATGTATATGATAATCGCTGCTAGACGCTCACTGTTCTTGTGCGCTCACAGCTCATTCACTTTGAAATACTGAAAAATAAATGCCTACACTAGACACTTTTCAGTCCATATTTTTCAGTGTATTGAATCTTGCCCAACAGTCGAGGATTACTCAACAAGTAGGCATGATAGTCCGTGCAGGTTATGTGCATAAAAATTGTACTGGGTATCGTATTATACGGCTCTTCAGAATGTTCAAAAAAGTTCCGTTGATTTGAATGGGCCACCCCAACGTTCGCAGGTCTGTAATTTCTTTATTTTTACTGCTGCGAAAATGTAATGACCGCTGACCATCTTTCATATCATTCCGCAAGTAGTCCGGTCATTTAACGTAACCGGAAGTAATGGGTTGCTACGCAACACTTGAAACTTTAGAGTTCTATTTTATTTCTCAGCAGAAATCACAAAACGGCTACAAAATCGTTAAAGAGGTATTTTTGGAGGAATGTCTATTGTTTTGGCGAGTTACTGTATAATAAGAGGGATGAAGTATAGTTCGGAGGTCATTATCTAAAAATAAATCGATTGGATTTCAAAATAAGAATATACCGCGGTTGAAACGGTATGGCCAAATCTCTCCCGGTAGACACATTTCTACCGTTGCACGGTATATACCGTCATACCGCCCAGCCCTATTGTCCTTGATGAAGGGGAACTAAGCTCTACCTCGTAATTGTCCTTGATGAAGGGGAACTGCCCCTGCTGGAGGAACGGAGTCTTGGGGATGTCCAGGCCGTCCTCCCCGTAGAGGAACTGCACCACACTGCCGTCACTGTCTCGCACAGTCAAGTCATACTGGACCACCAGACCCTCCAGGTGCTTGATCACACACCTGTAAGAACCATTTTAGTCAGTGGAATGGAGAAACACATGTAGTGGAGGGGATGGTGCGTCAGTAAATAAGGTATTTGAGGCCAAAGGTCTGTGTGTAGAATGTTGCCTGTACCCGCCACATAAGGCTATTGGAAAGTTTAGAAGGCTACTCAGAAAATGTTGTGGTTATTTTGAGCTTCCAGTTACTTAACGGGCATTTGGCTGTGTTTAAATCCAGTCCCACCTTTGCAGGTAGCCCGATCTACTGGTCTTCACAGCAGTGTCCACGAGGCCTTCACGCCCAGCCATGCAATGGAAGAAGAACTCCTGAAACATGGACAGTAAACATCCAAGATCAGTTCGTTGACTTATGTTACACATTTATGAGCATTACAGCTTACATTGACTCATGTTACACATTTGTGAGCATTACCAAACCTCTTACATCACTGACAAAGACTCAAATACAGTTCCCACGTCTGAACTCAAAACCTGTTCCACGCCTGAACTCAAAACCTGTTCCACATCTGAACTCAAAATCTGTTTCACGTCTGAACTCAAAACCTGTTCCACATCCAGTGGCGTAACGTAGTTACGACGAGCCTAGGTGCAGGCTATTATGACGGGCCCTAGTCAGTGGTGTAAGGCAGTGGTTCCAAAACACAGTCTCGTACCCCCTTTTTTTCATGTTTGTAAGTGCCGCCACCACGCCCCCTCCCCCCGCACGCATGTTTTGCCTATAACACTTGAAACTGTGAAGTTGTCAGGGTTGATCACTAATCACCGCCACACCCCCTCCCCCGCGCACATATTCCGCCTTCAGACTATTAACATTGACGTAAATATGTCTATGGCCCATGGCTACGGGCTCCCTAGACCCACGGGCCCAGGTGCGACCGCACCTGCTGCACCCCCTATAGTTACGCCCCTGTCCACATCTGAACACAAAACCTGTTCCACATCTGAACTCAAAACCTGTTCCACTGTACACAGCATGACGTCAAATCTTTCCAGGAGAGAAAATCTGAAAAAAATGGGCAACAAGCTACTTTTCTCCCAACATTTCACTTTGACACAAATCTAAAAACAAGGCCACTGAATAGAAAAGCTAGGGGGGGAAATCCTCAGCATCTCAGTGGGTGTTTTTTTTTCAGTCAGTGGTCCCTAAAGACCTCCATCACCTGTCAATCATGAGGGGAACCTGTAGCAGAGCTCTACTCACTGGTGGCTTAATCCCCGTCAAGAATCGTCCGGAAATAAAGCCCCCTGACCGGGGCGCACTGTCATAAGGCTGGAAACAGGGCAGAGATTTCCCAGAAGGCATCAGGGGTGGGCGTCGGCCCTCCAGCTCAATCTGACCCAGCAGGCAGGAGATCTGGTGGGAAAGCAGAAAAGGGAGAATGGTCAGTGTTCTGTGTGGGTTGACACTTTTGGTGCACTAGCTTTGTTTTGCATTTTTGAATGAACATAAATCTAGGGGGGCATAGTAATGACTGAATTTAGAGAAAATCTGATATGAAGTGCTGGAGCTTTAAATAATCAAACTGAATGGAAGCATCGCCACACTCAAATATGTGCGAAAACGACAGTGAATTTACAACACATTAACAATTATCTTTAAGATTTATTAATAATAAATACCTCAGTTGAACTGGTAATTTATCTTAAAGCATAATGATATCTGTTTGTATTTATACACACCTGCATGGTGTTAACAGTGGAGCCCTTGGCCCCTGACTGCACCATGAGCTGAAGGTTGTTCTCTGGGAAGGACCTGTGAAGGCCAATAGGCATAATCACCTGTCCCGGGGGAAACACACACATTACATGTCAACCACAAAGGCTATCACAAAGAAATGGTTAAACCCAGAACCACCTACAGTGGATAGTACAGTGGATAGTAGATATAATCCGTGATATATACATAATGGAAAAGCTGTCTTTCTCACTTAGAATTCAGAAAGAAAAATTAATTTGGATCTGGACTAGATGGACTGGGTATGTTTGTAAGTTTGTAAGTTTGTTTATTTTTTTTAAAAAAAAAGAAAAGAAGATGAACCTTTGGTCATAGTAAAGAATTGACAGATATTTTCAAGTAAAAAATATTTTGCCTAATAATGAGTCCTGAAATAGGAAGGAACTTGTGTGTTTTCAAAAAGAAAAGTAAGTATTCAGGTATTGTAAATGTGTCATGTTGATTGTACTCTTGTACAAAAAAAAAAAGGTCAACCACTTCAGCAGCATTCTTTCACTGTTTGTCATCGGGGTGGCATGTGTGTGTGTGTGTGTGTGGAAAAAAAGACAGACTTCAGTCAGCAGTGGAAATAACATCTTGTGACTATGACAGAGCATGTATATTCCAACACACACACACACACACACACTGTTTGTTGTTTGTAATTGGTCTCCTCTCTCTGTTCCCTTGACACCATCTGAGATGCGAATGAGGATATAGCAGCACTCAAAAGTAATCACATGCACATTTTTAAGAGGAAACAAATCTCACACACTGCATTATCCTGTTCATAGATAGGACCCACATGTATCTATAGAGACATCATTTTTTATGACTGATACAACTATAAGAAAAACATGATCTGGACAACCTGAGTTAGCTAAGGTTTCCAGAACAGGGCTCTCTGAAACCACAAAGTGAGGAGGACCTTGAGTCTGCTGGGAAAGGCAGAGGAACTGAGAGCGATATAGAGAATTATTATATGGCTCCTCAGAATGCTCCAAAAAGTTCAGTGGATTTGAATGAGCCAACCCAACGTTCGGAGGCCTGATATTTCTTTATATTGACCGCTGTCATTGGCAACGGGTTTTGTGCTTCTAATTCACATATTTCATATCATTCCGCAAGTAGTCCGGTCATTTAATGCAACGGAAAGTAATTGTACCTTGAAGTCAGCAACTAATGGGTTACTACGCAATACCTGAAACTTTTGAAGTTCTATCAGCGGAAATTAAGAAACCTCAACAAAATGTTAAAAAGAAGTATTTTGGAGGAATGTCTTTTTAGCAAGTAACCGTATTAAGTGGGATAATATATAGTCCAGTGGTCATTATCGAAAAATAAATCCGGACAGGACAAACCGGACGCGCAGCAGAGGACTATTAATTATCCCTGCCATAGTACTACTATTCCTCCACACCCACCTTGTTAATGTTATTGTTGACTTGGTTGACCTGCTCCTTGAACTTGAGGTCCACCATGTTGAAGTCTCTCTGGTCTGGGTTCAGGTGGGCATTCTGCCAATGGTCCCGCCCCTCCTCCTCAGTCGCAGTGGGGAGAAGGCTGAAGGCTGCTTTCAGAGCCTGGGGGGGGGGGGGGGGGGGGGGTTAAAGAATTTATGGTGGATTTTATATATAATATAATATATAATTAAATTAATTCTACTGTATATTTTAGCTTTATTAACGCCTCAAAATCACATTTTTGGGACTGACACTTCACCTTGGTTCCAACTGTAACAGACTCTTCAATGATCATTGTTCTCTCTATGTTGGCGCCAGGTTTGACTAGAATATCCTCCACTCCTACAAATGGGAATATGTAATGATCTCATGTACTGTTTCAAATGATAACACACACACATTGCCTGCGAAGAATAATGTCTGTAAAACAACATGTCATGTTAATAGTATTATGGATACACAAAGTCTTTCCCCAAGCTCAATTTCATAGTGTGATCTAAACTTTGCTTATCAAACCTATGCAATAGTGTTCTGTGTACTTGTGAATCAAGAGATAATATTTATTATATGAACTATTACTGCTACTAACATCTAAATTACATTTACTCAAAGTACTCTTGGCGAATACATATCAAACAAAAGTGACTTTAAAGTAAACACAGCCACATTTTTATCAGTATGTGGGATCCCTGGGAACCCAAATCCATAACCATGGAATTTGCCAAGCCCTTGATCCAGCAGCTAAACTGAGCACGTAACACAGTGCATTGCATCATCATCATCATCATCTGGACGCCCCAAGCTCCTCACCCATGGTGAAGCCGCGGTACAGCTGCAGGTAGGCGGTGAAGAGGCGTGCCAAACAGGTGAGGAGATTGCCGCTGGTCTCCCCGCCGTACAGCTCGTAGCAGCAGTGCACCAGGCCGTAGGCCGAGCTGCCGTAGTGAGCCTTGTCCAGAACCCCGACCAACAGCTCCCCCTGGCGGATGACCACCTGCACAACAGCAAGAGGACAAGTCCTGACATGTCCTCAAAGAATTCCTGATTGGCTGAAACAAGCAAACCCTAATTCTTGATTTCCTGACCCCAATGTTGTTTTAAGAAACATTGTGTTTATACATCACTAAAAAAGATACTCTTGAGGGGAAATATTACTTTAGGTTTTCAGTTACCGCAGTAGTAGTAACGACACATTTTAGCTCAGTGCAACAATATTAAGCATTTAGGAAACTGTCAAGGAGAAGACACAAATCACAGAGTTGACTAAATCTGGTAGCACTTAGCCACGAGCTGCTAACTGTATCGATACTACTGAACAATTCATTTTTATGGTGGAGGACTGCTGGATAGTTACCTGAGAGGTACACATAGTATCAGGGTGGTATCCATAGTTACCTGAGAGTCACTCATGGTGTCAGGGCGGTATCCATTCACAGGACGAGGAGGCACTTTTATCCAGGCTTTGCTGGGGATCTTGGCTTTGCCAGTCAAATTCAGGGCAATGTGGTTCTCAGGGATGACGTTCAAGAGCAGGGTGGACACAAGCTGCAGGACAACAGGAGACGAAATCATGTTTGATCAGGTTGTGGGGAAGTGAAACAACTTTCAAGTGCTGAAAAATTCTAAAATATAGGTTGGGTTGCCTGATGTTGTAGGAGGCGTTCCATAGTGTGATTATAGTTATTTGCCACGTCCGACATTAATAAGAACGCAGATTCTAAATTAATTTGTAGCATTTCAAACGACATAAATTGCCTGGAACTTGGCTGAAATCCCAACTGAACAATATGCATCTGTCTGCTTCTTTTATTCCATGGTTTCTAAGGCGGTTCAGCTTCACCACAGACCTGTTTGCCCGTCCATAAGGGGTAGGGTTTGAGGATGGCAGGGCGGAGCAGCTTGACTCTGCCCACTTTGTCTGTGAGGCCCCTGTAGACCAGTGCTGTGTACTGGTCCCTGGTGAAGAAGCAGCCTCTGATGGTCATTGTGGTGCCAGACACCATGTGGTCCTGGATCAGACCAGCCAGAGGCTTCCCATCCTACAGCAGACACAGGGAAGAGAGGGTTCGGACAATTAGGGAACAACGTATGGTGTGGTGGATACATACTGTACATGGATAAGTAGGATACATACATCAACAGTGAAGTAAACAAGCCATTTCCAAATGGTAGAAGTAGACAACATTTTTGTAAACACTGATGTCATTTTTCTCGGATCAAATTCCCATATTACTCTACAGTAGCGGCACACAAAAAAGTGGATGGATGGATTGATGAATTGACTGATGGATGGGTGAGTGTTTGACTCATTTCATTGAAGAAACTGCCGTAAGTAAAAGTGTGTTTCTGACCTTGGGCACCAGGTACTGCTGGTTTGTGCTGACGAGCGTGTAGGCCTCGGCCCTGGCCAGCTCACTCTGAGGGAAGTGGGCGTTCATCTCGTCGCCGTCGAAGTCGGCGTTGTAGGCCTTGCAGTTGGCGTAGTGCAGCCGCAGGACCTTCTCGCCGGGCAGGATCCGGGCCGAGTGGGCCTGGATGGAGGGCCTGTGGAGGGTGGGCTGGCGGTTCAGGAGCATAACATCCCCGTTCTTTATGTGCCGGTTTACCTGAAAGAGGGGAAGTGGTAGGAGATCCATAAATCGAAATAGTATAGTGCTTATATACTAGACATATTAGTACCTAAGACCTGAAACACCCAAGGACAGTTACACTAAAGCAGTATCCAATATCTAGTGCTTTGGTTGTGCAAAAGAGCATGTAGTGTTGAGGTGGGGAACGAGTCGTTACTCACGATCTTCATGGGCACCCTGTGGGGGCCTGTGCTGGGCGTGAGCAGCTGCTTGGCGATGGCCTCGCGCTGAGTCAGGTTGCTGCTGCTCAGGATGGTGCGCGAGCCGTCCTCGTTGATCACCATGGACGCGCCCGGGTGCACGTTGGGTCCGTTCAGCACCGCCTGCCGAAGCTCCTTCACGTTCCACGGAGTCACGGGCTGGGGGTACGTCAGCTTGGTGGCAAACACCTGACGCATGGGTATGGAGAAAGTGGTCACTTTCTGTACACATGTAAACAACAACATCAACAACAACGACGACAACAACAACAACCCAGATGCCTAGCTTTCCATTAGTGACACGTATACATGTGAGAAAGTATAACTCAGTTCTTGGGGCAACAGTGGAGGAGCACTGCATTTACATACATACAGGTACGTACATACATATATTATATATGTATATATCTCATGACTGATAGCCATTATCCATCATGATACCAGCTTCAAAAGACAATCTCGTATTTCATGATGGAAGGGAGAGGTTAGTTTGAAAGCTGTTCTGTTACCATGGGGATGCCGATCTCATGGGTGCCGATGTACATGTCTGGACAGATGACGGAACGGGCAGCGAAGTCCACGCGCTTCCCCATCATGTGCTTCCTGAATAGACCGTCTTTCTTCTCCAGAAGCTAAACCAAAGCAAGTTCATGTCACCAAACGACGAAACCAGAAGTCTTTGAGAATCATTCAGTCTTTAAAGTATATTCTGTTTTAAGCTGTTGGGCTTTAATATCAGGGATTCCTTCAAATGTGTGTTTTCTCAAATGTACAAATCCCGCAACACAGATTTGTATAGATGAAAAAAAAAAAAGCATGAAGCATGAAACACATTTACATTGAGAATGCTTTAATAACGACTGTTGCGAAGTACTAACTATAATAGGTAAGTACTAGACACTGTCTGGGCAGGTAAACCAACCTGCCGAATGCCAGGGAACTTCTCGCTCATCAGCTTATCCATGTCGCTGTCAAACACAATGTTGACGTGGCTCTGCAGCCTGATCCACATGTTGTACAGCTTGTCTGTGAGCGTCTGACCAGGTATGCCGGACAGAAACGTCTGGTCCATTTTACCTTTCTCCTCTGTCTCCATTGTGTCCTTGAGGGAGAGAGATGACATTGGATCAGAACACTGATCATTTCACTGAAAGGCAATGGCTTTCACAAACGACCAATGATGAAAACAACTCCAATACCATGTTCTTGCAAAGTCAAATGCACTGGTAACCTCTAATACTCTAATACTTAAGTTTATAACAGAGTATGCATATGAGGATATGCTAGTTTGCATATATTGCAATATATAGAGTACACTTTAACGCCAATGAGATACAAGGTATACAAGTGATCTCCTCACCTTGTCCAACTCCGTGTCACTGCCTTCGATCTCCTTTGCTTTCTCTGCAGCTATGAGGGCCAGCAGCTTCTGAATAGAGTTGTTGTCCTTCATCACGGCCTGCATGTTCACTGTCTGCCCGTTGGTGAACATCTGGTCTCCCAGGCGGTTGATGGGCCGGTACCTACAGAAACACATGAGGTTCAACTCGGTTCAAATCAAACCTTAGTATGAGAACTAAACTAGAGACTCAAGGGAATGGTATTCATTTAGAATGTATTTACTCTTCGACACTGTACAATTCATTTCAATCGTAATTTATTATTTTAATTGACGATATATTTTGCATTATACAAGTTCAATCTGGAGGTAAAGTTACCTACCTACTCGGTGGAACCATCAGAATGTCAAGGAAGAAAATATCTGGTTTGAAGACGGCTTGTAAGCCCTCATCCATACCAGCGAACAGGTGCTTCAGGAAGAAGCCTGTGATGGAGAAAGCAGTCAGTCACACATTTCAGCAAAAGCATCAACAGACGCTTGATGAGGACTGTCTAGATGTTAAGACTGTTGTGCATAGGCCTGCATATACAGAGCGGTGCACACAGATGTTCACTATGCATTTCAGTGAAACATATTTTTACTCTCAGCTCTTTATATAGAAAAATACTCAAATTATCACTTTAAAATTATACTCACTTCAGTATGTCTCTCTGTTTAGTAACATTGCTATCAGCAACATGTAAATCAATCAAGTATATGCATTGTGGAAGAAGCTGCCTTACCTTCCTTTTCCCAAAGTTTAACGATGTGCTCCTTAGCCAAGCTGGGGGTAAGGTATCCCCGCTTGGCAATCTGAGCGTCCTCTAAAAGGACAACAAAAACAAAATACCACCCGTGAGTCAAACAAAACTCTATGTGTAAACGCCACACAGCAAACACGGACACATCTTTCAAAAGGATGAGCAGGAAGGCACAAGAGGAAATGCTAACGAGGCTTCATGAGCGACTCTAAAACCAAATAACAGAAAAGTTCCATGATCCATGACTGACAGCAATGATCTTAAATGATCACCTTCGACCTCTGGCTTCTTGGAGGGGGCATTTGTGATGATGAGTTTGCTGTTGTGTTCTCGCCGCACCGCTGCTCTGGGTGTCCTGTTTAAATGTAATCATAGAATAAAATCAGCATGACACTATGAATTTGGTAAATGGACTGCATTTATATAGCACTTTTCTACTCAAAGCTCTTTACAGATTATTGCCTCAGACATCTACCCAATCACACACAGATGGAGAAGGCTACTGGGTGTCAACCTGCACATAGGGAGCAGTTGGAGGTTCAGTATCTTGCTCAAGGACACTTCGACACTTGGTCAGGAGGAGTCGGGATCGAACTAGCAACCCTTCGATTGTTAAACGTCTCCTCTACCTTCTGAACCACCATTGCCCCAATGTCAATAATTTCATAGTTTACAATATGAAATAATATTACAAAAATATCACTTCTTCTTACTTGCAGCTCGAGCATCGCTTTGGTGTCATGTGAACTCTCCAGAAATTTTGAACAAGGCTGGCTTTCTTCTCGCAGACATGCTTAATCTAGGGATGCACAACCACAAGGGCAAACAAAATATTGAAACTTTGGGAAGAAAGCCCTTTCCCCTTCAAAGATGAATGGTGGACCAACACAATAAATATATTCCTTTATCCCTAGGTCTAGAACATGCATCACTTCCTGTACCATAAATAGCTCCAACAAGCAGAAAAGGGAATTACCAAGATACATTGAGCATGCAGTACTGATACAAAATAAAAAATGTAAAATAACGGGACTCACTGGAGTGTAACGCTCCTCCCCATCTTTGAGGGCTTTCAGAATTGGTGCACAGTGTTCCTCTAAGACCGCCTGAATATCTGCACCAGAAGCTTGTGGACTGGTTTCCAAAAACTTACACAAGACAAGCACCAGAACAAAAAGGCAAAGCAGTGTTAAAATTGTGTTACAGTATGTTTGTGTGACAATCAAAGGGACCATCTCTTTTCTGCTAATTTGAAAAGCTATGTGTGTGTGAGTGTGTGTGTATGTCTTTTCGTTAAGGTTTAAGTCAGCGCCTTAAGTTGCTGATCCTTACCTGATTGAGAAAATTCTCCAGTTCATAGACATCTTGCAGAGCACCAACATCCAGCAGCTTCAGCTGGTTAAGCAGGAGGTGAATTGGAGCCCTGGCACAGCTGAGGATGTGGCAAGCTAAACAAGAGCCTCGGATGAGCAGGTAGAGTTTCTAAGGGGAGAAAACGAAAGATCATGTAATACACAGAGTTTAAACGGTGTGATGGACTTAGACAACTTTGTGCCAGACAGTAAACCTGTCTTTTATAAAGGAACTTACATCAAAGAATAGAGGGTTGAAGACAGGCAAAGGTAGTTCAACGTGTCCAAAGTGGCCAGGGCAGTTGATGTAGTCCTGCATGCAGGTTGAGCACACTTCTTTATTGTCCGAGGGCCCGAGTGAAAGATCATACAGGCCATTAAAGGCAGGGTTGCCAACATTATCCAGAATCTGGTGATTCGTGATGGTTTTTACACTCAATTTTCTGCAAAAGAAAAATGCCGGTGACAAT
This sequence comes from Clupea harengus, assembly GCF_900700415.2. Classification (NCBI taxonomy): domain Eukaryota; kingdom Metazoa; phylum Chordata; class Actinopteri; order Clupeiformes; family Clupeidae; genus Clupea; species Clupea harengus. Next base: position 10,537,778 of record NC_045171.1, read on the forward strand.
TGTTCGGTACACTCACAGACTTGACAACCACGTAGGATTCAGGGTGCCTATAATCTGACACCTAATAAAAACGTTACTTTATGACTGCCCAACTTCGTCCAACGTTCAATTTGTAACGTTAATGCGGACAATAAACATGCAAGCCTATAGATAGATCTATCTATCTATCTAAGCCTATAGGAGGAGTACAAAATGTAAGTTAGGTTGTGCTCCATACATACAGTTATATAATATTCTGAAACTCACTCTAGCTGTATTTTTTAATTAGTACAACCTATGACAAACAACAAACAGGCTATTTCAACAGCTCAACGGTAATATGCAATATTAGCTAACGTTATAGCTACCATGGCTAGACAGCAAGTTAGAGTTGTAACCAATGCAACTTTCAAAACACTGACCTTATTTCATCGGATGAGTACAACCCAAACGACATGCCCTCGAGGCGCCTCCATGGTAGTTCCTTTGCAAAAAGCATGTTTATGTCCAAACTGTACGATTTAAATCACTTACAGAAAGTCCATCTTCGCATCTTCTTCACTAACACACGTGAAGCATTACAAGTCACACACGTGGGGGGCTAATGGACTAAACCACGAGGAAGGGTGATTACGGAATTGAGACGGAACATATTATTCGAGACAAACATATGGAAAATATGGTGGGAATAAGAATAGATAAATACAACTATTTTCCAATCAACATGTCAATCTAAGATGTTCATGACTTCCATGCAAGTATACTGTCAAATTCACCCCTGTATAAAACTAAAGTAGTATTATCCTTACCAACAATGCATTTCGTAAATGTCAAAATGGCGTCCTCCGGTGTACATGCAGGGCGTCATATTTACATCAAGAGTTTGACATTTCTGAATAATTTGGAACATATATATCCTCGAAGGTAAGTGAATTATACAGAATCCGTCATATCATATTTCTGATTCATGATTACAATTTGTTTTATAAAGCCTAGCTGATACAGACAACCTAGCTACATACTTATGTGTAATAACGAATTGGAGGTCATTAAATGCTTTCGCAGGGTCACAGTTTAGTTTGCAGTTTTTGTCATTGCAAATTATTGTTCTTTATCACATGTGTGCGTATTATAAAACCTCTTCTTCCTTAGAACTTTTGCATGCACGGCATCAGCTTGGCAGAAAACTGCAGTTGCATCAAATGGTACGTGCGGACGTAGCTACTAAGCTACTAAGACCTAGTATAGCCTTTCAGTTTACGAATGAAGTAGGGTATGCCTATGTACCCCCTTGGTCACTGCGTTTCTATTCTTACAGGGTCGTCAGAAGAAATTGTTATTCCTCGAAAGAAAACATGGTACGTATGGTATCAGTTGTGAGGGGGAGAAAACCCAGTGCATCCAGTAACGTTATATGGTCATAATCATTTGAGAATCAGAAATGGGTTTATTGCCAAGTAGGTTTCAGCTTACAATGCATTTGTCTTGGTCGAGTGATGCAGAACATGTTGATGCAATGTATGTTGAAAACATATCTTGAAAAACTAAATATCCTTGGCCTTCTTACAATAGGAGTAAAGAAGCCGTCTTGCAGGCACTTACATCTACAGTGAAAAGGGTATGTAAAATATTATACGCTCAGCTTCTTTTCCCCCAGTGTTGTTAACATTGTGTCTGTGTGTTTGTTAGCAGTAAAACAAAAAGCCTGCTATTTCTTTCCCCAGGACCCTACAGCATCACATTACACGTTCCAGGATGACTCATACCTCACCCCAAGAACATCAGGGGAATTTGTAAGTAATCATATTTTGTACCACTACAGTCTGTAAAGAATTGTTTGTGGGAGAAAAAACCCACATTTTATCCATTTGTTTTTGTTTGTGCTACTTGTTTTTTTTTTTACTTTGTGTGTTTGCCTTTCCTCTACAGAAACTGTACTCTCTCTCCCAAGAGTCCGGCAAATCTGCAGCCAAGTACTTTATTAACACATACCCCAAGTTCTTCCAGAAGGACTTTGCTGAGCCGCATATTCCTGTGAGTGCTCTTGGGTGTTTTTTTTACCTTCACCGCTATAACAATAACAATAGCAATTTCTCCAGCAAATGCTATTATAAAGTGATTTTGTACATTTTCCCTTGGCATTCAGAACCATAACTCCAGCAGTTTCTGAATATTCACTCTTACACCAGTTTCTAAATACCTCTTTGCACTTCGGTTGGCAGTGTCTGATGCCGGAGACCTTCCAGCTCCAGATTGAGGAAGTGTCTGAAGCGGCCCTGGTTGAGCGCATCCAGCTGAGAAAGGTCAAGGCTGCTGTGGACATGTATGATCAGCTGCTGCAGTCTGGTAAGGGGAGCAAAGCATACAAAAGCAAGTGTGGCTTTAGCTGGTGTCTTCTGAGAATCACTGCCCATGTCTCTCACAGCTTTCTAACAGTATCACACCCAGTTTAATACTCAGAAACTACAAATCTCAAATCTCATCAAGCTTGTTTAGGTTTGTATGGTAAACTAGATCTTAATAAAAAAGTATTTTGATTGGTTTGGGCACTTTAGACTTATGACAGCTAATTAGGCAGACATGTTTATTATACTGTATGTCTTATAAAACATATTGTTTGAACTTACATGACTCAAACAGTGTGCAGTGTATGTAGACTTTATCTTGTGTTTCCTGTGTCACTGTAAAATTTTGGAACTGACTTGATTTGATTTCTCTCTGTTTAACCTCCATCCAGGCACCACGTTGTCACTGGATCTCACCAATGACCTGTTGGACCTGATCTGTCTCTATGGTGACCAGGACCCAAAAGATGACAGTGACCCAGAGCAAAAACCGGAGGATGTGGTAGGAGACAAACCACTTTTGAAACATTCTTTTTTTAATATTACTGCTCACAGTTCAATAGTGTATATTTTTGACTGCTAAATTTTAAGAACAAAATCACTGAATTTGCTTGCACTTATTGCCAAACCATTTTTATACTCTGTGAAAGACAAGTGGAGGGGTGGTTGGAGATTATGTAAACAACACCCCTATCACACATATCAACAGAAGGCCACCTGTTCACGTTCTGATTGATTACATTCATGTTTTGCGCCAGGAGGAGGTCCAAGATGACCCCAGGAAGAGGAGACCGAGAATACGCAGAGCATCTGACATCGTGAGGGTTGTCTGGAAGTGAGTCCCCTCGTGTGTATGTCTATATGCCCTGGTGCTGAAAACAGAGCCAAGACTGATGGGAGAATCTTCAAAGTAAAAATTGTAAATGTTTGGATGTCATGGTCTCGTTTAAAAAAATATTAGAAACAAATACAAGATTCATATTTTTTTAAATATTGTGTATTTCCTGTGACTCAGATTTTTGGGATCACCAGTATTTTCCCCTTTAACCCCAAGGATTCTCCCCATGTACCACACTGGAATAAAACTTGCTTTGTGTCTCTATGCCCTAGAGAGAATAACAACGCTGAAAGGATTTTTAATCTTATGCCAGAGCGGGACAGCAGATCATATGGCGCGCTGATTCAAGGAATGGCCAGGGTATGTTTAACAGCAGCCCTAGCAAAGTTGTTTCAGTGAAGTTGTTGTTGTTTGTTGTTTGTTTTTTGTTGTTGATGGCTAAGTGTTCCCTTATGAATTTGCAGCACGAAGCCTATGGCAAGGCGTTCAGTACCTACACCGATTTGCTGAACAATCGATTAACAGGTGAACGAGTGCTTGTTTGTTTGTTTGTTTGTTTGTTTGTTTGTTAAAGTAATGAGGTTTTTAGTAATTTGTTGCTTTGTCTTAATCATTAGTCAAGTTCATTCCCTGTGTGTCCTTCTCTCGTTTAGCCAATGTTCACACCTTCAACGCGCTGATTTTGGCTTCCCCTGAGGTCCGGGAGAAGTACATTGAGAAACGGGAGCTCATTTTCGTATGTCCAACACTTTTTTTTTTTAAGTAAAAGTTCAAACATCAAGAAGTATACTCAACAGATGAATGACAACCTGATAATTAGCACCATCATCATCTGTTGTGCATTATGTTTGTGAGCAATTCTGTCATTATTCTGTCTGTATTCTGAGCATTTCTTTGTAAAGCAACATCCTGCTCAGCCACATTGAAAAGGCATTTATTTTCTATACAATCTTTCAAACCTAAAGGTTATTCATTCAGATATTTGCAAAAGCATGAAATCCATTGTTATCTCAGAAAAAAAGATAACTGAACTAATGCAATTAAAGCAAATGTATAAAGGGGGAAAGGGGGGGAATGGCCAAAATTCCGAATTGCAGTTAAGAGTGTGTGTGCCCGTGTGTGTGTGTGCGTGTGCGTGTGCGTGTGCGTGTGCGTGTGTGTGTGTGTGTGTGTGTGTGCGTGTGTGCGTGTGTGTGTGCGTGTGTGTGTAGGAGCTACTGAATCAGATGGCGGAGCAGAAGGTGAGGCCGAACCTGCTGACGTTCAATGCTGCACTAAGGGCCCTGAGACGCTGTGGCAACATGGCCAGATCACAGGCACTCCTCATCTTCGGCGAGATGAAGGCCCTCGGCATCAGTCAGTTAAAGCTGCTATTTATTTATTCATTGATTTATTGATTGATTGATTGATTGATTGATTGATTCTTTTAGTACTGTGATTGGAAATGTGTTTTCAGTGTCATTCAAAGAGCAGCATAGTATCAAGTTGTCTCACTCTAAGAAAAACTGTTAAAAATGAAAATTTAGTTTGAAGATTTTGCAATAGTGTTTTAAATATTATTTCGCTTTAAACCCTGGGAGATTGTTGGTCATTTTTATTATTACTTGATGCTTTTGTCTACCAATTTTTTCCCTCTGTATCTCAGCACCAAGTTTGGCTTCTTATGACCACCTCCTAGGCATCTTTTATAAAGCTGGTATGTATTACGCCTATATAGTTTGTGTCAATCTCTCTGTAAGGCTTTGTTATTGAATAGCTTTCAGAGGACATCCAGATATCGAAACTAGCTCCATATTTCAAACCAGGGTCTTTCACATTCAATATCCACACTGGACTGCTCTAGTACAATGTCATGTTGGCCCTGGTGTCCTTTAGCTGTCTGTGATGAGATGTATTCTCCCCTCAGCCTCCTCTACCCAGGGTCATACAGAGATCTTACAGGATGTGCTGAATGAAATTTCTGGACAGAGCTTCGAGCCCCAGGACCCAGATGATGGTATGATTTAAACCTCTTACTAAATACACAGTATACAACAGAAGTGATGAGCGCCCCTGTGCAATATCACTTCGATGTCAAATGATTCAAAATGATATCACATCTCAATAATTGAATTATTTCTAAGTTGGCGCAAGTACAGTATTTACTCTTATGAACATATGACTATACTGAAAATACAGGCATCAAAGTAGAAACCCAATGCAACACAAGTGACTACACCCGTGATCACTGACACAAAAGTTAGAAAACCTGCGGGCATTGAAACAAAATTGAGTACACCTGTGATTTCCAAGTAGTCCAATTGCATGAACACGGTTATAAAATAACCTGTCAACACCAGAACTTTCTCAGCTTTGGACCCATGGGCTGTGTCTATCTGCGTGTCTACATCATGGCTCCACAGGGTAAAGCACAGCCAGAGGACCGATAGTTTTCAATTTCACATAAGAGCAAATACCCTACTGTTCAACATGGTAGTAACGCAGTACCTGTAAGGTGTGTAAAATTTTGAATAATTTGACATATGCTATATTGCACAGGGGTGTTGTCACTTCTTTGTATACTTTTCAGTGATGTATGAATATCCTTGCGCCCCTTACTGTAGGCAAATTGTACATGTGCATGAACATATGCATCATTTACCAACCCAAGGGGGGAAGAAACTAACAAAACATTTCTTGTTTTGAATCCACAGTGATGTTCTTCCTGAACGCCATGAGAGTTGTAAGTGTTGATTGGTGAAGCAGTGCAACATTTTCACAACATGCTGTCAGTGCGTCTTGCACTACGGTGTGAGGGGGGGGGGGCTAATGAGGTAATGAGGCTCATCACTCTGTCTCCTCAGTGCCTGGAGCATAAGGACCTAGAGGCGGCCTACCGGCTCCACAGCCTGATGCAGGAGGGAGAGAACTGGAGACTGCTGGGAGACGCCCATCAACAGAGCATGTACTAGTGAGTCCCAGAAGCCTTTTTTACTCACATTCAATCATCATCATCATCATTGTTTATTCAGGGTGAATTGACTGAGCACAGGGCTCTTTTGCAGCAATGCCCTGATTGAGGCTACATAATACAGAAGAACAATAAATAAACATAACAAACATAACAAAACAAAACAGACAAAATAAGTAAACAAAACACATTAAACAACTCAGAAATTAAGTATAAAAAAAAACAAACAGCCAGCACGTTGACTATTACTGTTATTTTTAAGCCTTTTATCAGTGCCAGCTGTGCTGTTGTTGGTGTTTGTAAGGTTTTTGCCTTTTCAGTAGTTAGATTGCTAGTTTTTGACCAAAACTCCTTACTGCTGCTTTAATGGGTAGAGATTCTCTATTCAAGAAGTACTAAAGAGTTTTGTTCAAGTTATCTGTTGAAATAGTGGGATGTTCATAAGGTTACTAATCTAGAGACTTTTCTTTTTTTAGTGGCAGATTTTTCAACATCCTGTGCATGATGGAGCACATAGATGTGGTCCTGAAGTGGTACAAGGAGCTGATCCCTTCTGTAAGTGCAATGCATGGAATAAAAATAGCACATTTCTTACCTGATATAAAACCCTTACAATATGTCTTTCTTGTTTGTTCAGCTGTATTATCCACACTCTCAAGGAATGATAGACCTACTTCAAGCACTTGACACAGACGGACGACTTGATCTCATCCCAGAGATATGGAAAGGTAAGTGGGCAAGAATTTCAAAACTGGCTTTGAATATTAACATGGAATGACTAATAACACAATTTGGTTTTGCGAGAAAGTTTATATTGCAAATGAAAATATTCTGCTCCATCTTTTGCAGACATCAAACAGATAGGTCACGACAACAAGGTTGAGCTGGTGGATGAGATGCTGTCTCTGATGGCCAGAGAGAAACAGAGCTCTGAGGTGAGAGAAAGGAACCTGATTGAAGGAACCTGTGCCTTTACAGCAGCATGTAGACATAGAATGGAACAGAGAACCACAGTCGGTATAGAGTACTCCGAGAGTACTGCAACATTCCGACATCAGGTGGTCATTTCGAATCCAATGAAGTCCTCTTCAACCCTGTTTCCCGTTTCTCTGTAAAGGTCCAGGAATCGTTTGCACAGTGTGCTCTGGATGTGAAGAGGCGCTATGTTCCTACTGAGTTTGGCAAACCAGTTCTGGAATGGACAGCCAACTCTCTGGGCAGCATCACGTCTATACTACTAGCAGCCCAGAAAAGGCAGCAAGCTTGGTGAGATGTCAATACAGATTGTAATTACTAAGCACACATGACCTTGACCATGAGTCTCTGTTGTTATGTTTCCTGACCTTCACCCATTTATTATGTGAGTACCTTACGTCACTCTTGTTTCGTTTGTTTTACAACAGGGAGATGATGAAGCTCTTCAAGGCCAGCAACAGAGTTCCAACGTGAGTGCACTGCAGTTGTTTAACTGAAAGCACAGGATATGCTACTATATGTCCAGTTGCTCTAGGACGCTGATCCATCTGTGAAAACTAAGAATACATTAATGCCCTGAATAGATGTGAGAAACATAAATGTCTTCTGACAGTGTTTTGGGTAGGATGCATGCACACTGCACTCCCTGTGTGTTTGCTATAAGCCAGACCCTTAACATCTCCTCTGCATCTCCAGCGATGCTCTGATGGAGGACTTCCTGTCGAGTATAAAGGAGGTTCAGGACGCCAACCAAGCCGTGGAGCTGGTGCAGATGTCCGCCAGATACTGCCTCGCCGGCACACCGATGCTCACCGAAAGGGTCCAGAAGGAGTTTGAGCTGACCGAGGATCACAGGTAAGCTGCCGAACACATCCCCTCCGGTTCTCATGGCGCCCACATAGAGCAAGTTGGGAATTGTGTAATGTTCATAGTAAACAAGTTTAGGTTAATAGAAAAAGCTTTAAAATTAACAATAATTACAAAACATCAAATCATGCATTGTTTCAAATTGCCAGAGTGACCGTTCTGAAAATGTTTTTTTGGTCTTTTTTAGGGCAACCCTGTCATCACTGGAGTTTTCTTCTGATGGCAACAGGGACCTCACCTGCTAAGTCCTTCAACCATTACCATTGTACTGTCACTTAATGCTGTTGTACCTGTGAGTGCTGTGTAATAAAACTAATTCATACCATTCCAATAAGCATTCATTGGTGTTCCACCACACTTGAAATAAGGCAATAACAAATCAAGATTTTTCACAACATCCATGATTTATTAGTATCCAACATTACTAGGGAGAATTGTAGCATGACAACAACATTGACAATCAGGATCCTTACTGAAATATCTGGTCAGTTGGATGAGCAGAAAATAATGAACATCAAATTGAACAACCTAACACGTGTGGGCTTGAAACAGTGAACAGGGCTAGTGTCATACGAGTTAACCTAGCTTGTGTAAGACTGGAGGCCCATCTATCTGCTAAGCTCACACTCCAAAGTTAGTCTGTGAAGAGGTGCTTTCTTATATACAGAACGAGTGGCATTTCTTCAATACGACAGCTAACTCCTCAGAAATTAATTTATGCATATGAGATACACTTAAATATTCAGAACAGTTTGTTCTTTTTATTTCTGTTTTGAGTAAGAGGCCACAATGTTATCAATTTTAGTTTTGTAGGCTTATGCCACTTTGTTGGAAAACAAATGAAACATAACAAAATAAAAAGTGCTTCGGGACTTCTGATATCGTTCCGTTGGGAAAAAAAAAATCTCAGGAGAGCTGAAGGAGGGGCAAGCGTGCATCAAGGCGTTTCCCGTGGCGACCTGGGGCCTGAGTCGCGGCACTTGCAAATATACAGCTCGTACCATCTCCTGCTGGACGTCATCTCTCCCTCTCTCCACATCTCCACCGACTGGCTCTAGTATTTCCTCTGGATCCGCTGGCTCAGGGGGCCTGCGTGGTGCCCAGGCCGACGGCGTTGGCGTAGGCCGAGAGCAGGCTGACGGCCTGCCGGGTCTCCAACGTGAGCCGAGCCTCGTTGAGCCAGTCCTGGGCCACACGGCGTGGCTCGCCCTGCAGCTGGTTGAGCAGCTTGGCGGCCAGCTCCAGGTCTCCGCGCTCCATGCTGTAGTAGGCGTAGGACAGCAGCTTGAAGGTGTTTAGGTCGTCGCCGTTGAGGCGGGCCGGTGGGGCCTCCTGCTGGGGCTCCATGAGAAGCGCGGCCTGCATGTAGGACAGGAAGTACTGGTAGAGGCTGTTGCGCGTCTCGTCGATGAGCGCCACGCGCCTCGCCAGACGGCGCACGTCCTGGAAGCGGGCACGCAGCGACGCCTCACTGTAGATGCCGCGGCTCAGTGACTCGCCGGGCAGCGCCGACGCCAGCGCCTGGGCAAACTCGTTGTCGGCGCAGCTCTGGCGCACAACGGCGGCGGTCGCCTCCAAGGGCTCGGTAGGGGCGTCTGCGCCGGACGTGCGGAGGGTGTAGTTCAGGGCCTCCACCGACAGCCACAGCTGGTGCGCCTTACGCGCCTCGTCCTCAGCAATCACATGACCTACAGAGGCAGTGACGAGAAGAAAGAGCTCACAAACAGGAAGGACACACACCCACACTAAGGCATCTCAAACGGGAAGGATACACACCCACACTAAGGCATCTCAAACGGGAAGGATACACACCCACACTAAGGAGTCTCAAACGGGAAGGATACACACCCACACTAAGGAGTCTCAAACGGGAAGGACACACACCCACACTAAGGAGTCTCAAACGGGAAAGACACCCACCCCCATTAAGGCTTCTGAGAACAGGACGTCCACTAACCTGCTCTAGTAATTTGCTCACAAAGTGCAAAATGTACAACTCTGACCGCAAGACTGACTACTCTTTCCCAATGCACTCCACATTTCCTTGATACTAAAACAGAGGCCCTATATGAATATCTATCTGGGCAGGGCTGTGAGTGACTCACTGTCGATGGCCTCCTCCATGCCCTTGAGTCTGGCGTAAGCAGCGTTCATATCCAGGGTGAAGGCGTCCAGCTGTTCCTGAGTCAGCCTGCGGTACCCTGTCTCCTGCTCCTGCATCTTATTCTTCAGGGTCTGAGACATACACACACAGCAGTTTGGTTATTTAAATTAAACAGATGAGAACTGCCAAACAAACAACGACGGCATAGCAGACATTGACATGGGCAGTGGCATTGGTCTACATTGAGTGAGAGGCTCATTTAATGTGTGTGTGTGTATGTGTGTGTGTGTGTGTGTGTGTGTGTGTGTGTGTGTGCACACACGTGTTACAATATGCACTGTACACTACAGGCCCTCGTTTGAGGATGAAATCAGCTGGTGGAAACGGCAGCGCATGTGTACTGATGCATAAAAAGGACACGCTTCAGAGACGTGAAGTTGAGTGAGAGACTGCGTGCGTATTTGAGTGAGAGTGTGTTAGAGCGATGTGATTGAGTGTGTGTGTGTGTGTGTGTGTCTCACCTCGTCAGCCTCAGAGCGCAGCTCCTGCTCCTGCACCTTGAGCACGTCACGCAAGTGGTCTGTGTGTGCAGCCGCCTGTCTGCGGAGCTGCGTGCGCATCTCTGCCTCCATCACCTCACGCACCTCCTCCACCTAACATTCACATCAACAGTTACTACATCAGCAGACTCCTTCCTCCACAGCATCTCACAGTATAGGTGAGGCATTCATTTTTGTTAGTTTGGGTCAAACTCATGATTTGGGCATTATCCCTTACTTTGCTCTACAGTCTGGGCTACAAGAGTGCACAACATATGTGCATATCACACGTAAGTTATATATTACAACCATGACACTCTGTACTAAAAGCCAAGCAGTGAGCCAGCTGCCTGAATAAACAAGTTCTACATCCTGGTTCAGGAGTGCAGCTAGCTCACAGACGGAGACAAAACACTGACTCTGGACACTGAAGACAGTTATCTGACTATGGAAACCACACCTAATGAGGGGGGGGGGGGACACTTCAGAGTAAGTTGTATGCACGATAACAATACTTTATTTGTGTAGCACATTTTAAACATGTATACAAGAAAAAGCAGCCACAACATAGGCCAACACAACAACTAGAAAAGGAGCTGGTACTCTGGCGCTCTGCTGTTGCCCTACCTTCTTCTCCTGCTCGAGGCGCATCTCCTCGCGGTTGTGCTCCAGCGCGGTGACCACGGCCTGCTCCAGGGCCTTCTGGTGCTCCAGCTTCTGCTGCTCCAGCGCCGTCTCGATGTGGATCTGCTCGCGCACGCGCTGCTCCGCCAGCTCGCGGTTCAGCTGGTCGATGCGCCGGTGCGCGTGGGCGATCAGCGAGTTCAGGTCGTCCATGCTCAGCTTGCCGGCTGCGGGCGGGGGAAGGGGGAGGGGTGGAGGAGGGTCAGAGGTTAGCAGTGATGGTTCATGGGAGACTGGGGGGGCTTTCAGAAGGAAGACACACATTCAGGTGGGTTCTGGTCTCCTCTTCCCTGCTTTACATCATGACAATTCATCTTAGAAATGTAGTTTTCTTTACATTTTCACACTTGACTTGACATGACTTAATAACTACAGACATCTTATCAGTATTGCATGCATGCACTAAACACCGTTTACTGTTCAGGCCCAAAAGTCCAGTCCAAAGCCAGGCCAAAGCTTCTCATTCCAATTACTATAATTTCATTATCAAATTAAAGTGCATGGCTAATAAGCAACAAGAAACCACTTATAAGTGCTTGCCGAGGCTACCCATTTCCTGGAGTAAGACCACAGACCACTATTGTCTCTAGATTGTTTCAATATGAGGAGTTGCTAACTGCTGGCAATGCCACCAAGTCAGAGTGTGTGTGTGTGTGTGTGTGTGTGTGTGTTTACCAAGTCCCTTCCAGCTGGCTTTGATCTCTGGCGTGATGCTGTCGAGCTCCTTCTGGAACTGTGCCTTGGCTTCGTTTACCAGGTCACTGTACTGAGAGACGATCTTGGCCTCCGACTGGGCTGACTGGACCTGCAGATAACGGCACACGTCGTCTCTGAGTCACGCGCTAACTCAAACACACCACTACAACATGAGGTATGAAGCCGGGTTATTATCTAAATAGAGTTTAACCTCACATATGACAAGGCATTCTAAAGGGGCTTAGGATGCCTACAGAGTCGTTAGTTACACAATACACAAGAACAGGGTAAAATATAGCCAATAAAGCCAATTATGGCATCTTACACTTTCACCTCTCTAGACAGTGTTTGAATAGGAGAATGTTTAAACTTTCGTGTGTCTAAACACCACCTGCCTTATAAGGTATCAACTGCACAGCCATCAATGTTAATAAGAGGAGATTATACACGCCTGGATAGAAATCGGACATCATTACTTAAACATGCTTTCTGAGGGAGAGGGAGCCAGAGTGAGTGAGTGAGAGAGGGGGCATAAGGAAGAGAGGTGAAGGGAGGAGGTAATTATAAAAAAGACCGTATGAAAGTGAGATAAAAAACAAAAAAGAGAAGGAGGGAGGGAGGAAGATAATGAGGAGGGAAAGGGTGGCCTTTACCTTGCCCACCACTTTGTCCAGGTCTACAATCATGCTGTGGAGGTTCTCCTCGGCTGCCAAGACCTGGGGTCGTGCTGCGTCGATCTTAGAGCCCTTGGCGACATGTATCACTTCTTTCAGCTTCTCCAGCTCATCTCTACAACACACACACACACACACACACACACACACACACACACACCCCACAGTGATGACATCACACCATATTAATAAACATTACACCATCTTCATTTCCTACAAAGCTGATCTCTTCCCAAACCAATGGGCTTGAGATTTCTGAGCACCACTACTGCATGGCTTTGTTTAACGTTGGCGTCTCCCAACAAAGACACTTTGTTTGCGTTTTCTCTTCCTGTGTGTGTGATAAGGCCTGTGTGTGTGTGTGTGTGTGTGTGTGTGTGTGTGTGTGTGTGTGTAGAGACGGTGTGACTCACTTGGCTCTGAGGAGGGCGGCTCCAGCATCATCCACGGCTTGGCTCCGCTGGCCCAGAGCGTCCTCTAGCTCCCTCCACTGGGAGGACTTCTTATCAGGGGCGCCCTGAGCGAGACAAACATGGACGCACAAGACCAGTCTCATTCCAGGGCACCCAAAACGTGAGCTACAGCATTCTGAACTGCATTGCTTTCCAAACGAGGGGCTATAGTTTCCCACAAGGAAAACAACAAAACGGTAAGGCAAAACGGTGAGGCAAAACGGTGAGGCAAAACGGTTGGAAGCTTTTCTTTCAGGCATGACTGCCGTGGGAATGTGACACTTCTGACATATGACATTTCAGACAGGAACACTTGCCACTGACTTCATACAGAGGTTGAACATGACGCAGTCTTTTAATGGCTGATGAAAAGCTAAAGTGACTTCCTCAAAGGAGCCCTATTTAAAAAAAAAAAAAAAAAAAAGAGGTTATCTGAATTGCTATGGCTTTGCACAGATGGCTGGTCTGTTTCCCTGCCCTCTCGCTCCACACCTCAACACTAGAGGGGCGGCCGGACACCGTATCTCCAGTCCCGACCACTTCACTGCAAGGCTTCCAAAAATACCCCTACAGCCCCCCACCCCACCCCAGCCCAGCCCCCACGAACTACCCCTACCAGCACAGGAGCCTGTTCACCACAGGAGCACCACAAAAAATGAATATGCTCCCACACTGGATTTGTTATGTGGTGGTGGCTGTTCTACGCCGGGCCTCACCTCCGCATCCATGGCCTCCTTCAGCTTCTGGCAGTGGACGGCAATGGCTGACAGCGCGGCCTCCTGAGCGCCGATGGCCGCCAGCGTGACCTTAGCCGAGCTGCCCAGCGTCTCATCCAGATGGCTGGAGAGAGCTGGGTGAGGGACAAAGAGACAGGCCAATCAACAAGGCTGGTGTGCCTGAGGCCACCTCACCACTATGTTAATGAGACCATGCAAAGGCATAGGCCAGAGAACAGAGGACAGATCAGCAGCAGACAGTCGTAAGGGGACAGGAAGTTAAAGGACGGTCGTAAGGGGACAGGAAGTTAGAGAACACAAAGGGTAAATCACAGAAAGGGAGCAGAGGGAGGCTTGTACACAAATGCATGAAGCAAAATCACCAATGCAGTACACTCAACTCCATCAGCTGTGGTATGTGGAAGTGTGTGTGTTGGGAAACCAAGAAAAGTGTATGTACATTGCTCGTGCGTGGATGCAGTAAGCACATGGTGCACGTGTGTGAGTGCATGCCTGGGAGTGTGTTTTGTGTATACAGAGGAGCCCCCGTATCTCCTGATTTGGTAACCATGGTTTCAGTTATTCACGATTATGAAAATATTAAGCGGACAATTAAGGTCGGTTCTTAAATAAACGGTTCTTCAGTTCTTAATTCCGTGCCACTCCGAGTAACCTTTCAGCACAATAGTGCTTAACACGTGACTGATGTCTTTAGTCTCATGTCTGTCTGTCTGTAATTCCTTCATCCTCATTGCATTCTGTTTAAATCAAAGGGAGGGGCTAGGACATAACGAAAGGAAGAAAAAAAAAAGTTGTTATTGAGGTCTTATTGTGGGTTATTTATAAATTAAACCGAATCATAGGAATGTATATACACGAAAATCAAGTTCCATACGATGTTGGCTACTATACGTGGTAGTTGTTGGAATGTATCCTCTACGGTTACAGGGGCCCTGCTGCATGTGCATATTTGTACATGTGTTCTAACACATACATGCGTTCTAACACATACTGTCAATGGGGGTGTATGTGTGTGTGTGTGTGCGCATTTGAGTGTGGTGTGTGCAGCTACATGGGATAGGGAGATTAGTGTTTAGTATGTGTGTGTGTGTGCGAGAAAAGAGAGAGAATGAGTTTGTGTGTGCGCGTGTGTGTGTTTGTGAGAGTAAGACAGAGTGTGTGTGTTGGACACATACAGGCCAGGATGTCTTCCTCAGCCTTATCCTTTGCAGCCAGGAGTGCAGTCACCTCCTCTGCCGGCCGTTCTTTCAGCGCAGGCTCATGTGCACACTCCTTACATTCCCCTGCTAGACACACACACACACTCAGTTCATTCCCGTGTTTCACACTTCTCTGAGTGTGTAAGCCAGGGGGCTGAGAACATACAAACACTAGTATTATATGTTTTATCCACATGCTTTCACACAAACTTGCACAACCAGCATAATCGCTGGTTTTGTGGCATGCACACATCCATACCCCTAACATCTGCCCAGACGAAAGCCAGTGACCCCACTGTACTTTGAGCACATGGACATTACACTACATAAAACACAACACACACATGCGCCGTATCCAAAATGAGCCTACATGCAGCACACTTCATGACGATGCACGCACACACACACACACACACACACACACTTCATGACGATGCACACACACACACACTTCATGACGATGGACACACACACACACTTCATGACGATGCACACACACACACACACACACACACTTCATGACGATGCACACTGTGTGAAATGAGTGATAATGCATGACCCCGCAGGCACCTCCATGTTAGTGGCGTGTGAGCACCGGGCGGTGGGCTGTTGCTCCAACCACAATGACAGATGGAGAAAGGACCAAGGAGAGCGAGATGATCCGGGAAGAGAAACGAGGAGAGCGTGCGACAGGACAGAGAGCCGTGCAGGGAGAGTGGGAAATCCTGTTAGTTGATGATAGTGACAGGGATGGACTCATCGAGGCCACATGCCGAGAAAGGGAGAGAAAGGAGAGAGAGAGAGAGAGAGAAACTCATAGCCCAGCATGCAACGCCCTTCGCAGTTCAGCAACTCCAGATCAGACGAGATTAGTCTTGTCACCTCTCAAAACACGGCTGAATAACAAGCTTTTAGTTCATATTTTTCCACTGTTAAATGTCAGGTATTTGTGACCTTTCGAGCTAATTTCACCCAAGGACTCCGCTGTAGAGCAGAAGCTGTGGGACTTGTATCCTTGCCTGTGAAATCAGTTTTATAATCGTATTTGTAGCTGGAGGCTGACCCTGCGGAGGGGAGTCAGTTGCGGAGGGCAAAGGTAAAAGGTCAAGAAGATGTCGGCGTGCGTTGGGGAGGAGGGGGAGTTGTTGGGTCACAGACCTGCAGGCTCAACTGCAGCCTCTGCTGGGGGGGCGGGCGGCGCCTTGTCGCTGGTGCCCGGCGCGGGCACGGAGGGCACCTCGCCGATAGCGGAGAGGATGTGGGCCGCCTCGGCAGAGGCCTCTGCAACACAGTGGGAGCGTCACGAGTGGAACCTTCCACGAGACAGGTTGCAGTGGGGAAGGCTAAAACCGACGCGCACAACCACTGCAAAATGTTATCTGAAGTGCCAACTGAACCCCACCCTTTTGGAAAGCAAATATCAGTAACAATGTTCCAGTGGTGGTTGAATGTCTTCATCCTTCCTTCATTGTTCATTTAGATGACTGCTTTAAAGCCACTCATTTCTAGTCGGTCAGCAAAACTGACCTGAAGGGTGAATAGAGTCATTCATGAGGCCATAACTGTCCGTCTTCACACAAACATGTGATTTGAAATCATTAAAGACTTCACAACCAGAGACTTACTGAGGCACAACGTAACGGTAGAAACAATAATCATGCAATTTCAGATATATATATATGTATATAATATAGTTGAGAAAAGTATAAAGGATTAATTGGATAGAATTGAGGAAGAAAATAATGCCTATTCTCTAGCTGAATTTAAAATATAAAATCTCAAAACCTACAGAGGTACTCAAATATTCGTATACATTCACTTCTTATGCATTCCATGAGATCACCCTAACAGCGGTCTTCATTCCCTCCCACCTTTATAACAGAAACACACCCAGAAGAGCTTATCAATCACGACAGTTAGACAACTCGAGTGTGTGGAAATCACAGCATGCAGCCCAGTAAGCTTCAGGCCGATCAGGTTTGCCACGTCTGGCTTGCAAGATCAGTGAGTGCGAGTGAGCCATTTTGTGCTCAACCTCCAGCAGAAGAGAAACCTCAAGAGTGTCATTCACTGACATACAAAATGCCAGTAATGCAACCACTGTTAAGCCCTAGCAGAGGTCACTGGTCTCACCAGCTATACAAAGGCTTAGCAAGCCTTCGCATGACTCTCCTTAACTATTTCATCTCTTTAAGGAATCAGCTAACCTTAAAACTGCAAGCTTACAACAACACTCCTAACTTTCAAATCCATCTCTAACATGTTTGAGCAGTTCTGGAAAAACAAAACAAACAAAAAAAAAACCTTCAATGATTTTTTGCTAAACCTCTGGTGATCTCACCCTCAATAGTTTGTGGAGGTGGAGGTGGAGGAGGAGGTGGAGCTGGGGTCTCCTCTACCACAGGGGGTTTCTCAGGGGCAGCCTCTTTGGCTTTCTTTTCCTTTTTCGGCTGCTTGGATTCCTTGATGGTTTCGGACACACTGGATATCTGCAGGGCTTCCACTTTTGCCTGCTGAGACATTTGTACAAACATGGTGAACACCCAAGAAAACGATGTTACCTGATGTCACACAGCCATGTCGCGAGACAAGCATTGGGCCTCATTTCCTTCCCAATACAAGAGTTTTTGGTAGAGTTTGGTCAAAGCGTAATTAAAGATGGCAATACACTTGTTTACCGATTTGAAAAAGTAATCCTAAATGTCTCAATGATTCTGTTTTATCGTTGGAGTCATGCACTTTATCTGAAGACCTAAACCCAAGATGCAATGAAGGGAACTCCAGCATAGTATTGGCAATGTGACTGGAAACCAGATGTGTGCTAACCCTACCGGCTTCTTTGGCAATGTGAGGACAGGCGCCGCTCCCAGAGTCATCCCAAACACCTGGTCTGAGTAAGGAACAGTCTTCTCAACATTCGCCCGGAATTTGGGGTCCCATTTGG
The DNA here is from genome assembly GCF_900700415.2 of Clupea harengus. NCBI lineage: Eukaryota > Metazoa > Chordata > Actinopteri > Clupeiformes > Clupeidae > Clupea > Clupea harengus. The sequence continues at coordinate 10,555,761 of NC_045171.1, forward strand.
CATAGAGGATTGTGCCACCGAGCCCGCCGCCCACTGTTAGAAGGCTGGCAGCTACAATCTTGCCTGCAGTTACTCTGCCAACACAAACATACAAGTCATCAGTTAAACTTCATTTAGACCATTAATGTCAATGACAAACAACAGTATTGTCCCACCTACAATCAAACAATGAGTATCATACGACACTGTATCAAAAGCACCGACACCTTCACCTTAGGCAAGACCATCGTAGCCATCAACATCTGACAATTAGCTCTAAGTTACACTTTATTGCTTTCAGTACAATATGTTCCCACCGCCATCCCTCCTGGCTGAGGGCCTCATGTTTGCAGATAACCTACCCGGAGTTTCCCGCTGAGGTGTAGCCACGACAGTGCTGCAAGGGATGGCCGGCCACCTTCCCACAAACACATTTCTAGGGGGAAAACACAATGGAGACGTCAAATTATCCGTAGACAACTGTAAACACCTCGAATCATCATGGAAGCATTGGTGAACATTTTTCCATGTGGCTTCAATGGTCTGCGTTAAAGCCACAAGGCTTCGTCGGGTCCCATTGGATCCCAACAGAAGTCCTTAAGTGGTGATACATTAAATGATTTCCATGTTAAAGATGTCAAGGTGACATCACTATAAGAATATGAGGTTTTTAAAATGACATCTAAAAGCCCCGAAAAGGATACTGTTTGTGAAGAGTCGGCTGTCGTAGACAGCGAGGCAGGTTGATTTAGACAGCTAACTTATAGATTATTAACGTATATTTAATTGGTGTACAACGAGTGCAGATCGAGAATTTCGTTGTAAAAGAGCACGTTTCCACATTTCCATGAATATCATCTGAGATTGCACTGGCAACACATGGTTAATGCTAATGTTAGCTTTGCTAGGTAGGCGTTTGGCTCTTGATAAATGTAGTGTGTGTGTAAACTGAAAGTAACATATTTTACATATTGTGTAGGGCCACATTACTAAAGGAAAGGTTGACTCCGAAAGGAACTTCGCGAACTTTTTCGCCGACAAGGTCACGTCCTCCTCATGGGAACTATACAAACATCCTACTGCCTTTAAAAAAAATGTATGAAATCGGTATGATACTAATCGGTATCTACTTCAAAGTGCACATATGGCAATCCGAAAATTTGACTGTTTGGTTTAACTCAAAAACCAAACTGTTACAGGCATGGGTGAATGACAGAAAATATGAATCACGCACAAACCGCCGAATTTTGCGTAGCTATACTTTCTAGCAGGACAGACATTGGTGCATTATCATGCCCCTCATGGGATCCGTCAATTTCATTTGCTAACCCCTTTCAACCATCTAAAGGTAACGCCTACTTCCACTGAGAAATACGTACTTTACGCAAGGTGGCAATAGATAACAGCAAGCTGCTTAACCCTTAAATAAATACAATATCACATGAATATAATCATTATCTCATACTTTCCACACACTGTTGTCGCACAACTGATTATTGACGAATCGTCAGAGAAAATAACGCTTCCCTTCACTGACAAGCGGTAACTAAATTAGGCCTTGTGAATGGGTCACTGAATGACCGTTCTCTGTGTGGCTAGTAGGCTAGCATGCTAGTCTGTGCTCGCCACACACAAATGTCTTACCCGAGCTGCTGCATTTGCCCCTTTCAAACAGACACGCAGCATTGTGGTGGTTACTCCCTTAGCGTCGTAGTTTCAAGGAACAGAAGGTGGTACCGATCAGTATGACATTATAAGATAATAAACCTCATATGCTGTCGTGCCCCCAACACAGCAAATTTCCCCTAGCACCGTTTAGCCGAGTGACAGAAAAGGAGCGCATGCGTCCTAGGCACGCCCAACTGCGAAATATTACGTCACGAGTTCATAGTCATCAAGGAGTACGTGATGAACGCCGAAGGTCAATACTTTATAGTCCTTGACCAAAAATGTGTTTTTTTTGTTGTTTTTAAACAAAGAATCTAGAGGAAAATAGCTGCTCAGATGAATTCATATAAGGCCTGTTGACAGGCAACGACTGGAGGATCTCTATTTCAGAGGACATAAAATCAAGGTTCCATCATCAATAGGTCAATGGTCAAAAGAAAAACTTTAAGCATCCTATTATTAAGCAGTGTAGAACGAATTAACGCATATTCTTCATATACCTTAATAAAGGTCCACATTGCTGATTGACAAGCCCTGGTATCAGAGTGGGTCTAATGATTTAAAACAGTACATTCCCGGTTATGGCAAAAAGAAAATACCTTTTAACAAATTCAGCAACAACATAACAGCTGGATTACCCAGCTCCAACAACTCACTAAAAGTAACAGACACACTGCAATTTATTTGGGAACATTTCCACAAGGTAAATCCAGGTGAAAAATAAACTTTATTTCAATGAACATTGCTATTCTCTGTTCATAACCTATTCTGATTTAGATTACATCACAGAGGTGAGCAGGACTACCCAGTCCTTTTAGAAGTGTTAATACAACGCCAATTACAATTGCATTTAGAGTAAGATCAAAAGCCTTCCATGAATTGGCAAACTAAACCAAGCCAGGACCATAGTTGTAGTTTATTATCCTGGGTCAGTTGGTCTTGTGCAAGATTCTTTTTAATGGAGGCTTTTGAGCATTTGACATGATGTCACAATTACAGTTGTTGCTTTAGAGTTCTGTTTTTTTTGCAATAAATATCAAAATAACATGCCTGAAGATAAACATCTGTATGTATATATCCTCTCTTTTTTTTCAATCATAAACTGACCATCTAGTAAACCCTTCAAGAAGTCTGTCGGTAAAACAAACATACTTCTAAACTTTGTAACAATTACATAATGACAAACTTTTTAAACACACATTAAATTCTGCTCATCAATGGAGCATATAAGTGGATTTTTCAGTCATATGAGAAGTAAAGTGGGAGGAGGACCGTATTATTGTAAAGAGGGCTGCCTCATGTCAATAACAGCGCAAACCATCGCAAAGAGGCATTCACAAGTTGACGTTTTTACAATTACAGCTGCAATGCAGATCAAATCTATTATCTATTACGAACAAGGCAAATCAGATCCCAGTAGGGTCAAGAAATCTTATTCCACTGTTATTTCTTTTGACAATTACCAATGCTAATAATGATGTTAGGATTATATTACCCATTGCAACTCATATACCTCTAAATGCATGTAGGCTCAAGCCAATGAAAACAAAAAAGAAAACAAACAACAACAGGAAACTAGAGACTAACGATGGACACATCAAGTATTTATATAAGTTAGGTGTGGGAAGCAGGTGATGGGAGAGGGATGAGACTGTTACTCCTGTTCTTGCAAGTCTGCTCCATGGGCCGGTCTCAATGGCTTCTTCTTGTACGACGCCCATCGGCAGACTGGACAACAGTGCCTTCCTCCTGCAAGCCACACCACAATGCATTGCTGGTGGAAAACGTGACCACACGGCAGCCCCATGACTAAGCAGTCGACTTCGAAGTTTTCCAGACACACAACGCACTCGGTGCAGTGGAGCATGTCGTCGGGCCAGGGGGAAGATTCGCCGTCCTGCGCCTCTCCACCACCGGACCAGGATTCGTCTGTCTTCCTACAGCTGTCACCTATACAGGGGCTGTCCACGTCACTGCAGTGTTCACCTGGGTCTCTGTTAAGCCCGCACATGTGAACCCCATTACTTTCGGAGTCAGCGTGGCCATCTGTGGTGCTGACCTGCGAGCACTGGAACCTCCAGGTGGGCAGATTTTTGATGTAGTCGATGGGAATGAGGGGACGCAACCAGAGGTCTGGAAAGGCGAGCCTCTCCAGGAGGAAGTTGGGATCGTCGTCCCAGTCGGACTCGTTTGGGAATGTCTGAAAGGAGGCGATGGGGTGCACCAGGTAGCTGGTGTACCAATCCCACAGACTGGTCAGCCACTCCAGGTTGTTGGCATTTTGGTCTTGCTCGCCGCAGCGGCGCTTCTTCTCAAAGTAGTCGATGAGGAGGCCGTGTGCCAGGTAGGTGCTGAGGAAGAGCGCCGGGTGCGAGGAGTAAAAGGTCCAGTCCGCCCTCACCCAGGAGGCGACGGTCGTCGTGTCGGCGTAGCGGAGCACCTTCAGGCTGTACTCGTAGAAGTTCTCCAGGTACGGCAACTGCAGGAAGCCCAGGATGGGCAACCAGGAGATGATAAGAAGCGAGTTGTAAGTCCCTAGTGTGCTAATGAGCACCACGAAGCGCTTAATCGTCACACCCTGCGTGATGAAAAGGTCCATCCAGGCCATGAGGTTGACCATGACCAGGCTGAGGACAAAGAGGTCGTTGACCTCTGGCTGCACTGAGCGCAGGAAAGTGTCCATGGCGTGCAGGGACATGAACTCCCCAGTGCTGTTCCCATACCTGTAGATGCCCTCGGGCGTCTTGAGGATGTAGGAGGGCGTCTGCTTCATGCCGATCTCCTCCAGGCAGCTGGCGTTGTCCCAGTTGCGCACGTCCACAAAGATGAACTCGATGCGACCCGTGAACTTGATGCTGAGGGCCGAGAAGAAAGCCGGTGGCTGGTCAAGCTCGGCGAAGAGGAACATCTTGACCGCGTGCTCGTCCTGCTGGTACCAGTCGTCTGCAAGCTGCTGGGAGGAGTGGATGGTTTTGATGCGCGAGGCCACGTGTGCGGTCATCCACTTGAAGATGTGCTCTGTCTCGATGCGCCGGCCATTGTACTCCTTCAGCATGACTTTGCCCTTGGAGGCTGAGGTCTGTGGCACGGACATGATGAGTGTGGATTTCATCCAGCCACGCTTACGACAGTATCTGTGAGAAAAATACCTTCATGTGAGTGTTTTTTTTTTTAAATAACTTATTAAGCAAGCAATACCTCACTCCTATTTCATGATTAAGGCAATAAGGCACCTTTGTGGCTCCTCATACAGGATGTAAATAACTTTATTTATTTAAGAATACAATTAAATAATAATTTAAATAAACTCTCTTAAACAGCGGGAAAACATCTTTTCTATGTATGTAACTCTCTATGTATGCCCAAACACTAAGTCCATGAAGAATGTGCATTCCACAAACAGCCCCTGCAACATATACTGGTGTGCAGACAGTTGTGATTTATGTTTGCATTCTGTTTACACCAAACCATATAGGAGTCTTTCACCAAATATTGCAGCTTCAGTGGAAATTCTGAGTTGCTTTATTCGTATGATTTTGTAAATACTGACTTTGTTCTTTGATTCATTGTGATATGAAAAATAAATAGGCCTGATACTGTGCATTAAAACTTCGTCTTTCAAAATATTCATATAAAAGACATTTTATATTTTAACTAGAATTGTTTCACCAAGAATCTCTCACCTTGAGTCGCTTGAACAGTTGAAAGTGCCAGTCCGAATACCAAATTGGGACACTTTCTGGTTCATTTTAGCCCAATTGGCTTTGCTCAGCAGTGGGTCCCTGCCCTGGGCGATTACCTTGTTAAAAATGCATAATTATTTTAGTTGTCCATCTCATTTTCACAGAAATGCAGTTGCACATCTGGAATCCATTGCATAAGTTCAGGGTAAAAAAAGACTTTTACACCACCACGTGGATCAATTTAAATAAGAAAAGCTGATGTAATTCCCTTCATTGGTTGTAATGGAATGATTCAGTGAATGTCTGAACTTCCTATTTGGGGTGACAGAGACACTTACTTGGACCAACCATATCCCATCTTTGGTATCTTCCACCAGTTCATAAAAGTGCATCTCCCCACTGAATGTAATGCTTGAGTCTGTCCCTTGCTGTTCTTTTTCATTTTTCAGAGCAGAGTAGAGTTCCCCTTGCATCAGATCACCTGCATTAAACAAGCAAATAAGATTTAACAAATGCATGTTTCTTACATTCATGTAAGTAGCCTAACTACAAGCATTTAGAAGAATGAGGTACCGATTGAGATCAAATATATACTAAATGTGGTATGTTTGTCGACAGCCGCGGGACTAACCTGATTTTTCGACCAGTTCTCGGACATCCTTCTTCTCTGCCAAACCTGAGTATCCCAATCCCCGACATTCCAGGATGGTTTTCAACTTTTTAAAACTTAATGCGACAGGGTCCACCAGTTGAGTGGCAAAAATGCCCGTTTCATACCATACGATGGCTTCAAAAAAACGTGCCAAAACAAACAACACCAAAAAGTACAGAAGTAGGAAGAACAGCTTCAACCACATTTTGACTTTTTCGAGGAATAGTAACTGAATTAGTGGTAGTATAAATCGGTAGCTACCGAGTAGCCTAACTTCGCATTAGAGTTTTCTGTTCCGACGGTTTGCCTGTCTTCTGTCACTAGCTGTGTACCTGCTGAAACTAGTCCAGCGAGTTAGCTAGGATAGCTTATTTTCTTCACAGAATAGACATGCCCCTGGGGAGTGATTCTATGGCGACATTTGATGCCACGGATGACTTCGAGGCCACTTGATCATTCTTTGGGTATACAACATTTTAAACAATAATCCTTCTGTTGTTAAGTAATCTAAATGTTGCAGTCCCCGAAGGCTATTCAGCTGGCTAAGCAAACCGAACAACGTAGTAGGCCACTTAGTTGTGGCCTCCTCTGCACAGCTGAATCCGTACAGCGTAGGAGACCTGGATTCTCACCTAAATGGCATGTCGCCGAAATTGAGTGGTCTTCTACCTGCGGTAGGTAACCAACAAACACTGCAGATGAGATGACAAGGCGCGGCGGCTTTCCCAGAGTTGCTGGCTGATGTTGTTAGCTAGATCGCCTTGATTGCCAGATCAGCTGGTATACATAACAAAACGTCAGAGGAGTATTTCCGTTTCCGCCCTGCTGTTCTCTCTCGTTCACTTCCCTACATGTCACCATCATCCCCCCCGTGTAAACGCGAAATCATTTTGCATAATAACGTGGGTAAAAAAATACAAATACAAATTCAACGTCATGATGTCATAATGTATAACACAAGACCAAAGATCCTTACGCACGGCGCACAAGAGATTCCTGCAATCTTTTCGCCAAGGGCACAGTACGACATGCATACTGTTCTCAAGAAATAGATATCCACAGTGGCGATTTGGATTTTAGCCTAAAATTTCTGGTGGGGCAATTTTGTATGACGTCATGGCACCGTCACAAAAATAGAGGTAGCTGATTATTATAAGCAGAAGGCCTATATAGACCAGTACGATATGCTATGGGCTGCATTTTGAGTGCCAGCAAGGAGCAGAAATCCTATTTCAGATACATTTCACATGCTTCAGCGCTCAGCGCGACACAAATATGTTGCCTATAATACAGCATTAAAGTAAAATGATTGCAACAAAGTAAAAAGATTAGACAGACACATAGCTCAAATAACTTGCATAATTTATTAAGCTTGTGGCACACGTGTGGCATACAATATGAAGCAAAAGGCACAACTGAAACAAATAACAGCAACAAAACATGCTGCTAAATGAACAAAACTTTGTTCTTGCAGATTGCATTGCAAATACTATTCTGATTCTGATACATCGATCAGCTCAAAAAAAAAATTTGACTCACCTAATCGTAGTGTCTGTTCAGCCTGGTGTCGCCCTCGCACATCGTTTTAAAGTTCGCACTTCCCACAGAGCTTTATGCACGATATCAGCCTCCCCACTTCATAACGATTCTCCTCCGTCTCTTCGTTGTGCTCTAAAATGTTCCGCTGATATGCACTATCTAGCTGTGCCATGATGTGGACCTGCCCCAATAGTCCCAATTTCAGGGCGCAGCTTTCACAGCTTTCGTGTTTCCATGTTAAGAAAAAATATTTTCAGTTTAAAAGTTCTTCGGTTTTTCTTCTGTATCTCATAAACTATATAATGCGAAACTAGTTAAACTTAACTAAACTTTTTGCGCCAAGAATAATGTCTAACGGTATCACAAACATCTCACTCTCCAACACAGCTGTCTTTTTCCATTTTTATTTCAGTAAATAAATCTGCTTAAGGAATATTTTAGACAGTCAATATAACAAGGGGCATGCCATTCAATGGTAAACATCTACTAATACTCTAGTTATTAAGAAGAATTCGTTTGTAAAATACAAGGGAGTCTTTCATTAACTATATTTGGCAGTGGTAGGTCTCCCCCCATCATAACACGGCAACACAAATGTAAAAAATGTGATGGCAACCCAGAAAACACACTGGAACAAAGCAATGGGGACAAAATCAACTGGAACCTTCTTTAATAGTCATTGTGAAACAGCATTTATCTTTATCCAAAAATACAATACTTTTATTAAAAAACTTTCCCTGCAATGCGTAGTAACACAGTGGAAGGCAACCAGGATAAGGAGGTGCTGCAAGGAACTGTGAAAACAGGTTAGCACAAGTTGTGGATTGGCATGAAGATCAGGTGAACTGATCAATGGATATTTTCTTATAAATACTAATACTAATACTTTTTTTGTATGTAAATACCAAATAATGCTGCTGATAGCACCACAGTATCTGTCCCATTGTATGAGGATTCCTTCAAGATTCTTCAGTCATCAGAAGTCTACCATGTTCTTCACTGTACACACCTTGGCTTTGTTTGAGTTAACAGCATGCTTGTTAATGGAGTGGGTTCCAAAACAAACTGCTAAAGACTGGAATACTTTTGAAGAAATCGGTCGTAGGCATCATAAATAGCTCGCCTGGAGACAGAAAAATAAATAGTTAGTCATAATTTAAAAAAAAGGCCATGTTCTTCAACCATAATTATAAGACAAATAGATTTTGACCACACATGAACACATTACTACTGTTAAACAGTAAAATGAAGCAGTCAATTCTGTGAAGATATGTGGATGGGCCTTGTCTACCTGAAAAGTCCCTGTTTGAAGAGGTAGGCGCTGATGTGGCCTCCATTGAGATAACGAACTTCACAGTCAGGCCAGATCTCCTGCAGACTCCTCACACCAGTGCGGGGGATATAGGCATCCTCCTTGGCCAGCACTATGATGATCAGGCTGGGGTCCACAGGGACTGCAAAAACAGAAGGATGTCTAATTGGCCTTTGCAGTGTGTGTGTGTGTGTGTGTGTGTGTGTGTGTGTGTGTGTGTGTGTGTGTGTGTGTGTGTATATATATATATATATATATAATTGGACATGAAGTTCACTCATACGTAGGGAGCTACAATTCTTTTGACTTAAAATGTACACTTCAACATGTACTTTTATGCTTTATGTGTACAACACTAAAGAGGAAACAAAATATGGCCTCACATCCACAAATTACAAAGTAAGTAAAAATCACGCCAAAAAACATGCCTGGTGTTATGTCTGGATTGGATGCCATGAATGAATAACAAGCAGCAGAAGCACATCCCCCTCCTGGCCTATGCACTATGCCCTATGCCCTATGCCCTATGCCCTGGCCATGCCCCCCACAGTGAGCCCACCTGAGAAGTTGGCAATGTGGGTGCACTCATCCATGACTCCCTTCATGAAGAAGAGTGACTGCCTCTGGAGTGAGTCGCGCTGACCCATTCCTCCCCTGGCCCCAACTCGGCCGGCGGCGGCGCGGGCGATGCTCTTGGCGTGGAGCATATCGATGTGCGGCCCGCTGCTGCTCACCGCCGACAGCATGTGGTCCAGCTGCTCGTGCGCTGACCCGCCCGACAGCTCGCTCCCTTTGCCGCTGTCCGTTTCGTTTCCTCCTCCGCCTGCCCGTAAGCGCAGAGACGAGGACCGCAGGCCCATGTGCTGCCTCTCCTGCTGGTCCAGGCCCAGCAGTTCATGGGAGAGCTCCAGGTCAAAGCTGCCAGGGGAGAACTTCACAAAGTCTTGGCCCATCCTGAATGAATCGGTCTGTTGTGTGAAAAAATCAACATGTTGGATTTTTCTGTGAGTTAATCTCCACAAGGATTTTCATAGAAATACACTGCGTTTTACAACTGGATTATTTTGAATCTCTTAATACTAAGTGAACAAATTTGTGGTGCAGGGTCAACACCTGCTCCAGTTGTTATAACTCACGGCTTTGCATCAGGTCACCACTGGTTCTAATTATAGATTTGCAATTCATAGAACCTGGATTTGTACTGCAGTCCGACTGTCCTTTTGTACTGGATTTATACTGCACTTTAAGTGTTCTTCCCCGGCGGCTAGTCCTGTTAATCCCGTCGGGATTTATTTTTCGATAATGACCCTCCGGACTTTACCTTATCCCATACTTACTTGTCTTACTAGATATCTTTTTATTGTGACAACATTCATAGGCAGGGACGTGCACAGGAATTTTGAAGGGCCATTGCTCTGCCTTGGAAAAAAGGGGCAACACGTTAATTTTTGTAACCGCCGCCGCCACGCCCCCTCCCTGGACGCAAATTCTGCCTAGATCACTTGAAACTCTGAAACTGTCAGGGTCGATCACTAACCGCCGCCGCCACGCCCCCTCCCCCCACGCACATATTCCATGATTATTTTATCTAGGCCTACATGAAGTTCTGCAGCCGTAATACTATTTAAAATATATACATATTTCCTTCGGAGGGGCAACTTCAGTCGAGGAGGGCAAACGGGCAGTTGCCCGAGCAACCTTAGCCCCCTCCTGTGCACGTCCCTCCCTGTTCATAGGCATAGTGAACTTACCCCACAGTACTCCAGCATTCTTATGATCTCTTCTTCATACACCGTGTGCATGGCATACTGTTTCTCAAGTTGTCTCCAGTTAACAGCTTTGCTTAAAACACCCTGAAGAGAGAGAGAGGAAAATCATGTGAAGTGGATGGCCCACTCTGAAACCCCTACAGACAAACTGATAGACACGTTGTCAAAATCAATACTGTTTTTGTCAATCATGAAAGCGACTGTTTTGTTTTTTGTTTGCATTTAACATGACGAGAACTCGACAGTAAAAATGGATTCTTGACTACTGAACCAACTCCTTACAACATTAAGCATAATATCATAACAATATTGGACTGGGTTCCCCTAAACCCTGAGAGAGGTTAGTTCTTACTGTGGTAAATACACTGGAGGCTGTGGTCCAGGAGAGGCAGGGCACCAGAGGAATAGGTTTGGGCCAGTTTGTCACAGCCAAAGATGCCATCTGTCCAGAAAAGTAAAAAAAATGTAATTAAAAAGTCAAAGGTAAAGCAAACTGCATACACTTAGCTAGAGAGCGCTAGAGAGAAGCGCAAGGAACTTGGCACAGGGTGCATTCATTTATTTAACACCACAAGGTCAACTGAGAGCCACACTCTATTTCGAAATGCTCTCCAGGGATCAGGGAAAGAGACACATGATACAAGTATCCAGAACAGGCACCAATCACCCAGCACCCAAAACACCAGGCTAACTTGCAAACGTGTAAAAACGAAAGAATTTAAGTCCTGCATCATTCCAGTGAAATCATCTAGGGCTACGTGAGCTGGAGTTAACCCAATGAGGGGAACGATCACGCTGGTGTGAGCCGAGAGTTTTTATAATTATGTCGTCACGAGGAATATTTATTCCTTGGCGGATGCGGATGATCCAGCAGGGTTAGGGTTCAGATGGCTATATATTCACATCCTGGCACTCGGGGATAAAGCGTTCTGCATTGCGTACATTCAGTGGGTTTGTATAAATAGTAACTGGAACAAAGGAGACTTACATGGCCGCCCATGGAGATTCCGGTCATGCCCAGTGGCCAGTAGCCCTCCCTCTCCAGCCAGTGGAGCAGCACGGCCGACTCCAGGATGAGTGCCGCCCCCATAACGAACAGGTCGGACACGTTCTTCAGACTGGAGCGTCTTTCAAAGAACAGACAAATGCAAAACATCGGCGTGCAACACGCATGAATACCGAGGCAGGCAATGATGACATGTCGAATTTATCGGTACATGCATACAAGTGAAATGTCAGTCAAATAGTTCAGTAATTAAATATACTTACAGCTGGTCTTTTGGTTTCCGGTATCCATGTGCAGTTCAAGGTTAAGGAAATGTTTGACAAAACAATTTTTGGCACAATGGACCATTTTGCTTTTTAAAGTATACATTTCCTCCTAACCTCTGCCAGCTCTATCCACCACAGGAGGAAACCACTCTCCTTAAAACAGTATAAGCTTAAAATCTCTGGTAGGCAGATACACCGGTCTCTTTTTGACATTTCCTAATTTGTTGGTATATTCAGAATGTTCTGAAATACGGTATTCATAACAATGCATAATCCCAAAGATTTCCTAACACGACTTCCCTGGCAAAACTATTTTAATTAGGTCTACCAGAATGTACAGCCAACTCAGTAAAGAAATAGGTATGGTTCACAACCACACTAAGAAAGGTTCCTGAAACAGGGTGAAGCCCAGTGAGGGATATAGTATGGGTTCTCCAGCAGCAGGGATGCCATTCCTGCCTCCTTTATCATTGGCCTGGCCATAAGGGTACGCCTCCTCCAGAAAAACTGCAGAATAGATCACAAGGTGGGGAAAAGATGAGGAGAAGTAAGATTGGAGCAAAATAGTTTTTTAACCTCGCTCTAGCACTCTCTCTATACTTGGATATTGTATGTACTTTATGGATAACCCATTTTCAAGTGCTTTGTGGAATGAGAGACTAAGTTGAGCGTCAAGCTAAAGCTTCAAATAGGAACCTAGGAAACTACAGTGAAGTCATTCTAACATATAATTCAAAGTCAACGTACGTGGTCACCTGTTCCTGCCAGGTGTATGCACACGGGGTGGTGCTTCTTCCATTTCTTGGGCACGATAAACTGGAACCTTGAAGAGAAATGATCAAAGGTCATTGGTATGATCTCATCTGATGAAAGAGTCAATACACAGTCCACCACATAACAAAGCTGAGACTTCACCTGGCTTTTACGGACTCTGTTGGCAAGACACCTGGCACAATCTCCTCCAGGGGTGATATAAAATGGCCATTATGAATTTTGCAGTCTGACTCATCCTCTACCTAGGAACATAAAACCAGTTATTATGAGGCCTGTGCACACTTACAAATAATCCTCCTGGTCACATTTATTTGCATGTTTCTATACAATCTGACTGATTATTTAAGCATTATATGGTAAGTAAAGTAATAATAAACATTGACATATTGCTTATTTTTAAGTGATAAGTATAATTTCCTTATGGTTGTGGTATTGTTAAGCATACTGGGTCTTGTTTACAATAAAAAATTATCAGTGCTCTATGCCATTTTCAATAAAACAAAGATAAATGTACCAGACATTCTCAAATTAGCTCAGTGGACCTTATATGCACATTATATACATACATTACACATTACATGTTACATTATACATTATATACTTCTATATATACACCTCAGCACTTGATCTGGACCACTATCTATACAACAAGAGAACAGTTTTACTGAGGATGGAGAAAAAGTAGCTTCACCTTATCAATATAAACAGGATAATCCTTGGGTACCAGGTGCTTACACTTCTCTCGGTCACCAATAATTTTCCTGAACTCAAATATTCTAGGAGAAAAAAAAGGACAAAACATAACATGATTTCTAGGTTACAATACAACACTGTCAGGCATTTTTGCATACATTGTCACACATTGCATTTTATTTCAGTTATAACTGTAACCCAGTAGTTTTGTTTTGATGTATGTGATCAATGGAGGAAGGCTGTCACAAAAATGTTTTTACCCAGTACAAACTGAATGATACCTAGCTGTCTTCACAGATATTTTGTGATGCTGACATTTTACTACTGACAAAGCTCCAATTTAGTCAGCAAGCCCCTGTACAGATTGTGCATTGGCACGGCAAGTGGAATTATAATGGCAAAGGTCTACCTTTTTAGGTCCTCTGGCTTTCCCCATCCTTGGATGAACAGCTTGGTCAGGAGAAGCCTTCTATAAAGCACATCAAGTCGACTAACCCCCATCTGTAAGGCCTCTCATCTAGAAGAACACACCCAAAACAACACACGAGGCTGTTAAGGAAGGTACTACATCGTTGGCAACTGTTGCAGAAATATTTGTAGTTATGAATACAAATCAATACTTCTGTGTTATTTAGTGGGTAATGTATTGCTGTATCTCAATACATATAAACACCTAAACATTCAATATAGCCTAATATAGTGTACTCAATATAGACAAGTCCTCGCACTACGTGGAACTCGAAGCTTGATCACCACTCAACGGAATCACAGGCTGACATTGCCGTCTACAACCAAACACTAGAGGACGCCTTTTGACTTTTGCGATACAACATGGGAGTTAACCCTATTCATTCACATTGTGAGTAAACGAGGCAAACAAGCCATAGGCATTGGAGAACCTCCCTGTGTCTATGAAACAAAAACATCCGTTCGTTTACGTTCTATTTCGAGAATGCCGTGGCTTCCTTCTGGAAGAAAGACATTTTCGGGGGAAAAAACACCGATCGCTCGAAAAATCGTTCCTTCATAACAGTTTCATAACAGCAACGGGTAGAGTCGATAGAACACATAAGCTAACAGTCAGTATTACCCTCAACTTACTTACTGCCCAGACCCGCTGTCTATGGTCTTACTTGCATTGGTGGCATGGAAGTAGTTACTGGTAACGGAACCTGTCGAAAGTTCATTGACAGTTCGTCCCCTCCACCAGCAGGTGTGGACATAGCAATGTCTTTGCCGATGACTTTGAGAATTGTGTAATCATTTGCCTACATTACAATGACTGAATGTATGTTTTTGCTGCATGTTAGCTACACAAAATATTTAAGGGAAGATTCAAACACAGATTAGATATACCTCTAACTAAAGCGGAGCGGAGCTGTCCTCCCAGGGATCGCTTTAATGTTGTTCCATGTTCATCGCAGAGGGCAAAATCGTACCAGTAGCATAACTGCATCCCATCGTTCCCTGTGACGGAAGTAAGTTTTTTTTTCTCTCAATGAAACGTGCGATAGCTTTCCTCCCCATCAGTAGGTGGCAATCACGGTAACATGCTCTCGCACAACTCGCACAATTTTACTACTGCATAGAAGAGCTAGCGGCGAAAAGCGTAAAAATAAGGTCCGCTTCAAAATTTCGTTTGAAAATCCGTTTTGACAAATGTTTCAACGTTTAACTAGTCTAGATAAATACACTCCATATTGCATCTCCAAATTTTGTCCTTTTAGGTAACTCATCTAGCAAAAAAACATGGAATGAGATGGTAGCCTACACAACATTTGTTTTATGTCGTTTATTATCATTCATTTCACCATTAAATCAATAATACATCACCACATCCATAAAGTTGCATTGCACACCAAAGGTCACATAGCTGATTAAAAAAACGTTGTATTTATACTCAGAACATCCTACACATTACTGAATAAAATTAGCCTATAGACTGTGTTTGGTATGAATTGGCAGAACAGAATGCTGAAAAGCAAAACAAAACAGATAACTTTGTTGAGGAAGCAAGGCCTGTTTATTTGAAAGCCCAATCACCACATCAAAGTACAGGCCACGAGTGGGATGTTAGTTGGACAGGACAAAACAGAAGACAAGGTTAATAATAAAACAAATGTTGTACAAGCGGACACAGAGAGATTCACATCGCTTTTCACAAGCTGCTACTCAATTATATAAAGAAAAAACTATTTAACACTCTGCAGAAACATTAATGAACACTCTTATTACATAAGGAACTACAATTTGTATAACAGCATACCATAAAATGTTTTATAATATGTGTAAACACAAATGGTAGCAATTTCTTAGGGCAATGGCAATAATAAAAAATGACAGACAAACTTCACAATGGCATACATAGATAAAAATAGAAAAAAGGTCAACACTTTGAAGACGTTTAGTGACAACAGGTTGTTTTGCAGGTATTTTTGCTGTGCAATTCCATCCACTTACACTACAAAGGCGATTCAGGCCTAAATATCTATGAATTTCCTTAAAGTATAGGATATCATTTCACCCACATAATAAGGATGCACAATTAGTTTTCTCAGTCACACAATTTGAGGTTCATCAGTAGGCAATTATTGTTGGCCAATTTATCGACTACCTTTCAACACTCATTCTCAGGCAGGTGGAATGACTCATGTAACACTTTTAGATAAAAATTTCCGTTGTCATTCCCCTGATTTTTTTTGAGAAACAAATTACTTTTTTTTAGCTTAAAAACAATGTCCTTGTATAATTAATGGCAGGCCATACTGGAATTTTCGTTGTTGTGGCTGGTTACACGCTTCTGGCAAGCTCGAGTTCCGTGGGTATAGCCACAATAAGCGACAGTATGTTTCAAAAAGTGTCAAAATAAAAGTCTGCTTCTAAGTTTTGTTTGAAAATCCGTTTTCACAAATGTTTTAACGATTTGCACGACATCTGCCTGTTTTGTCATTTTATCAGAATTTAGCAAATAATCATGGAATGAGGAGGTAACCTATTAGGAAGGCTAAAAACATAGACTTTTTTTTTCCATTAAATCTATTATAAATCACCACATCCAAAGCATTTCACACCAAGGCCCACATAGCTGATACAAAACAGTTTTATTTATACTGGTTGAGAGTCATAGAACACCATACAACACTAATAGGTTCTTTGTATTTGTATTCTGTCCTCTACGTTAAGTGTACCTTTAGTAGCATATACAGTGTTTGTTAAACGAACATGTCTTCTTCATTATATAAATAAACACTAATGAATAACTTTCTACTTTTACTTTGAAAAGGTTACAAATGGCGGCCATATTGAAACTTCATTATTGTCACTGACTCCACGGCGCTAAAAACAGTTGAAGCAAAGTTTGACAGAATATTGGACACTGATATGTTGATACAGTTGTATCAGTCATAGTGCTAATTTGTTTAGCTGAATGCATGTAAGAATAGAAAACCAAATGTGTGGATTACAGTTTGAATTTCCCCTCCCACTGACGCTAGGGCTTGCCTTCTGGTTACTTGTCAAGTGCTGCCGAACACTGTTTTCTGGATCGAACGTTCTTTTCTGTCGGTATCAAGACCGTTACTTGCGAGTAACCTTAACGTAAATCTGGTTATCTGTTCGCTGAACGGCATGCTTGTAAACCAGCGGCATTGAAATGTGGAGGTTGAAAACAGTACCACATAAAGCCCGACTTCAAGGCAGTGGACTTGAGGAGTTCAAATTGAAGAGGCGAGAGCAAGAGAGAGGTGAGTGATGAATAAGTTACCTGACTTGGCTATTTCAAAGTCTTGAGGTCTGAATAGCCTTGTTTTCACTCTGCGACGTTTCTGTACACCCTTCCCTGACACGCAGCACTGCGACAAGCCCGGAGAGACCGGCAACTCGTCAGCAAGCGGGTCCTGCTGCATGAGGATGAAGATGATGCGTTCGAGGGTGAAGGGACGATGGATACGTGCATCACGCCCACTAGCGACCAGGTGATTTATGGACAGTGCTGCACTTACGCCTAGCTTTGCTTATCAACATCGTTCAACCTCTTCTAATCTCTCTCTATCTCTCTCTGTGTGTGTGTGTGTGTGTGTGTGTGTGTGTGTGTGTGTGTGCTGTAGGTGGTCAAGCTGCTACATGGATTGCAGGCAGGCGGAGAGAAGAGGACTACCCTGTGCAGGGAGCTGAGGAGAGCACTTAGAGACCTCAAGGTCCAGCTCATCTTCATCCGGTAGCTACACAAACATACAGAAATCCTGTCTATGGCTGAAAGACCCTCTCATGGAAAGGATCTAAGACCTCAAGAGGGCCCACTCATGTCTAATTCCCTGGTGTGGTGTGTGCAGTTGTGGTCAGCTCTGTGTTTTGTGTGTGTGTGTTTTGTGTGTGTGTGTGTGTGTGTGTGTGTGTGTGTGTGTGTGTGTGTGTGTGTGTGTGTGTGTGTGTGTGTGTGTGTGTGTGTGTGTGTGTGTGTGTGTGTGTGTGTGTGTGTGTGTATATCTGTCTGATCAGACTGGAGAACAGCATGCGTGTGGTGGTGAGTCTGCTGTCGGGCTCAGACGCCCAGTGTCGTGTGGAGGCGGGAAAATGTCTGCACACTCTCTCCCACTCCCCTCACCCTGAGGTCGGAATGACTTGTCTGCTTGCCAGTCCATATCTGCTCACCTACCTCTCCGGACAGAGTGCCAAGTTCACGGTGAGAAACTTATCTGATAACTCAAATCTTGTGTTTTTAGTTAGATTTGGGTAAATAGTGTGGTCATTTCATGTTTTGTATCCCTGGAAAATCTGTGTCTCTTTACAAGTTATTCGCCTTTTTTCTCCCCTTCCTCTCTCCATCAGGAGTTGTGTCTGTATACTCTGGGAAATCTGTGTCCTGAGAATGAGTTGGTCAGAGAGAAGCTGTTGGCACAAGGGATCATCCCAGCACTGCATCACTGCCTCCAGGTGAACTCTGACTCTTACCTGAATACACATATACATACTCACGCTACTTATTTCTCTAGTAGTCCATTAAGCCATATATTTAAGGTATTAATACAAATTATATTAAACAAAAATGATATTATATTAAAATTAGGAATGGACATACTGTTGAATTGTAATAGCATAATTGCACTGTACCTCAACTTTCTTTTCCCAGTAATTGAAGCCATATTCTAAATTCTTCAGATTGTATAGAAGGGTCTTATAAGAGTCCTATGAGTTCCAGGTGGTTCAGATCCACAGAGTCTAAGGTTGTGTGTGTGTGTGTGTGTGTGTGTGTGTGTGTGTGTGTGTGTGTGTGTGTGTGTGTGTGTGTGTGTGTGTGTGTGTACAGAACCACGGTGGTAATCTGGCCGTGCTGGAAGCTGTTGCCTTCGCACTCTCACAGCTTCTGCAGGCCAGAGATGCTGAGCAGAAGATCATACCGTAAGCTTCTTTCTTTCTCTCACACACATTTTATACATGGGTGAAATGTACATGGAAAGTTTGATTTTTATCTTCATTGGTCATAGGA
Organism: Clupea harengus; assembly: GCF_900700415.2. Lineage (NCBI taxonomy): Eukaryota > Metazoa > Chordata > Actinopteri > Clupeiformes > Clupeidae > Clupea > Clupea harengus. The sequence goes on from NC_045171.1 coordinate 10,574,587, forward strand.
TGTGAGGGAAGGTGGATCATGTCATACTATTGAGATTTTCTCACAATGATTGCAAACGATAATAAACACAAACGATAATAATCACTTGTTTTTTTCTTGCTGTTCCATATACAAATCTGCCTGCTTTGCTGTGATTGGTCCTCAGGTTGGTTCTGACCTCTGGCCTGACCTCTCACCTCATGGCAGGGTTGAACTCAGATCCTGAGTATGGTATAGGGGCATCCATTGAATGTGCCTGGTGTCTGCACTATCTGAGCTGCAGGTAAACACTTGTGTAAACACACTAGTGAGAGGTGTGTGTGTGTGTGTGTGTGTGTGTGTGTGTGTGTGTGTGTGTGTGTGCGCGCGCACGTTTATATTCTAAGTCACCTGTTCATGATCTATTATCATTATAATTAAGTTTAAATACAAGTATAAATTCCCAAATGCTTGGGGGAAGGATATATATTTTAAAATAACATATTTTAAGAGTCTCACTTCTCTTCTTCGCACTTCAGTGAGACAGACTCTTCGGTGCTAGTGAATCATGGTGCACTGTCACGATGTAGTTCCCTGATGGTGACTCTAGGGGGAGCTGTGGCTCATGGAGAGTCTCAGGATGGCTTGGAGCTTGTAAGTGTTTCTTGTTTGTTACTTCACTTTGTGTGTGTGTGTGTGTGTGTGTGTGTGTGTGTGTGTGTGTGTGTGTGTGTGTGTGTGTGTGTGTGTGTGTGTGTGTGTGTGTGTGTGTGTGTGTGTGTGTGTGTTTATATAGTTTTCTTGGAGTGTGTGTGTCTGCATAATTTTTTTGAAGTTTTCTACTTGAATTGTGTAGGAGTATGTGAGTGTGCGCGCGAGTGAGCTTGCTGAATGGCTTAGCACACTAATAAAGCTCTTGCTCTGAGCAATTACCCCAGCTGACACTTCAAATGCACTTCTGTTGTTTTAAGTTTGCATTATACTTTTAAATTGGTGGAATGAATATTATGAATTCTTCTTTAAGCTAATTTTGAATAAACGTAGACTTTTATGCCGTTCATGTTTTGCATAATTATGCTTTTAAGTTTTTGCCTCTTCCTCCCCCTCCCCCCCCCCCCCCCCCCCCCCCCCAGCTTATTTGGCCCCTGCTGCGTTGCCTGGGTAACCTGCTCGCCCGCTGTGATACGTGCGAGGAAGTGGGAGCGTGTGTGAACGACTGCCGTCTCCTGGCAGCGCTGGGTGTGTTTGCCCAAAGCTACCTGCACACACATCCAGCTCTCGGCAGAGAAGCCCTCTGGGTACTTAACAACCTCACTGGTAGGCCTTCTCCGTCTCTAGACCATCCTTCTGTCTGTGTCTCTGCTCTGACCCTCCTGTTTCTCTTCATGTCTGTTGGTCCTGAGTCAGGGTTGGGTGTCTTTTTGTATAACTTTGGATGACTCAGGTTTTATACTTTGCTGACTCGGTGTACATGTATCAGCAGTCAGTCCTCATTTAATTATTTTACCCCTCTGCTGTGCTCTTCAGTACTTGTCTTCTCCTTTTTCTAGCGGACTCTGTGGTGTGGTGTTCTGCTGTGTTGGGCAGTGGTTTGGTTCCAGTGCTCATCCAGCTTATGCCCTTCTCCCAGGGTATCAACAGCATGGTGAGGGAGCCACACATATGCACACTCATGTCACATGCTGTGTTCTACAGCATATAGAGGGAACACTGAATACATTTTCTACATACTACACTCACTTACTAGTCTCTCTCTCTCACTCACTCTCTTTCTCTCTCACTCACTCACTTGCACACTCACACACACTCTTTCTCTCTCACTCACTCTCTTTGTCTCTCACTCACTCACTTGCACACTCACACACACTCTTTCTCTTTCTCTCTCACTCACTCTCTTTGTCTCTCACTCACTCACTTGCACACTCACACACACTCTTTCTCTTTCTCTCTCACTCACTCTCTTTCTCTCTCACTCACTCACTTGCACACTCACACACACACTCTTTCTCTTTCTCTTTCTCTCTCTCTCTTGCTCAATCTCACTCCCTCGGTCACACACACACAAACTTTACCAGCACGAAACAGCGTAATGTTCACTAGAAACTGAAAGCCAGCTTAACTAAAAAAAGCATTTCATTGAGCATAGACTGAGACCCGATCAGTTATTTCCTCTCCATGTGCTGCGCAGGTGCTGAGGACTCTGGGTAATGTTGCATACAAGGGCACTGCATTCTGCCTGCAGCTAGTAGAGGCAGGGGTGCTCCCTGCTCTTTGTGCCACACTCAAGATGGCTGACGCAGAGGTTGTGACCTTGAGCTTGGAGGTGCTCCATTTGCTGGTGGCCAGCAGTCCACAGGTAGGTCAGGGAGCCAATCAGCATCAAATTCTACAGTGGTTATCATCCAATCAGGACAGTGCTGTGGGGGCTGATGTGTGGCATAATGTAAAGACAAGTGAAACATTACTCCTAGGTAACTGTAGGGAACAGATGTGTACTGTATAGATGTGGTGCACCTTCAGTACTGCTTGGGTGGGTCTGAGCTACACTGATTACCTCTGTAACCGATGGGGAAGGTCTTTGTGTGTCTGGTTTACAGACGGTGGCAATTTACAAATTGATCTCCTGTTTTTACATAGCCTTCTGTTTTTTCTCTCTCTCTCCTACACAGATAGCTGCCCTTTCTTTTCTCCATAGTCTAATTTCCCTTGTCTCTTGAGATTTGATTTCTCTCTTAAAGAGAGACACAAAATAACTTTTTTTACCGTCTCAAATTTGTGAAATTTCAATTATTTCAGAATGCACAATTTGGCAATGTTGGCAGTCTACCAGAATGCATAACGTAGTATAGGGCTGAACGATTTGGGAAAATAATCTAATTGCAATTAGATTTTTTTTTTTACCACGTTGTAATCGCGGACGTTGCGGTTAGAAAATCGCGATTTTATCGCAAATGCAATTAATCGTTCAGCCCTAACGTAGTATTGGACACAGTGGCAGCATTAAACTGAAAAAAGGAGGACATGAATCTTAATGAAAAGTGTTTGTTTGTTGGGTGGGGGAGGTGGCAGAGGGGTTTGTCCAGCTGAAAGGTGTGTCAGTGCTGGAAATGATGCTGTTCAACAGTGAAGAAGCCCTCCGCCTGAGAGCCTCTTACATCATAGATCACCTGCCTCAACCAGGGGTAAGTACACACGCACACGCACACGCACACGCACACGCACACGCACACGCACACGCACACGCACACGCACACGCACACGCTTCCTCAGTCTGAAGTTAGTTAGTAGTCACATAGACATACATAGACACACATTCAAGCATCCTCCAAAATGATGTTCGGACAGACACATGAGCATGTGAACGCACAGTGCATACACAAGCACACGCACACACACACACACACAGACAATAACACTTATATGCACATACACTATAGCTCTCAATCTGTAGGTTCGCTCACACACAGAGCCTCAAACACACACGAACACACACACACACACACACACACACACACACACACACACACAGCACCACAAGTCACAAGTGGTTGATGTGTGTGTGTTTAAGGCATGGAGATGCACCTAAAGATGACCTGCTACAATCTGAAACCGAAACCCACAGCTTGGTACTCTGTCGCACTCTCTTTTAAGTCAAGAGGCTGTCTGTGCTTTGTGTGGTTAGAGGAAATTGTGTGCAAGAGAAAACGAGAGGCTGTGTGCGTGTGTGAGTGAACGTACAGTACCAGTCAAAAGTTTGGACACACCTTCTCATTTTTTGAGAAATTCTTTCTTTACTTTTATTAATTTCTACATGGTAGATAACACTTTTTTTGTTTAGTACATCATTCCGTATGTGTTCTTTCGTAGTTTAAATGTCTTCAGTATTAATCTACAATGTAGAAAATAATAAAAGTAAAGTAAAAACTTCTCCAAAAAATGTAAGGTGTGTCTAAACCTTTGACTGGTACTGTACACGTATTTGACTATAACCTTTGTTCTTTTTTCCTAAGGTGGATGGGTGTTAGGATGTTGTTCAAAAGCATCCAAGCACATTCTTGTGAAAACATCTTGATGTTTAGATTTGATCTATTTCCTGCATTCAAAAGCATCCAAGCACATTCCTGTGAAAACATCTTGATGTTTAGATTTGATCTATTTCCTGCATTCAAAAGCATCCAAGCACATTCCTGTGAAAACATCTTGACGCTTAGATTTTATCTATTTCCTGCATTCAGCTTCATTCATCATAACAACCTCAACCCTGTGGCGATCACAGAGTAACACGTTTAAATGATACATTATTTGTCAATTCAATTATAAATAACATTATATGGTGTGTTTTTTAAAAGTTTCAATAATGAAAAAGGGAGTCTGGCGTATAAAGTTGTATTTATCAGTAATCATGAACGTATCAAATGGAAATGCACTACAAACCTTAAGGTTTTGCATTGGCATTGGCAATTAACATGAATGTCTTTTGCAGGCCAAACTGCTGTACATTGTGGAAGTGTTTTAATAAGGATTTGGATTGTCGTAGCTGTTGTGCTCTTTCATTGATTCAAACATAGAACAGAAAACAGCTGAAGGAAATATAAAAATGAACTCCGAAGGTGTCCACAATGTTTTTGTTTGTATTTTATATGTGTTTGTAATAAACTGATCCTTATCTAAAGAGCATTATAGTATCCAGTGGAAATCTATCATAGATGTTATATGTTACATTATTGATACATGTATGAAGCAAAACTCATAAATGGTGTGTTTTGCAATGAAACACATTATCTCTCTTGCCACGTTTTAAGGTCATGAATACTTAGCTCCTATTAATGCCTACAAAATTACCATCAACTCCCAGTTTTCGTATCAGAATGGTTATGTCTGTAAATTCAGTTTTAGTATTCTAATTCCAGGTGTTTGGTGTTTTCCCTCTTATGTCTATGTGTATTTTTTGTTGGCAATGTGAAGTCAGTGTTTGACACATGTGATGTAGTGCTTTCTCACATCTGGCATTTAGTTGAACATTGAGATGCTTATTTCTTGTTGTTGATATATAAGAAGTACCTGAATACATCCAAGAAGACCACATATTAGAGGGAAATCTGATTCTGCTTCTCCCTTCTGGACTCACACATCAATAGCAATAGCCATAAAAAACTGATTATACAGTAACAGATGGTTCAATTATTTTCATGTACACCACTGTGTTCACGTATATTTGGAGTTACTTTTTTGGACAACTTTCTGCACCTGCATCGTCTTCCGATTGCGACTGTTCAGTTTCACATTTCTCAGTTATTTTTGTCACGTACGCAACACCCAACAACGCAGGCCCCCGTGTCAGGCAGCACGTACAACAAAACCTGCATACAGACCGTTAGCTTTCCCCACAGGGGAAGTGGGTGGGTGAGGTTGAATTAGTCTGACTGTGAGAACACAACATGTTGCCTGTGGTCTGTTTGCACTTGTGTGTGTGTGTGTGTGTGTGTGTGTGTGTGTGTGAGATAGATAGATAGATAGAGAGAGAGAGAGAGAGATATAATGTAAATTACTGAAAATGAATGAATGACTGGTAAATCTCTGCATGAAGTGAATCATCTTATTCTTTGGGCATGACGTTTATGAAAAGTGAACATGTCAGTGATATTATTGTTGTCAGTTAAATCCAATGTAAAGTGCTTTCGGTAAACATATATTCTGCCTCCCACCTCTCTTGAAACCCCCTGTTTTCAAAGTCCGCCTTTCGTTTGGCATTTTTTTATGGAGAGAGACAGGCCGCAAGCTAAACTTTCAGGTGATGAGGCTGCAGACAGTGGGGCAAGGGTTTGCGCTTGCTGGCCTTATATTGACGTAGGCTACCAACGCGATGGCAGTGCATTGTGGGACTTGCAGTATTGGTGAGTGCGACATACCGGCGGCCGCGGCAGGCCAGCTCTGATAGATATTATGTGGCGGGCCAAATAAAATTACACCGTGGCCCATTCAGATCAATGGAACATTTTGCAACATTCAGAGGAGCCGGCGGGCCAGATGAAATCGCTCTTGAGTTTGACACATGTGCCCTAAGGCATGCAAGCTGCCAGAAGACAAGGTCATGAAAAAGCAAGGGAGAGGAACGACCGTTTCAGTAGTCAGAATGAATCCTGAGCTGGCAATCACAAAATGGTATGACAACAAGGCAGTGCTGATGGCCTCCACTGTGCATGGAAGAGATCCTGAAGATATTTCCAACAGGTGGTCCAAAAAAGAAAATAAATGTGTCCAGGTGAGAAGGCCAGCAGTGATCAAGAATACAATGACAACATGGGTGTTGTGGACCTCTGCGATCGTATGCTGAGCTTCTACCGCATGGCAAACAGGACCATAAAGTGGACAACAAGAGTGATTAGTCACTTCTTTGATGTTGCCATTACAAACTCTTGGATCCAATACTGACAGCAAAGCAGTGAACAGAACAACAAAGGACACCAACCAGTACCTGGACTTCAAATTGCACCTGGCCGAGGACTTGATGGACAGTCTAGACAGTCCAGAACCTGATGCCGATGAAGACAGTGACGAAGAATACGAACCACCAGCCAAAATAACAATCCCACAACCAGAGCCATCTGTGTGCAGACTGGGAGCCACACACATGCCAGAAATGATGGATATCAAGCATGCAGAGAGATGCAGAAATAGAGGTTACAAAGGTAAAACCTACATGAGGTGCAGGAAATCAAGCTTCAAGGATTAGCATTGTTAAAAGGAAGAGATTTGCTTTCCAGTCTTTTTTCAAGATGATTTGTTTTTTAATCTTGTTTGTACATTACTACATGCATTCTCTGCTCATTTTTTATCTTTTAAGTTTGTTTATCTTTTCAAACTAATATGGTCCATTTGTCCATTACAATGGAGATGTTGTAAAATTTAATTCGAAAAAATCTAAATTGTAAGATGTTTATTTAAGCCTAACTAGTAAGGAAATCACAAAAAAGAGAAATTGGATGGCACTTTTTTTTCTTGGTTCCCAGGAGCATATCATTGGACAGCATGCAGACGTGGTTGCGTCCATGACGTAAATGTGAAGCAACGCTACCAGCCTCCCACCGCCGGGGAGGTTCAGTTCATTCAGATACACCGGTCCGTGAGAAAAGCACCATGGCTGACAAGGAGCAGATACAACAGGCCATCAAAGAGCAAGGAGAGGTCGTCAGGAAGCTCAAGACCGAAAAAGCCAGTAAGGAACAGGTCAGTATCCTTTCAGGCATGTCCACAATACATCTGAATCCGTTCGCACGGGTTTGTTGAACTGCTTGTGGCAGTGACGTTACTTAGCTAATCGTAACTAGCTAGACAGACAGATACAGCATGGTTTAGGGCTTGAGCATTTCCAAAAGCTGCACGTCGGTCGAACTATTCAGCCTGGCAGCCCGTCGTCTTGTTAACAAAATCCCATACAAATCCAACACCCTGTTCTGTTATTTTGCCCTTAGTCAGACAAGCAAGGAAGGGGACAGCTCTTCCGCATGGCTAGTGTTCGCTGACAAGTTCAGTAACTCCGATTAGCGGTGAACTTGTACATTTAAGTGCATAGCTAGCGTTACTGCATTTACGGTACACTTAACTCAATGTTTACTTTCCAGTTGTGTTATTGAAAATATCGTTGCCTTTAGGTTATCCAACCCATATGTATCATAAAGCCATTTTAGCTGTCTGATGCAATCTTGCTATGCTAGATAGCTACCTAGCTCGTTCTGTGCAAGGCACGGCAAGTTTATTTATATAGCACATTTCATACACCGTGGTAATTCAATGTGCTTCAAATAAATACACAATGGCAATACAATGTGCTTCACATAAATAAAAGCAAAAGGTCAGTACATGATCATAAAAACAGTAAAAGATAGGAAATAAAAGCATACAAAATAATAATAAAAATCACTAGTCTACTACAGTAAGCAATAATGCTTCAAGGAACTGTTCATAGCCAGTTAGCAGAAGGCATCTGAGAAAAGTTAGGTCTTTTGTCTAGATTTAAAACTGCACGGTCGCCATCTCCCACGCTTCCGGCGTAAGACAGGCTTTTATGTTCTGTCTCACCAATAATACACCTGTTTTGACCAATCTCCCCGATCTTCACGCCAGCATACCATTGAAAGGTGGTAACTCTGTGTCTATTATGACACCTGTCAAGTCAGAAATTGAGGAAGTTTGTTTTAGAAACTACATAGTCAACCACATTGCACAGAACGTCAAAACAAACAAATGCAACATACAGGAGAGCTTAGCGACTAAGGTTAATTTAACATTTTAAATAACTGTCTGCCTGCCATAGTTTGAAATATTTACTTAAATATATTACTCTCTAACAGAAATTCTTGAGACTGAATTTGATTAGATGTGCACATTTAGAGTAGCTGGGTGACTTATCTTATACATTATGATGTAATATTTCTTATTGCATTTTAATAAAATGCAGGTGATCTGTTGGAGCCTGTCAAATACCCTTGCCATGTGTTTGGTGCCAGGACCCAGTTGTGGTCCAAGTAGATCTGTGCTGTAATTGCACTGTGGTTTGGGTTTGACAACAAGCGTTGCTGATGTGTGTTAATCCCCATTGTAAGTGTGATGTGGATGTCTTGCCCTACCACTCGTTGAAATCCGGCTGATTTTGACCCAGGCTTCCTCTCATGTTTTGCCTCCATGTCGCCGTGATGCCACACCTCATAGCGATAGGGTTGCTGATCACTTTTCTCCTGTTCTTACTGCCTGTTGCCACGGATACCATCCTCCACCATCATCTCCTCAACTTGCTCTGTCTCCTGGTACGATTCCAAATCTGATGCGTCCCTGAACTGCTGCACCGCCTGACCATTTGGAATGACCTGTGACCTGTCTTCAATGATGCAATGACCTCCATGGTGCGCCATGATATGTCACCTCAACATGGGGACCTTTTTTGTGCCGTCACACTGATGGTGTGCCAATGAACTGAACACGCCTATCCTCTATTTTTCTTGTCTTTTTTTTTTCTTGTCTTTTCTTCTGTCTTTTGCACTGCTGGTTTTTTTTTTTTTTTGTCATCATCATGATGACTGTATTGCGACTGACTGCTCTGACTGCTCCGCGTGTCTATGATGGACTCATTGGCCGATGCGCTGGACCTTTGACGCACTTGGCACGGTCTCTCTCTGGGATGACCGTTCCACAGGTATGCCTTTATCTAGACATTAGGTAGACACTCACCCACCACACCAACCTTTTTAGGAATGGTCAAGCAAAGCCTATTTAAATGAAAAATATAACACTTCAATAAGCTTCTGGCTGCTTGATTTAGAATTGGTTAAACCACATAATAAACCAGTCTAATGTTATCTAAAGTGAGAGTATTCAAGTGATGGGTATTTAGAAGCTTTTGGTCCTGTCTCTCCTATGTGTGTTTGTGATCATCTCGCATATGTGTTTGAACCCTGCAGATTGATGAGGAAGTGGCCAAACTCCTACAGCTGAAATTGCAGTTAGGAGGAGATGAAGGCAAACACGTGTTCGTTCTCAAGACCCCTAAGGTGAGCATGCAGTTCCAAGATTTCAAAATCCTGCTGGTTTTGTTGTTGTTGTCATTTTCACCAAACGTGTATGTGTGATTGTGATTGTGTACACATAGGGCACCAGGGACTACAACCCAAAGCAGATGGCCATCAGGGACAAAGTGTTTAAGACCATCATCAACTGCTTCAAGCGCCATGGAGCCGAGACCCTTGATACTCCGGTCTTTGAACTCAAAGTACGCAGGGACATAACAGACATTTTGAAATATTGCTCTGTCTGTTGTTCTACTTGTAATGATGGTCAGACTAACTGTTTGCTTAATATGGCTGACAAGGAACCATGTTTGCTCTTTATGGTGCCTTTGTGTATTTTGGGTGTGTCTTAACTGTAAGTCCTAGGCTGATCTGTGGTGATTGTGTTGTTTGTTTCACAAAGGAAACGTTAACAGGGAAGTACGGTGAAGACTCCAAACTCATCTATGACCTGAAAGACCAGGGAGGGGAACTCCTGGCTCTGAGGTATGACCTCACTGTATCCTTGGAGATGATGTTGACTGATGCTGTATAATAATTAACTTTATTTATATAGCACCTTTCATGCAAAAGAATGCAGCTCAAAGTGCTGCACAAAGACATGACATGCACATTGATCCACATAAGAATAGACATCAAATAAACATAAAAACTAGCATATAGTGCAAAAAATAAATAAATAAAAAATAATAATGATAATAATAATTATTAAAATGAGCATAAAAACAGTGATAGACTGCATAAAGATAATAAAAAAAAAAATTAAATACATAAAATGCATAGCATAAGATATATTTCATCTAACCCCTTAATATCACTATTGTATGACTTGAATGTTGTTGCTCTGTTGACCTAGCAGTGGGGCTGAGAGATATAAAATATATCCTGGTTATTTTTAGGCTGAATACCGATACACAATATATAACAGTATTTTCTACAAAGTGGGCTCAGTTATAAGTCCATGTTTTAACCCTATAGTAACCAGTAGAATTCCAGAACACTGCTGCTAATTTTTGAGAAAACCAAGAGAATGTTGAAATATCTAAGATTGTAAAATCGACAATTACAATTTAATGTTGATTAAACAATATTTTTAATGATAAGGCTTTTATGACTTTTGTAGTGACATTGTTTTTCAAAATGTGATTTAACTGCATGAAATATATATATATATTTTTTACATAATTTTCATTTACACAGCATTTACATCATATGCATAATATGATTAACAGTCTTGCTATTTGCAGAAGTGTCAGGAGCAAGCCCAGGCTGTACACAGGCTCATCAGAGTGCATAGAAAATCTCTTGACAGTTCCACCAAGTGATGTAGTATACAGTGAAGCTGTATACTTACTTAAAAAGTAATGTGCATGTCAAAATCTGCAACAGACACGACTGTCTCTCTTTGGGAAATCATCCCACACCTTGTCCAGAGCACCATTCATTATAGCCATTTCCTGTTTGAATCAGCATCATGACTTTGATCTCCAGCTTCACAAGGTGTTGGATCTAGCAGTAGACAAAGTAGTCGTTCCCAAACTCCCCCATTATTTTCTCGGGATTCTTTTTCTTAACATGCTTATAGGCAAATATTAAAATAAATATAATTATATTATATCAATATATAAATGATATTAATATTATAAATATTGCGGGTTTGCGCTGATGTGAGTCACACACGCCAGTCCAATGGCTGACTGGCAATCCACTGGTTGCCGTATCCTTGACCACCTACCTCAGGTGCCCTTTGCCCGTTTCCTGGCCATGAACAAGATCACTAACATCAAGCGTTACCACATCGCCAAGGTGTATCGCCGTGACAACCCAGCCATGACCCGTGGACGCTATCGCGAGTTCTACCAATGCGTGAGTCTTTCTTTCCCTTACATTTAACCTGTGATGGCCTAAAGGCGTAATGTTTTCATAGCCACCTGTCACACCATATGACGTAAGATACCATAAGCAGTGCAGGGTTGGTTGTGTAAGATATACTTCTGTGTGTGTGGACTAACCATACGTGTTCCCACCACAGGATTTTGACATTGCTGGCCAGTATGACCCCATGATTCCTGATGCAGAGTGTCTGAAGATTGTCTACGAGATCCTGAGCGAGCTGGAACTGGGAGAGTTCCTTATCAAGGTGTGTGTGTGTGTGTGTGTGTGTGTGTGTGTGTTTGCACAAGTCAGGGAAGGGGCAGGCAATTGAGAGCTCTCCATACACTTGTGTGTGTGTGGAAGGAGGAAAGAAGGAAGGGATTCTTACATTATTTTAGATGGCAAGTTCAACGGTCCAGGTAGCTAGCGTGGTTTGAGCAGAATATCACAGCAACTCAAATTGCACCATGGCTGGGTAATGATGATCATTTCCTAGCTATCAATAAGTTAATGTCTATGTGTTTTGTTGCCTCTTAGCGTTTTAGCTACATGCAACCATTTCACATGCGCGCACACACACAGAGCAACACGGAAACACTTGTAGCTTGTTCTATCACTTCACCTGGTCTGGTTTATTACTAACGAGAAATTATACATGACACAGGTGCCACCTAGTGGTCACCATAAATTAAGCAACATTCAGCTTCGTACATAACACTATGTGTATTTTAATATTGTAGAATGTAAATTAATTCCATTTGAATGGAATTATATGAATGGACCAATCTTTTCAATTAGTTAATTTGTATTAATATTCTCTCCTTTTTTAGTGGCCCAACACCACCATTCCTATATTTGATACTGATGCTCAGGAGAGTGCACTTACAAAAAGGTTGTCATCTGCAGTAGTTTTTCATACTGCCACAATCAGAGATAACAAAATAGTTTCAATGGTATTTTCACACACACACACACACACACACACACACACACACACACACACACACACACAGATTACAAATCCCAAGTTAACCCCTTGGGGAGGGCATGGGGGAATAAGCAGGAGAGCATAGGGAACAGAGAAAAGTGAATGTATGACCTGAACCTTTGATGTAATGGGGATTATTGGTCATTGAGAGAAGAGGGAAGGGGTCTATATTCGGTGGAGATGTGCTTGTAAATGTGTGTCTGCGAGGGAGTGTGTGTCTGAAGGGGTCTATATTCGGTGGAGATGTGTTTGTAAATGTGAGGAAGTGTGTGTCTGAAGGGGTCTATATTAGGTGGAGATGTGTTTTGTAAATGTGTATCTGCTTCAGGTGAACGACAGGAGGATCCTGGATGGCATGTTTGATGTGTGTGGAGTTCCTCAAGAACAGTTCCGTACCATCTGCTCTTCTGTGGACAAACTGGACAAGGTGAGGCGCACACACACACACACACACACACACACACACGCACAGAATCACTTTGATGGTGCATCTCTGAAGAGCTTCTGAGAATGGTCATCCTTAACTCTTGATCCAGCTAGCCAGAAGCGCAGATTAAAGTGTGTGTGTGTGTGCTGTAGGTGTCTTGGGAGGAGGTGAAGAATGAGATTGTGAAGGAGAAAGGCCTCACAGAGGAGGTGGCAGATCAGATTGGAGAGTATGTCAACATTAAAGGTAAGACACACACACACACACACCTGCACACATACACACTCACATGTGCGCACGTACATGCACCCATCCTTCCATAATGTACGAGAGATTCTGTATATTGTGTGTGTGTGTGTGTGTGTAGCCGGAGGGAGTGACCTGGCGGAGAAGCTGTTGCAGGACCCTAGACTGTCAAAGAGTAAAGCGGCCGTTGCCGGCCTCACGGATATTAAACTGCTTTTCAGCTACCTGGAGCTGTTCCAGACCACAGACAAGGTCAGAGTCAATCAATCAATCAATCAATAGAATAAATAACAAAATAACAAATTAATTGCACTATTTGCTGCGATCAATTGCTTTTAATAATGAATATTTAAATGGTAAGATCCCAGAATTTAATGTAGAGTCAACATGAAATCGATTTAAATTTAAACACTATTGTTTAACAGCGTCTTTTGTAAGTTGAAGTGCTCAATAAACCTGCAAGCTTGTGAATTTGGGCTAAGCTCTGTGTTTGGTGTTTACGTTGCATGCCCCCAGATGTTTTAGCCATTACATATAGACTAACTGAAATAATAAAACATTTTAATGCGTTCATTTTGAAAGCACTAATTAGTAGTGGAATGGCTTTGACTCCTCCACCATTGTCCCTGATGCTGCTGCCTTAACTTAAGGAGTCAGTGCTAGGGCTGTGCAGACACAATAGACTTTGTTATCTTTGTCCGCTACTCTTTCAACTTGTTCCTGTCTCTGTATTTGAGATGGCCTCTTCTCAGTGTTCTACGTGCTTGTAGCTGGTATGTCTGTGATGGTAATTCTGTAATGTCTTTTGTGCAGGTGGTGTTTGACCTGTCCCTCGCCCGCGGGCTGGATTACTACACCGGTGTGATCTACGAGGCCATCCTGACCCAGGCAGGTGTGGCCCCAGTCCCTGCCCCTAAGGACGCCAATGGCAGCGCGGGAGACGAAGGTCCCGTCAACGTGGGGAGCGTCGCCGGGGGCGGTCGCTATGACGGCCTGGTCGGGATGTTCGACCCCAAGGGCCGAAAGGTTCCGTGCGTGGGTGTCAGCATTGGCATTGAGAGGATCTTCTCCATCGTGGAGCAGAAGGCGGAGGTGAGGTCGCGTCGCATCACAGCACACACTCGCACAACCCTACCCCCCAGCACATGTCAAACAGCATCACAATAACCCATACACTCATTCACCTTATATCAATCATACACCAAGCACATTGAACCACTCCCCTATCAGTAGTGACCATATCTGATACGCTACTTTCGAAAGCTGACAGAAACCAGGTGGCCTTAGTCAAAGTCTAACTTTTTTGTGTATGCACCCATTACTGCACCCATACATCTGCATGTGAAAAATGCCTTTTATTACATCAATCTGAATTTTAGGTACTATGGAATATTCTGAAGTTAAACGCAGGAATGTGCCATGTGTTTGTAATGAAGTAATATTAGAACACAAGTATACTGGTTACCGCTGAGCTGAGTACCACTATGTGTTTCCAGGCTTCGGCAGAGAAGGTACGCACGACAGAAACACAGGTGCTTGTAGCCTCAGCTCAGAAGAACCTTCTAGAAGAGAGGCTCAAACTCACCTCAGAGTTGTGGAATGCAGGAATCAAGGTAAGCGTGTCATATTTCTGTATCTACAAATTCTCACATATTGTGTATTCTTCATCTGATTATGAGTGTGTCCGTGTGTGTGTTTTAATAAAAAAAATGTTTTACCTCAGGTGGAGGTGTTGTACAAGCGTAACCCAAAACTCCTAAGCCAGCTGCAGCACTGTGAAGACACGGGGATCCCACTGGTAGCCATCTTAGGAGAGCAAGAGCTCCGTGACGGCGTCGTCAAGCTGCGCAATGTCGCCAACCGAGAAGAGGTCAGCTCCTCCACGACCTTTTAACCCCTACTGAAGCGACCCCAGTTAGACATACAGGCAGAACAGACACCCTACCTCATACAGACGTAGCCAATGTGTATTGTCATCAACGCCACATCTTCCATTTATGATGAGATTGAAAGGAATGATATCCACACAACCCTTTTTGTGTGTGTGTTTGTTTTATTTGTTAACTTCAATTAACATCATGTATGTTTGCAGGTGGATGTGTCCAGAGCAGACCTGGTGGAGGAAATCAGGAAGAGGACCTCTGAGTCTTAAGGCCACCCAACCAAATATAGCCAAACCCATCTGACTGAATCCGTCTTACCATCATCTATCATCTCTCGCTCGTACACACACGCTTGACTTTTACATCATTCTCACACACACACACATACATACATACATGTCTGACTTTTACATGAAGTTTGAATGAATTTCTTTTTCTGTCTAATCGCCCCAGCGTATGTTCAGGTAGGACTAATGTGGGTCTTTGAAATGCAGCTGTGTCCCACTGAGCATGGAGTGGACCCCACTTGTTTTGGGTTAAGCGGAGTCCAACCAGCTGCTGTCTGCTAAAGACCACAAGGATCTGCTTCTGTGACCATTTCTGTTCTACACTCTCATGGTCCACTGAGGATTTAACTTGTAACAATAAAGACGCCCATCAGAAGTCATCATCGGATCATGACAAAGGTTTTAGTCACAGATTGTTTCATTTTGAGTCAATGGTGTCAGGTTGATGGTGTCACCAGCAATGTAGAGAACGTTTTTATTCTTTGCCCAGTTTTCAGTAGTGTTGTATATATATTTTTTTTTTTGTTGCATGTTAACAGTCTACAAAGTTCTAAAGCCCAAAGTACCCGCCAGAGGGAATAACTCCCACAGAAACTACTTTTCTCAGCTGCTTGAAAGGCCTCGTTGAAATTCCACTGTTACAAGATGATGCAATCTCATAACAATCCTTATTGCCTGTCTAGCTGGCCAATCAGAGCACACTGGGCTCATTTGGAGGTGAGGGGCTTAAAGACACAGTAGCAGAAGTAACAGAAGGTGAATAGAGATGTACAGCATGAGAAATTAGTTTTTCGAACATTGAAGCATGTAAATCTATTCTAGTAGACCCCCAAAATCAAATAATGAACATTGAAATTGAGCATAATAGGTTATCTATAATACCATAGTACTCGGGGATTACTGGGTCTCGTGTCCACTCGTGAATTTGGAAAAACCACACTGCATATTCAAGGACCAATGAACTGTAGATGAGCACAGATACCAACTAGAATACCTTGCAGTTTAAGTGTGTATAATTCAGGAACCTGTCATAATGGGTTTGGTGATTAAAAACTGATATTCACTGGCCACTGAGGCGTAAGGTCTACCATCTTAGGTAGTCAGAGGTGTGTATGTGCTGTACTAGAAGTAAAAACTACATGGGAGTTTTCAATCCATACTCCTACACGCTTCCTTATTTGCCCGCAACTTGGAAAGAGTAACTCAAACTTCACAGAATTCCTCATGTACTGCCTATACCGTACTGGGAATCAATGGCAGCCCTGCCTACAGATATACAAATCCAGTATAATGGTGCCATTTTGCAGAACAAATGTTGCAAACTTTTCAGTGATCTTGATGCATGACTTGTAGTCTTGCCTTTTTAATCATCAAATCCAAAACACTGCAAACTATTTACATAAGCACATCAAAAATGAGAAGGGAAGTGAAAGAAAACGTGCAAAAAACCCACAAAACAAACACGTGTTTTAAAACAAATACAAAAAAGTGCATAATTAAAACAATTAAAACAGTAAAAGCTCCATAAAAAGAATAAAATATTATTAAACTTGATGAACTTTTCTTTTTCTTTTACAAAAGTTCTTTCAACAGCTTTTTTTTCTTTTACAAACTTATTTTTTTTAACAGAGCTGGCAACTGTGTGTGTGTGTGTGTAAGAGAAAGAGACTCGACACCCCAGGCTGTCAGACCTGGGGAGGGTTGAGTACATTCTGCAGCATCTCCATGGCAGCGGCACACTGCGCCTGCCTCATGAGGCCGCTGACCCCCACCTCGGGGTCCGCCTGGATGTGGGCCGTCACGGGGAAAGCAGGCACGGCCAGCCCCGGAATGCTCACCTTCCACTGGAAGTGCTGGTAGCCATCGGCGCACGTGTACTGCTGCATCAGCTCATAGTGGGGCGCCCCCAGACCCATGGTCTCACACAGCCAGCGCAGGAAGAACACAGGGTTGCCCCCCCACTGCGGGGCCTCCGTGGGCCCCCCCCCCTGCAGGCCCGCAGCGCCCCCGAAATCTGCCCCGACGCCCACCGCCGTAGGGAAGCCCTGGATGAGGGGGAGGGACGGCGGGAGGAGGCCTTGTGGCAAGGGAGACAGGTTTGGGAACAATACTGGGGGCCGGTTGGGGAGGGGCGTGTTGTACCTGGGTGGGACCGGGGTCTGGGGAGGTAAGGGCAGGCTGGGGAGAGACAGGCGTGGCGGTTTGGTAGATTTGCCACTCCGGCGGGGTGGGGAGGTGCCATGCTTGTCATACCTGTCGGGACTGGTCGGCAGTGCAGTGGAGGACGTCCAGCTCACGGTCAAGGCAACTCCAAACTGCTTCTTAAAGGCTGTAGTGAACGTACATACAAACACACACAAATTGGCTGACTTAAATGCTGTGGTAAACAATACAACTGGTTACAAAATGGATGAATGAAAAAGCAAAGGAACAAAACACATACATAATGACGAATATTTCTTAAGTAAAACAAATTTGAATAGACAGTTATTTACTCCATTTGACAGATGTGATTTTATATGTGAAGTAGTTTAAGAGTAGTCTAACGCTAAAATACTATATTGCCCAACACTCAACCATTATGTTAATCTGAACAAAGATCATTACCCAATTCAAACATGTATATACTTTGTGCTGCCTGCCGGTCGCATCTGTTCGTGTTTCCCATACAAATCACGCATCTGCAATCAAATTCTGGACCTCTGGGGTGCCCCCCTCTTCAAAACAGACTTTGAGTAGAGATCTCTTGATAATATCAAACTACAAATACTGTTAATCATGCAAGGGGATGTCATGAACATGAGCCTTAGCACCTGGGACTCCACTCCTACACCCTATTTGGATATGCAGCTCGAAATGTCTGTGATGTACGCCAGTCAATCTTCAATACCCAAGTGACCAAATATAAGCAGAATCTGGAACAGATCTAGCCCTGATCTGGTGCTGATATGGCGGATCAAGGGCCAGACCAGTGACAGAGTCTCTGCTGCACTGATGAATGAATTAACCTTTTTGAAATTGGAAAACATGATTGATTTAACATCAAACTATGTTTGCATGGGCTGCAAGTCAATATCCCGCCTCTCAAAACAAGTGCAGCATAGCAAGGAACCTTCGTTAACATGCACTGCGTTTGTCATCGCTTAAACAGAGGGACTACTGGGTGAATCACAGTCTAAATATTTAGGTACAGCAACATTTCATCGCTTTTGATTGCCTTGTACCAAGCCACATTATAGAGATCAGGATTATTAATGCTACCATTTGCAGCTTCCATCACAAACATACACAATCCAAAACGCTGGAGTGGAGAGATCTGTACAGACACACACACAATCACTGTTAATGGTTTCTGAAAACCCTTCAATTTCATATTCTTTTTAATTTATTAGTTAATCAACCCTCCTAAAGTAAGGGAAAGCATGCGGTCCCAGGCACCCAGCCTACCTTGCACCACCACCTTCTTGACCATGGACGCGGTGTGATGGCTGGAGTAGGTGGCCAGCGCCGTGGTCTGCCTCTCCTGCTGGGCCCCCACCACGGCTGTCTTCAGCTTGAGCCCCACCAGGCCCTCGCCCAGCTCCTCCAGCACCGCCATCAGGGCGGGCCGCTCCAGGCCGCCTGGCAGGCCCTCCAGAACCAGCTGGTGCTTCTCCGTGCTCAGTCGGACCACCAGCGAGGCGCCGCAGGGCAGCGTGCTGCGGTGCAGGATGCGAATGGCGGCGCGGGCGGCCGGCGGCGTGCTGTACTTCGCGTAGGCGAAGCCGCGGTTCTGGCCGCTGAAGTTCATCATCAGGCGGAACTCATAGAGGGGCCCGGCCGACTGGCACAGGGGGACCAAGGTGTCCTCGAACACCTCACGCGGCAGCTGGCATAAGAAGACCTCACACCCAGCACCAGGGGCAGGACCGGACCAGTCTAGAAAAACACACACACCAAATAATAATCATATAAATACTCACGCATACGCGAGATGTGGTTTATTTTTATTCAACTAACTTTTTTTTACAATGAGACTGTGGGCTAGACGCTTTTTTAACTTTTTTTCCCCCAGTTTAAAAAGGAAAATCAATAAATGACAGAATTCTCTCAATTCTTCTCTCAAAAAGCCTGCTCTTTAGTGACAAACATTTATCGTTAGTAAAGATGGATTTTTCCAGTTTCAAAAGGAAAATAAATAAATAAATTACTAAATTCTCTCAAAACTCAACAAACCTTTCTCATTGGTAAAGATGCATTTTTCATGCAAGTGAAAGCAAGAATAAGAAACAATAATATTTATAAATAATATAAATAATATTAACTGTGACATTCACCTTAGTACACTTTGCATAGCAAGGAGGTATGAGAGGTGACGATCCCACAGGTGACAGAAAAGTTTAGTAATATTTTACCTTGGGCAAGTACTTTCTCCAACTTAATTTCTTAAATACAACAAATTTGAATAGAATAGATCATTTACTTCTTGACAAATGTGATTTTATAAGTCATGGTCCAGAGTAGTCTAACGCTAATCTACTATATTGCCCAACACTCAACCATTATGTTAATCTGAAACAAGATCACCAAATCCAAACATGTATAAACTTTGTGCTGCCTGCCGGTCGCATCTGTTTGTGTTTCCCATACAAATCACGCATCTGCAATCACATTCTGGACCTCAGGGGGGTATTCGTCGTAGCTCGCTAAGCGGTTTAGCGAGCTAATTTTCAGGTTAAGATAAAAAACGCCCCTCTTTTTGGTTCGTGGAAGCAACTTTTGATAAATCACCATAGTTACATATCGATTAGCACTAACCTGCTCCAGGGCAGGCTAACTTAAGTGTAGCTGGATAAGCTTGCCACACCCCCGGAAAAAGGAGGGATCCCATTGACCAAGGACTGATATTAGATAGTTAATAAGATTAGCGGAGGGAGAGAGTTCTTTGCAATCGCCAAGATCAATTATTCTTGTATGAGCGCTACCGATTCAGCCGACAAGGAATCATTCATTTACAAGACCTTCTCGAGTCATTAATTGCAAACACCACAGTCGAACATTGACTGTCTTGCGCTTTTTTGCGAGTGGTACATTTTTGTAGTGTCGGTGATGCGGAGAACAAAGCACTCATAATTATATGAGCGTTATTAGTACACCATAGCATATCATTATTGTAGAAAATGATTAAGGTGGACTCATGATAAGAATAGAGAGAAATACAGACAATTTATTTTCACTGCTTCAATTTATTGCATTTGTTATTAATACATTTAGTCATTTAACAGACGCTTTTATTCAAAGCGACTTACAAGAAAATGTAGAATTATATCGAGGAAGGAGGTGAGGGGATTTGAACTAGCAACCTTGTACTTTCGAACCGGTAGAGAGAACCTCTGTACTAGTTGACACTTGCCGTCAGTTAGTCATACATAGATATCACCCTATAAACATCCCAACACACCTTGCTCTCACAGCGGTGGCGGTGTTGAATTTTGCCATGATTATGGTCTTGTATTCTTCATAAGCGTTCATGTTCATCTCCTGCTCGCCAGCGGAGAAAAAAAGAGCAATTTTCTTTGAGTTTAGAACCATTATACCGTTACCAAATCATTGTTTTGGTGATCGACCTTTCCTGCCTTTTGAAGTAGGACGTGCACGCGCAAATGCCCCGGTAAGTTTAGCCTGGTTGAAATTAACCACATGATTTGGATGCGGATCAGCCGTTAACGAACCGATATTTGCTGTTCTCAATCAGCTCGCTAATCTTAACGGGCTAAAAGGCCAATTGATTAACTTAGCTTCAATCCTACGACGAACGTACCCCTGGGGTGCCCCCTCTTCAAAACACTTCGAGTAGACATATTTTGATAATAACAAACTCCAACATAATTCACTGTACCTTGCGGGTCTCTGAAAAAGCCACAGTATTCCCACACAGCCAATTTTAGACTCTTATTCGGGTGATAGAAGAACTGATAGAATGAGTGGTCTCATCCATCTGTCGTAATTTGGTGGTCACCAGAGCATGTGGTGATGCTGATGTGAACGCACTTTCTGATTGAACCTACAATTTTACAGATACAGAATTTAAGTCCGTTCTTTTGTGCTGGTTTTGGAATTATAACGCATCTCACTTCAAATGCAAATTTTCAATACTGTGAATGAGGATTTCAATCTGTCAGTGATATAATGTCGCATTTAAAAAAAAGTCCTAAAACATTTTTCAAAGTGTTTTTATTGTTAGTAAATAAATAATAATAATAATAATAAAAGAAGTTTATCATTGTAACCATCACAAGTAAAACTATGCTCAGCTCTGCTAGTAGCTTGGAATAGACAGGAGAAGGCTTGTACTGTAGAGACAAGGTCCATGAAGTATCACTCTTCTGGAGAGTTCAATGTATGCATCTTAGCATGCTGTACATTCTTGCTTATTTTGAAACGGTTTCAATTGTACAACTATTAAAAGTTTTTTTAATATTAATAATTATTTATATGTCCTTGGCGTTAGGGCTGGGCAATATGTAAATATATATCAATAAAAATATATATGCAAAAATAAATATCTCGATAATCTCGACAATATTTACCTCCATGCTATTTAATCTAATTAATCTAAATCAAATTTAGTTGGCGACATATTGTGAATAATATACATTGGACAGTGCAATTTATTACTAGCTAGCGGAGTAAGGTTTTCAAGGATGCAAATTTCCAAGGCTTATTTTGCATGAGATTGACAAATATTGATCAAATTTTTTGACGTGACATGAATTTATTTGGATGCTAGGTCAATAACTTTGGGCATCTGGAAAAACTACAAATTTCCGTGAGACAGGGATGACACAGATAAAGTTACAGCCTACGTTGCAGTCTTTCATAAACAACATTGGCAGGGATGTTTATGATGAAAAACTAGCGAGTCGCCAACGAATAAAAGCCAGTTCGGTTACCCTCTCTCTCTTCCTCGCTTTCTCCGACAACGTCTTCCTCAGTTTCATTGTCACCTCTGCCATGATGTCTATACAGATAATACTGTGCTCGCTTCTTCTTATAACTCGCAGAAGGGTCTAGCTGTTGTGTGAGGTGGTGCCATAAAGCCTTATGTAGTTCTCGCGAGAGGGGTCACGCCCTGTCCACCAAAGTTACATAGTGCATACCAGGCATGGTGGCGTGCCACCAGTGTGCCACCAAAATGATTTAGAAGCTGTAATTTTAATGTAAAATTGTTACATAATGTTACATTAAGCACCTGTCAAGACCTTAGTGTTACTACTGACCAGAACATTTCATTTAAGTCACACAAGAGGTCCTTTCATCTATGTTATACTGCGGACATCAAGAATGTACGATCTCTACAGAATACAGAAAAGACTATTCAGTTTTGTTGTTCCTTCAAGACTAAATTTACTGCAATATTCTACTATCGGAATGTGCTAATGATTCACTTAAGTTAGTTTATACAAAATGCGGTTTTGACCGCTCTACAATGACTACCAAATATATCATTTATTTAAAAATCCTTCCTTTTCATACCCTGCAAGATCTATTTAAGGTGCTGTGGCCAAACCAGCAAAAAGTTGTTTCCATGTCCCAGTTTCCTAGTCTGGCTAAAATATCTCCAGCTTGTTTGCTGTTGCAAGTATGATCTGGAAACAGACAAATGAAGACTTAAGCCTTTTCTGTATGCCACCAGTCAGGCAACAGTGGGGAATGATTTAGGCAAAGAGAATGAGGACATGCTTTGAAATGCAAAAGCTTCAAAATGGCTTGTCAAAGGGACTGGTAAATTGCACACTTGGTCTTGTAATTATTCAGACATTATTCAGACAACTTTGATCATGTAATTATTCAGACATTACATGATCAAAGTTGTGTCCATGACTGTGACACTCATTGCCTGTGGAACCACTGGACGTCTTTTTTCACTACATGTTTTGCTTTGTACACAGTAGACTAAGTATATTGCAACACAATATGTAAACAGCCTAAGCCTAACAGAGAAAATTTTTTTTTTTTATGGGGCATGTGGTAATACTTTTATACTTAAAGAAAATGAGCTTGTTTTCAAACATTATATTAAAGTGACATCCCTTCAACCCTAATTTACCGCTCATGATACAGTGAAAGCCTTAAGTGACATCTCAAGATGTGTTTTGACGAGGACTCTCCTGTGCAGGATGCTGTGCGATTACAGAGCTGGACGTAACCCACTATGCACATTATTAAATGTTAATTCACACAAACCCAGCAGTGGGTACCCTTGCCCTGTTATAAAGAAATAGAGACAAATAATGGAAATTCTGATAGTTTTAGTAATTATAATTGGAATAAAATTGGTTTTAATGTTTGGTATTTCATACCTAGTGGATAATGGAAACCTAAACAAACCAATAAATCCTAATGGAATGTGTTCCAAACACCCTATTTTGTTATGACATTTGTTTTGAAAACCACCATGACTTCTGTGATGGTTTCTATTGTTTGTCTTTTTCAGCAGAGTATACAAGAGAGTATCAAGAACACACTAAAGGAGTAAGGGGAGATAATTAGAGAGAACTACATGAGACAGCTGAAAGCAAACGTTGTTATAAATAAGTGCGTGCAGGCCGCGTTCAGCAGAAATGAGCAACGATATGAGTCACCAAGTTGACTATTAACCACGAAACATAATTAGGACCAGGTGCGGGAAATAATCCCCAACACCAGCGCGCAGTAACAAGGCTGGTGGGTAGCCTATAGGCAGATGAGACGATGGGGATACCGCGGCTGAGAAGACGACAGCTGTGTCAGCTTGGCCACTTTCGCCAAAGGCCCCAGCCTTGATTGTCACCTGGCTATTCTTTAGTTGTCTAGGGAAAACAGGTTGTCCATCCATTATTTAATTGGTGTATAGCGGTGGCCATTTTTTTTTTTTTCAAATGTCGTAACACTTGCCATTTCTGCATCCACCCAGAGATTGCATGCTATTGCGCCTGAAATGGCAAAGGTGCCCAGGGCCAGATTCAAATTTAAAGACAGAAAGGCGAGGCATGGCCTCTCATTTACAGGTAGTCTCTTGCATGAGCCATGAAGACATTCTTTTATAAGCCTCATTGTGTGTCGCAATCACAACATTTCTTTAGAGTTCATCTCCACATGCTGATGTTACAAAACAGTGGAAACTGCAGCAAAACTGATAGCCAAAATTTGGGTCGGTGGGGTATGGGCTTGAGCGCATTAAAAGCTTACTTACCTGGTGGTGGCCCGCCATATTTCCGCTGACCATTTACTTGAGCTAATCTTGTGTTGGTCGTCTGAAGCCAGTCTTCCAAGGCCTTCAATCTCTCGGGAGGAGACTGCAAAAGTCAGTAAACATTCAAATAAAACACATAACTATTGTTATTCCGCTGCCTTAACATCGTCTGCTTGTGAAGTGACAACATTTCTCTGGAATGCCAATGCACATTCAATACATATTTTGTAGAACTCTAAACAGGAGCTATTCGATTTATCAGATGGCAGCATCCCCGATGCAGATTTTTATATCTTTCAACAACTGGTTGGCGCATATAACTATCTTCAGTTTAAAAAAAAAATGGGTGACTGGCATTGACAGGACACTGCGTAAACTCTTAATATATACTTTGTGTTCATAGTTGGGCAGGCCTAAATATATTGTATTAATTATTCAAATATCACTCACCCGTTGGTGTTCGCTCATGATTGTTTACTCGTGGCTTTCTGTAAGGAAGCAGGCGAATAGGTGAGCATGAACTCTTAAAAAGTATTTTAAGGAGAACCTCACCACACACAAACTCAAAGCCAAATGGGAATTTAAGATTTTGTAAGTTTGTTGATGCAACATTTAGAAACGAAATAAAAAGTCGATTGAAACGTCATTACCTTACCTGCAGTTGAGCGATGGTTTAAACCTAAACTAGTCACGTGGACTATTAAACTCCACTGGTAGGTCCTCCTAACCAACCGATTCTCCTTTCTCCATATTCGCTCCACAAGGTGTCAGTGGCTCACCGCATAATTTCTTCAGTAGGCCTACCCTACGGCTGATATGTGTCGCACAACGAAACTAATTGAAAACGACTGCGTTTGCTCTTTTTTAACACACACATCAACACCATCCCCAAATTGTTGCGCTTCCATACAAAACGAGTAACCCTAGGCTACATAGATAGGCTAGTCTATTTATTTATTTCGGCTATAGAAATTATGAAAATTATACACCGCAGAATGCTGAATAATACAGCCTAATGAAGCAATGAGTTTTAACTATTTCCATTGGGGCATCTGAGACAAGACAGCATGTGAGGTCGATTTCTATTAGGCTATTAAACCCACCAGCATAGGCGCCATTTACGGTGGGAAAATTACCCCACCAATTTTTTGCAATCACCAATTTGGACAACTAGAGAAGTGTCAATCAATCAATAGAATAAATTACAAAATAACTAATTGTCTGCACTATTTGCTGCGATTAAGCTTTTATCAATAGATATTTAAATGGTAAGATCACAGAATGAATGTAGGGTCAACATGAAGTATATTTAGATTCAAACACTATTGTTTAACAGCGAAGTGCTCGATAAATCTGCAAGCTTGTGCATTCAGCCATGCTCTGTGTTGGGTTGCATGCCCCCAGGTTTTTCAGTCATTACATATGGACTAACTGAAATAATAACATTTGTTAATGCGTTAAATATCTCAAATGAATTGCAAAAATGAATGCGTTCATTTTGACAGCGCTAAATAGTAGTAGTGGAATGGCTTTGACTCCTCCACCATTGGCCCTGATGCTGCTGCCTTAACTTAAGGAGTCAGTGCTAGGGCTGTGCAGACACAATAGGCTTTGTTATATTTGTCCTCAACTCTTCTGTGTTCTATGTGTTTGTAGCTGGTATGTCTGTGATGGTAATTCTGTAATGTCTTTTGTGCAGGTGGTGTTTGACCTGTCCCTCGCCCGCGGGCTGGATTACTACACCGGTGTGATCTACGAGGCCATCCTGACCCAGGCAGGTGTGGCCCCAGTCCTTGCCCCTCAGGAGGCCAATGGCAGCGAGGGAGACGAAGGGCCCGTCAGCGTGGGCAGGGGCCAGTCGCTACGACGGCCTGGTCAGGATGTTCGACCCCAAGAGCCGGAAGGTTCCGTGCGTGGGCGTCAGCATTGGCATTGAGAGGATGTTCTCCAGAAGCAGAAGGCGGAGGTGAGAGAGCCGAGAAGAGGTCAGCTCCTTCGCAACCTTTTAACCCCTACTGAAGTGACCCCAGTTAGATATACAGGAAGAACAGACACCCTACCATCTGCACCAGCTGGTTCTGGAGGGCCTGCCGGGTGGCCTGGAGCGGCCCGCCCTGATGGCGGTGCAGGAGGCCCCAGCAGGAGAGGCAGACCACGGCGCTGGCCACCTACTCCAGCCATCACACCGCGTCCATGGTCAAGAAGGTGGTGGTGCAAGGTAGGCTGGGTGCCTGGGACCGCATACTTTATGTTAGCTTAGGAGGGTTGATTAACTAATAAATTAAAAAGAATATGAAATTGCAGGGTCTTCAGAAGCCGTTAACAGTGATTGTGTGTGTGTCTGTACAGATCTATTCACTCCAGCATTTTGGATTGTGTATGTTTGTGATGGAAGCCGCAAATGGTAGCATTAATAATCATGATCTCTCTATAATGTGGCTTGGTACTAGGCAATCAAAAGCGATGAAATGTTGCTGTACCTCAGTAAATATTCAGACTGTGATTCAACTAGTAGTCCCTCTGTTTAAGCGATGACAAACGCAGTGGATGTTAACGAAGGATCTTTGCTATGCTGCGCTTGTTTTGAGATGGGATATTGACTTGCAGCTCATGCAAACATAGTTTGATATTAAATCAATCATGTTTTCCAATTTCAAAAAGGTTAATTCATTCATCAGTGCAGCAGAGACTCTGTCACTGGTCTGGCCCTTGATCCGCCATATCAGCACCAGATCAGGGCTAGATCTGTTCCAGATTCTGCTTATATTTGGTCACTTGGGTAATGAAGATTGACTGGCGTACATCACAGACATTTCGAGCTGCATATCCAAATAGGGTGTAGGAGTGGAGTCCCAGGTGCTAAGGCTCATGTTCATGACATCCCCTTGCATGATTAACAGTATTTGTAGTTGATATTATCAAGAGATGTCTACTCAAAGTCTGTTTTGAAGAGGGGCCACTCCAGAGGTCCAGAATGTGATTGCAGATGCGTGATTTTTATGGGAAATACGAACAGATGTGACCGGCAAGCAGCACAAAGTTTATACATGTTTGGATTTGGTAATGATCTTTGTTCAGATTAACATAATGGTTGAGTGTTGGGCAAAATAGTAGTTTAGCGTTAGACTACTGTTAGTGTTAGGTGAAAATTCACTCAAGTTACCTCAGGACTCCGGAGTTGCATATAAGTATATTTATTAAACCACAACAACAAGCTCGTTGGGCTCACCCACGTCCCGGCAGGTCAGAGAGAGAGACACGGGCCCTCTCCCAGAGAGAGAGGGAGCCCGTGCTCACTCCCACACTGCAGCAGACGAGAGAGAAGCAATATTAAACACATCACACAAGGTTTATATAGATAGAAGTTAGCGTTCTCTGACACCAAAACACTTTGTCAGCAGGGATAACCACGTGGTGGGTCTCTGACATCCGAGGATATCTTACTATGCTTTCTGCCATGCAAGACCCTTCTTCACCTCTGGTCCAAACATGGTCTTACACATATTCAGACTAAGTGGCACCTAATAATCTAAGTTACACACACAGAGAAACACAGGAAAGCCATGTTCCCGCTTACATAAGCACATGATTCATACAAGGTAATTATTAATACAGGCACTTGATTAATATATTCTTAGTTCATTAACAGTGTTTCGAAACTATCTCTGTCACTAAGACTACTCTACATATAAAAAGCACATCTGTCAAATGGAGTAAATAACTGTTTGTGGTACTTAAGAAATATTCGTCACTATGTATGCGTTTGTTCCTTTGCTTATTCATTCATCCATTTTGTATCCAGTTGTATTCTTCACCACAGCATTTAAGTTAGCCAATTTGTGTGTGTGTTTGTATGTACGTTCACTACAGCCTTTAAGAAGCAGTTTGGAGTTGCCTTGACCGTGAGCTGGATGTCCTCCTCTGCACTGCCGACCAGTCCCGACAGGTATGACAGGCATGGCACCTCCCCCCCCGCTGGAGTGGCAAATCACACACACACACATTTGTATCGCGTATTGTGTTTGTTCTAAGTAGTAATATGCTGTGCTTTCCATGTATTGTATTGTTACCATCGCTTGTACACTGTAGCAATTATAAACTCACCCTGCTAGTTCTGCAAATGTGCACATGACCCTTCTATTTATTCAACCGATTGCATTTGCTTTTAACAAGACGACCCAAGTAAGCCCCCACACTGAGCACACAAGCAAGCATTTCTTGAAGGTGTCTGTTTATCATTACATGCCTAGGTTCTCCCTCAGCTCATTGAAATGCAACCCCAGGAGCGCCTTATTTAGATTTCAACTGCCTACCATCTGAGAACAAATCTCCTACCAAACCGCCGCACCTGTCTCTCCCAAGCCTGCCCCTACCTCCCCAGACCCCGGTCCCACCCAGGTACAACCCGCCCCTCCCCAACCGGCCCCCAGTGTTGTTCCCAAACCTGTCTCCCTTGCCACAAGGCCTCCTCCCGCCGTCCCTCCCCCTCATCCAGAGCTTCCCTCCGCCGTTGGGAGTCGGGCGGATTTTGGGGGCGTAGCGGGCCTGCAGGAGGGGGGGCCCACGGAGGCCCTGCAGTCAGGGGGCAACCCTGTGTTCTTCCTGCGCTGGCTGTGTGACACCATGGGTCTGGGTTTTGAATTTGATGATTAAAAAGGCAAGACTACAAGTCATGCATCAGATCACTGAAACATTTGTAACATTTGTTCTGCAAAATGGCACCATTATACTGAATTTGTGTATTTGTAGGCACTGAATTTGTGTGAGACATACAGAAGAGTGACATACAGTAGGAGGTTGACAAAGAGAGAGGGAGAGACAGACTAGGTTTGGATGAATGCTTGACAGTCAGCAAGCACCTTTTTATATGTTGTCGTCTTGTCACTCTCGTGAATAAAATCTGTTTGTATTATGGACAATAGCCTAGCAATACACTTGGAATATGTTAACTGGAACACATAGTAGCATCCCATCAGTATCATGAGGGATTCCAGAAGCATGTCCCTTGGCAAGGTCATCAGTTACGCAAGAAGACATTGGCGTCCTCAGATGGCTGAAAGCAACAAATTGGGGGAGGGGGGCAGAATGAAGTTAAACCACACACATGAAATTCACAAATGAAAGCATTATGTACTGACACTAAAACCCACCTCAAGAACATGGTACAGTGCCTCACTTGCCGACTTTTCTTGGAGGGGCGGTTGGGTAAGGGAACATTTTTGGGAGCGCCTCCAACAAGGCAATGGCCTGTGCAGCTGCAAACAAAGTGGTATAAGTTAATGTGCAATATTTATGATGACCCTGAAACTATGGATACATAAGAGCACTGAGTAAGCTGCAAGTCAATGTAATGGGTCACTTGTACAAATGACAAATGTAGTGGTGTTAGAACCCTCCAGTGACAACCACCAGTTTGCTGAGATTCAAGGAAAAGTGTAGTAGCATATCGGCTATGCCGCGATAATGACCACCTCACTGTACATTATCCCTTACACAGCTTTAAGTTTTTATTACTATTTTTGTTATTACATTTCTTACTGCCACTCCATGCCAGCCAGCTAACTAACTATATTCACTTCTAGGGAAACCATGCATAGCCAGTCTAGCCACAATCTTTGGCTTTATCTAACCATCTTCTATCATATGTACTATCATAGACTTACCTTCCAGAAGCGACTGTGTTGTCTTGTCCAATTGCTCCATCTGTAATTTAAAGAAAAGGGTTGTTACTCTTTCAGAAAGAAAAAAATCTTCAACTTCAAGTCGAAGCTTCACTCAGGGTGGGGGATCCTTAACCTATAGAGTAGCTAGTTAGCTAAGAGCTAACTGCAGCTACTAGCTATTATATCACCAACATTCACACTAAATGAATCCTCTGAACTTGCTTACTTTTTACAGACAAGACTACTAGGGACACTTTCTGACATAGTATTACCTGGCACTAGTTTAAAACATATGAGAGACGTTAGCTCAGTCGACATGGCTTCAATTGAATTATTGTGCTAGGTTAGCTGTCTTAGCTGACGTCAAGTGTGCTAGCTTTGTTTGCTAACAAGTTAATAACTTCAACCAGAAGTCTTGGTCTTTTACAAACATTTTTGTTTTCAATATTGCTGACGAATTACCAAAGTAGGCAGAGGTTAAATTATGTTAACTTACCTTTAGCTTTTGAAGTCGAAAGGCACAGCTCTTGTACTTGCTTCAGTTCACATCACTGGCATGCAGCTCAAGCCACATTTGAGTTGGGTGCGTTCGAGTGAATTCGATCCTGCCACCGAGTTTGAGGAAAACTTGTGGTTTATGACAACATTTCTGACTGAGCATCTTGTGATCAGTGGTAATCCACAAGTATCGCAAGTATATTTGACTGTGTTTTTTAAGTGATTTAGGTCACGTTTACTACTTAATGCAATTAAGTGGTTGTTAAAACTAATTTCTAGTTAAAAATAACTTGAATTATGACCTTTAATGCAATAAGAAAATAACAAGTGAATTTCTGCTTGAAATGAGACGTTTTCAACTTGACACTATTGCTTAAAATAAAACTACCACACTTGAAATGGATTCTTTTAAGATAAAGTGCTCATATCTAGTGTTAAAGAACTCAAATTAAGTTCAAATGTGCTTATCAAGGCAGCGCAAGTAATATTTGCTTGAAATAGGTAAAAATAACCTTATCAAGACAACACTAGGTAAGTCCAATTTTGCTTAAAACAAGACCAACTAGATTTTTTCATCTTAATATAAGAATAATAACCCTAGGTTAGAAAAGCAGTTTTTGCAGTGTATGGATTGAAAACTCATGTGTAGTTTTTACTTCTAGTACAGCACATACACACCTCTGCCTACCCAAGATGGTAGACCTCACACCTCGGTGGCCAGTGAATATCAGCTTTTAATCACCTAACCGGGTTTGGCAAACCCATTATGACGGGTTCCTGAATTATACACACTTAAACTGCAAGGTCCTGGTGGTGTGTTGCAGCTGTGCTCATCTACAGGTCATTGGTCCTTGAACATACAGTTTTGGTTTTCCAAACTCACAAGTGGACATGAGACTCAGTAATCACCCAAAACGACACACTCACTATCCCGATGTTGTACGTGGGACGTTTTTATTAAACCAACTGTGCAAGAGGGGAATGACTGCTGTGATCATATTCCAGGTGCCCTCAGTACAATCCAATACATCCTCCAGAACACCAGCTAGACGTATGTCCTCCCAAGTGGAGTGAAGTGGAAAGAACTATTCGTCGAGCAAGAGCTGCATCCTCTCCTGGGCCCAACGGAGTCCCTTACCGGCTTTATAAAAATGCACCAGATGTGTTACGCTTTCTCTGGAAGCTAATGAAGGTGGTGTGGCAGAAACAAACGATACCAACAGCTTGGCAAAGGGCCGGTGGCGTCCTAATCCCTAAGGAGAAGGATGCTGCTGACATCAGCCAGTTTCGCCACATCAGCCTCTTAAACGTTGAAGGCAAGATCTTCTTCAGCGTAGTAGCTCACAGGCTGGCTGTGTACCTAGACAGAAACAAATACATTGACACAACAGTGCAGAAAGCAGGGATTCCAGGCTTTTCTGGTTGCTTGGA
This sequence comes from Clupea harengus, assembly GCF_900700415.2. Lineage (NCBI taxonomy): Eukaryota > Metazoa > Chordata > Actinopteri > Clupeiformes > Clupeidae > Clupea > Clupea harengus. The sequence continues at coordinate 10,606,617 of NC_045171.1, forward strand.
GCATACAAGCATGATATGGCATCAAATCCAAGCTGCCAAAAAGGAGGGAAGAGATCTCCATGTCGTGTTCTTGGACCTCGCCAACGCCTTTGGTTCTGTTCCTCATAGTCTCTTGTGGACTGCGTTTGACCTGTTCAGCATCCCACAGGCTATCACCACTCTTGTCAAATCCTATTTCCAGGATGTCCAGCTATGCCTCACAACTGAGGAGTACACCACAGCATGGCAGCGTTTGGATATAGGGATCATGGCAGGATGCACCATCTCCCATCTGGCCTTCACCATGGCAATGGAGGTCATCATCCGAGCCTCTCGATGGGTGGTAGGAGGCCAGCAGCTCAAAGCTGGTCTTCGTCTCCCTCCCATCAGAGCGTACATGGATGACATGACCACACTCACAACAACCATGCCATGTACAAGACGACTGCTGAAAAAGCTCCAGGAGAACCTCGAGTGGGCCCGGATGAAGATAAAGCCAAGCAAATCCAGGAGCATATCAGTCGTCAAGGGCAAGCTGTCAGAGCAACGCTTCTTCATCGGCGATGAACCTATACCAACTGTGTCAGAGAAGCCAGTGAAGAGCTTAGGGCGCTGGTACGATGCCAACCTCAAGGACAAAGATCAAGTGCACCAGCTTAGGCAGGACACAATCTGCGGCCTTGAGAGTATCGACAAGTCCCTGCTTCCTGGCAGGTTAAAGCTCTGGTGCCTTCAATTCGGTCTTCTACCCCGGCTGATGTGGCCTCTTACCATCTATGAGGTCCCTATCTCAAAGGTTGAAAAACTGGAGAGGTTGATCAGCTCGTTTGCCAGAAAGTGGCTGGGTCTTCCCAGGTGCTTCAGCAACATAGGGCTGTATGGAAGAGGCATTCTGGAGCTGCCTGTGTCCAGTCTTACAGAGGAATTCAAGTGCTCCAAAGTAAGGCTGGAAATGACACTAACAGAATCCCGTGACCTATGTGTAGCCCAAACAGCTCCTACTCTGGCGACCGGAAGGAAATGGACTGCAAGCGCAGCTACACAGCAGGCAAAGGCAGACCTAAGGCATCGTGACATCGTTGGCCTTGTGCAACAGGGGAGAGGAGGCTTTGGCCTCGGAGAGAGCAGACCATCTTGGCACAAGGCAGCTCCATCTCAGCGCAGAGGTCTGGTCGTTGAGGAGGTGCGCCGGCAAGAGCAGGCAACAAGGTGCGCAAAGGCTGTCTCCCAATCGAAACAGGGACAGTGGATGAGGTGGGAGGGAGTTGAGAGAAGGAAGTTCTCTTGGAAGGAACTGTGGAGTATGGAAGCATTTCACACCAGCTTCATCTTACGAGCAACGTATGATGTCTTGCCATCTCCCAGTAACCTTCAACAATGGTACGGAGAAGACCCAACGTGCCCACTCTGCCCGTCTCCAGCAAACCTTAAACACATCCTGGTTGGCTGCAAGACAGGCCTGACTCAAGGCTGTTACACCTGGCGGCACAACCAAGTGCTGAAGTGCCTTGCAGCTATGCTGGAGACCAGACGAACGACCATCAATGCCCTACCTCCATCATCCCGTCCTAGATCTGCAAGAGGTTTAGTCTGTGAAGGTGCAAAGCCAACCAAGACCCAGGCCAGTACAACATCAGACCCCGGTCAGCTGGGAGGAGCGCGAGACTGGAGGCTCGTGGTGGATCTGAGTCCAAGGCTCTACTTTCCACCAGAGATCGCCACTACGAACCTCAGACCAGATCTCGTGCTCTGGTCCTCCTCAACTAAGAAGGTGTACATCGTAGAGCTGACTGTGCCCTGGGAGGACGCTGTAGAGGAGGCCTACGAACGAAAGAGCCTTAAGTACGCTGAGCTGGCAGCTGATGCTGAGCAACGGGCTGGAAGGCCAAAGTTTGCCCAGTGGAAGTCGGCTGCAGAGGCTTTGTGGGTAAGACAACTACCAGGCTGCTTAAGGATTTGGGAATTCGAGGCCAAGCCCAACGCCAAGCCATCAAAGCCCTCTCAAGAGCTGCTGAATGGGCAAGCCGGTGGCTGTGGGTGAAGAGGAGAGACGCCACCTGGGCCCCAAAATAGCATCTGTGGCGCAGAAGGGTTAAAGCAGAGGGGGGCACATCTGGGACGCCAGGTGTTGCCGATGAGCCCTCTGGAGGTGTTGTGGGCCTATCATCGAAACACCGGAGAAGGAGGGTGCCCACCTGATGACTCCAATGAGGCTTTCTGACCCTTTTGTCCCACAGACAGCACCATGACTCTTACCCGGAAACACCTTGCATGTCTGCGTCAACCCACTTCACATCTCAGGAGTGCAAATCAACCAGGGATTGTAAGACCTAGTCCTAAAACAGAACTCTAGTGTGGGGTTACAATATGACAATTCAGTCTTGCTGGAGGGATCTCACCCACACCTATACGACTACTCTGGCAAGCAAGACAAAATGGCACGCAGAGACGACCTGCAAGCATGTGCATAAACAAAGGTGCATGATGGACCTACTTTCAAAAGGTCGTGGAGGAGCTGACCTCTTCTCGGTTGGCGACGTTGCGCAGCTTGACGCCGCCGTCACGGAGCTCTTGCTCTCCTAAGATGGCTACCAGCAGGATGCCTGTCTCCTGGCTTGGGAGTTTGGGGTTATGCTTGTATAACACCTCCACCTGAAGTGAAAACACACACACACTCATGATCAGATAAAAAATATCCAATATGTGAGAATTTGTAGATACAGAAATATGACACGCTCACCTTGATTCCTGCATTCCACAACTCTGAGGTGAGTTTAAGCCTCTCTTCTAGAAGGTTCTTCTGAGCTGAGGCTACCAGCACCTGTGTTTCTGTCGTGCGTAATGGCTGAAACACCTGGGGGCATGCAACGTACACCCAGCACAGAGCATGGCTGAAATCACAAGCTTGCAAGTCTATTGAGCACTTCAAGACGCTGTTAAACAATAGTGTTTGAATTTAAATATACTTTGTGTTGACTCTACATTATTTCTGTGATCTTACCATCTAAATATTAATTGATAAAAGCTTAATCGCAGCAAATAGTGCAACTAATTATTTGTTTTGTCATTTATTCTATTGATTGACACTTCTCTAGTTGTCAAAATTGGTGATTGCAAAAAAGTGGTGGGGACATTTTCCCACCGTAAATGGCGCCTATGCTGGTGGGTTTACAGTTTTTCTCGATTGCTTCGGCACATTTTTCCATTCACTGTTTACTTTTTCAAAACAGCTCACACACAGCCCTTAACAGAAGATGAAATGACCAAAACACTATATGATGTATGCAGAATGACACCACCTTCTCAAAACTTGTCTCACACCCATCCAAACCAAACATTTCCATCAAAACTTACAATTTGTGCTCAATTGAAAATTTATGTTTTTTCATTTATTTAACAATGGATAACAAAATTCAAACTACAGCTATCAATATCAACCTCTGAAACCATCACTTCAACTTTTGTGCAACACCCTCACAGTATTGACTTTTTTACCACTGACAACATACTACAATTTGGGTTTTGTAATGAGCACTCTTACTTAGGGAATATACTGTCAGAAAGTATTTGAAATCTGAAATTTGGATACAGTAAAATATTGTAGTTCTGTTTTTGTATTGCTAAATACTATAAAAGATATTCTAAACAAGGACCTGTCAACACCATTGATTTAAATTTGTTCTACTGTTTACGAAATGGCAAAGATTCTGACACAAAAATATTTATTGCAGTAATTTTTCCACATTACATACTGTAAGAAGTGAAAATGACAGGTTTCAATATACAGTAAAAAGGTAGAATCTGTTCTGCAGTGAACATTCTCCCCTTGCCACCAGTGTGGGCCAGTGTGTTTATTCTGTAAAAATAGTGCAATAGGCTGTAAATACTGTAAATATACACTAATCAGAATTCTACCGTATATGTTGTAAATTACTTTAGTGAAACTACAGTACTAGATTGAATTGTGGCAACACACTTTACAAAAGTATAGAAATGGTTGTTGCCAAGAGTGCAAATACAGTGAAACACAGTACAGTAAATTGACTGTAAAGGCCAGCAAAGTGTCATTGTCATTGCGGAACATACAAACAATTGATGCCACAGTATGACGGCTCAGATTTGGCTGAACCCTTTGGCCAGCCTCTCTCATGGAGAGGTCATGATTGACTACGTGATCAATGACTGTTGCCTTAATTTCATTAGAGCATCTTACACGAATGCCACGTCCCCTGACAGGGGCCCCTCTACCTCTACCACGGCCTCTTCCTTGACCTCGTCCTAGTCCTTGCTGAGGTTGTTGGTGGCGGCCTCCTCGATCCATGCTTGGTATCAACTTCAATCTATTGACCTCTTTTTGAGGTTGAGAACTACTTGATTAGTTGTCCACAGAGAGTTCACACAGGTGTTGATGTGTGTGTTAAAAACATAGCAAACGCAGTCATTTCGCCTCTCTTCAATTAGTTTCGTTGTGCACCACTCATCAGCCGTCGGGTAGGCCTACCGGAGACACGATGCTGTGAGCCACTGACACCTTGTGGAGCGAATATGGAGAAAGGAGAATCGGTTGGTTAAACCGCTGGTTACGAGGACCTACCAGTGGAGTTTAATAATCCATGTGACTAGTTTAGGTTTAAACCATCGCTCAACTGCAGGTAAGGTAATGACGTTTCAATCTAAGTTTCTAAATGTTGCATCAACAAACTTACAAAATCCGCCTGAAACACATACATCTTAAATTCCTTAAGTTTGTGCGTGGTGTGGTTCTCCATAAAATACTTTTGAAGAGTTCATGCTCATCAAATCGCCTGCTTCCTTACAGAAAGCCACGAGTAGAGATATCTCACTAGCATCACTTAGAAGGCCGTGCGTAAAAGACAACAGTCATGAGCGAACACCAACGGGTGAGTGATATTTGAATAATTAATACAATATATTTAGGCCTGCCCAACTATGAACACAAAGTATATATTAAGAGTTCACCTAGTGTCCCGTCAATACCAAGGTCACCCATTGTTTTCAAACTGAACAAGATACAACCAGTTGTTGAAAAATATAAAAATCTGCATCGGGGAAGCTGCCATCTGATAAATCGAATGGCTCCTGTTTAGAGTGATTGTGCAGTTCTTCAAAATATGTATTGAATGTGCATTGGCATTCCAGAGAAATGTAGTCTCTTCACAAGCAGACGATGTTAAGGCAGCGGAATAACATAAGTTGTTATGTGTTTAAATGTAATGTTTACTGACTTTTGCAGTCTCCTCCCGAACGATTGAAGGCCTTGGAAGACTGGCTTCAGACGACCAACACAACATTAACTTCCACAGTTGAGGTGGATGTGTGTTTGTGTGTGTGTGTGTGTGTGTGTGTGTGTTTATGAGTCAGACTATTGATTTATATGAGTGTGTATGTGTTAAGAGAGCATACTTACTCTGCAATTGATTCTCTCCAGGTGACATTTTAAAGTGCAGTACCAACATTTCATGTCAGTGTGTGTGAGTGTGTGTGTGAGTGTGTGTGGAGGTGTGGACTGCATATCAGATCTGGTGACACACACAGCAAGCGTCTCCAGTGTCTGTGACTCCTTTCAACCAGTTTTACTATTTGTGTTTATATTCAGCATGTGTATGTGAGTGCTTGTGTGTGTGTGTGTGTGTGTGTGTGTGTGTGTGTGGGTCTTTGTGTGACTTTGTCCAATTAAAAACTGCCATATACGTATGTGTATTTGGGCGTGAGAGAGTACTTGCATGTGTGTGTGTGTGTGTGTGTGTGTGGGTGTGTGTTTGTGTCTATTTGGTCTGTGATTTGATTAGTTTCCTGTGTCATCCGCTCATATAGATGAGAGAAAAATGTAAGTGTCATGAAAAGATTAATAAAATATAGGAGAGAGAAGAGGAAGGAAGAGGGGGAGAGAGAATGAAAGAAAGGGAAAGAGAATTTTGAGGTGTGCTGAAAGAGTATTTCATTCCCTCCATCTCTCTTCCTCACACACACACACACACACACACACACACACACACACACACACATGCCCTGAATGCACTCAGCAGATAAACACACACATTATCTCTCTCCCCGCCAAAGCACAATCTGGCAAAAATAAAAAGCGCATCCCCTCTCTCCCTCCATCTCTCAAACTCTCCCTTTCCTCTTCTCTCCCTCCATCTGCCCCTCTCTCTGTCCCTTCTTCCAACCCCACCAGCTCCTCTTAGACAGACTGCGTGGCACCTGCTGTGTTCCTATTTATTTTACAATGTTTTATGGCAGTGTTGTTTGGAGGCTATATGTGTGTGTGTGTGTCAGTGCATGTGTGTGTGTGTGTGTTTGTGGGGTGGGGGTGGGGGGTTACGTTGTGGTTCAGATACTGTGTGGGTGGAGGAACCATTGTTTGGAGGCTGTGTGTGTGTGTGTGTGTGTGTGTGTGTGTGTGTGTGTGTGTGTGTGTGTGTGTGTGTGTGTGTGTGTTTCTGCTGTTGTCTGGAGGCTGTGTGTGACATCTGGAGGCCTTGAGTGTTTGTGTGTTGCTCTTGTCTGAAGGCTGTGTGTGTGTGTGTGTGTGTGTGTGTGTGTGTGTGTGTGTGTGTGTGTGTGTGTGTGTAGGTTACTGTTGATATTTATGCCGCTGGTTAAACTGCACAGTCTGCGCTGAGTCAAAAGCACATCACATCACAATAAAGAGACAATGCTGCGTCTGCTGGATCAATATGAGTGAGTGTGTCGGTGTGTGTGTGTGTGTGTGTGTGTGTGTGTATGAGTGTGTCTGAGTGTGAGTGAAAGACAAAGAAAGAGAGAGGGAGAGAAAGAAAAAGAGAAAGAAAGAGACAGTGAGCGAGGTATAGTTTAGAGCGGCTTGAAATTAATTGACAATGTGTGAGAGAATTTTTTGTGTCTGACACACATGGACATGCAAGTGTGTGAGGTTAAGTGTGTGTGTAGGTCTGACTCATTGTTCTTGGCCCTTGTTTGTGTCTATACTGGTAGCATTTATGTGTCTGTCAAAGAGAGCTCTAAGATGATCCTGTAGATTGAAGTGAGAGAACCTTAAGATGAAATAGTTTCAAAAGGCACACACACACGCACACACACACACATACACAAACACACACACAGAGGCGCACACACATAAACAGGTACACACACGCAAACACACGCACACAAACTTACAGGCCCACACGCACACACATACACACACACAGAGGCACACTAGACAGAGGCACACACACACAGAGGCACACACACACACACGTAAATAAACAAACACACCCCTCATGTTTGAACTCATAGCAGTTTTAGTACACAGATAATAATAACATAACTCTATTAATAATTATAATAACAATGACTCATAACGTAAAATGGTACATGAAGGAAGTGCGTAGGCGTTTGTAGCGTTTGGGTTAAAGTCATTCATATCCACGCATGTACATGACACCAGCTGGGACCCGGGGCGTTGCCCAGCAACACACACTTCAGGGCGGAGCTTAAGAGTGGGAGGTGGGGTCATGGACCAGCCGCACAACGCCGTTGGCTCCCAATGCCGTGCTGGCCCCATTCTCACACCTGATTGGCTGAGCCGGGGCAAGAGCCAAGGAGAAAGAGCAGCTATGGTAACAGACTGTACAAGGCAATCGCAACCCCATGAATAGAGGCAGAGTGACTTTCACACACACACACACACACACACCGCAACCCCATGAATAGAGGCAGAGTGAGGGAGAGAGGGGGGTGAAAACTCTTTTGTCTGGGCCAACTCTTTTTTCAATCCACTCGCTCTATCCTCTCTTCCTCTTAAAAAAACTCAATGCTACTCTCTCTCTCTCTCTCTCTCTCAGTCCTCTCCACACCGCCCCCCCTCCCCTCTCCGTCTGTCTCAGGGTGAGTCTAGTCGTGTGTATATGGGAGGGGGGGGGGCGTGAAGGGGGTTCAGTGTCACCCCTAGGTGAAAGGACAGGCCAGCGTGAGTATGAACAGGAAGCTGAGCAGGAGCAGGAGGGGCAGTGCTGGAGCCAGCAGGGGGCGCCGCAGGCTGAGCACGCTGTGGACGCCGCGGCCCGCTGAGTTCAGGTTGGACACGGTGGCCTTCTCGGAGTACGGCGGGATGACGTGGAACCGTTCCACTATCTCTTCCTCGTCTTTAACAGCCTCCTGCTCTTCTTTCTCCTCCTCTTCCTCCTCCTCACTAGTCTCCACCTGACAGACAGAAGAAGATGGTGAGGATGATGATGATGAAGAAGACAAACAACAACAACAACAAGAGGAGGAGGAAGAAGAAGAAGAAGAAGAAGAAGAGAGGGTTAAAAATAGAAGGCCAGAGTGATGCAATTAAAGAGAAATCTTTAATGAGGGGGAAAGATATGGATGTCAGAGAAGTGAATGATAGAACTGAGAAACTTAGAAAGTGTGTGATGTATGACGGAGGGAAGGGGAGGGGAAGAGGGAGAGGAGGAGAGGAGGTAGGGATTAGGAGAGGAGGACCAGTGGAGGAGACAGATGGCATGAATAAATTAATACTAATGAAGCCTGATTGATACACCGCTTCCTGCATCTTCAGCTAATCCTCTCAAAGAGAAAGAGAGACAGGAAGGGAGAGAGAGACAGATGAGGAGAGAGAGAGAGAGAGAGAGAGGGAGATGGACCCACGGAGATGAAGGGAAGCATGAGAATGAGTTGGAATTAGAGCTTTAGCCAAGAGAGAGAGATTGAATTGAATCCTTTTGTCTGGAGGCCCAGATTATGTTCAGTGTTCAGAATGTGCACACACACACACACAATGTGCACACACACACACAATGTGCACATACACACTCTGTGAATTAATGAATGTGTGTGTTTCCTGTCAGTTCCTTCCGGTACAAGTGCAGCCAGAGATGTGCAGAAGCCCAACTGTTTGTGTAAGTCTGTCTGTGTGTGTGTGTGTGTCTGTGTGTCTGTGTCTGTGTGTGTGTGTGTGTGTGTGTGTGTGTGTGTGTGTGCGTGTAGGTCTGTCTGTCTGCGTGTGTGTGTCTGTCTGTGTATGTGCGTGTGTGTAAGTCTGTCTCTGTGTGTGTGTGTGTAAGTCTGTCTGTGTGTGTCTGATTCAGAGAGCGTGTGAGTTCTTGGATGGGATGATGCCTACCTGTTCTCAGAGTGTTTAGGAAGTGTGACTAGGAACGCTGAATGTTGGGTGAGTGAGTGAAGACATGCTGTATACTGACTTACAACTAACAGTAAGTATGTAGTAGCATAGCTGTGGGCTTTATGCATGTGTAAAGGCACTGGTTCAGGAGTGTGTGTGTGTGTGTGTGTGTGTGTGTGTGTGTGTGTGTGTGTGTGTGTACTAACAGAGTTGAGTGCAAGCTGCAGGTTGAAGTTGAGTTGATGGTTCTGTGTGATCTGGTGTGTGTGTGTGTGTGTACTAACTGAGTTGAGTGCAGACTGCAGGTTGACGTTGAGTTGATGGTGCTGTGTGATCTGGAGAGTGTGTGTGTGTGTGTGTGTGTGTGTACTAACAGAGTTGAGTGCAGACTGCAGGTTGACGTTGAGTTGATGGTGCTGTGTGATCTGGAGTGTGTGTGTGTGTGTGTGTGTGTGTGTGTGTGAGTGTGTGTGTGTGTGTACTAACAGAGTTGAGTGCAGACTGCAGGTTGACGTTGAGTTGATGGTGCTGTGTGATCTGAAGAGTGTGTGTGTGTGTGTGTGTGTGTGTGTGTGTACTAACAGAATTGAGTGCAGACTGCAGGTTGACGTTGAGTTGATGGTGCTGTGTGATCTGGGACGGCGCAGGAGGGGGAGGGGCCACTCCCTCCTCTGGATGTGACAGGAAGCTGCCCATGGTGGTTATGGCGTTACCTAGGAGACAGCGAATCAGAGTGCAACTTTACAATGGCAATCACAGTGACAAAGTTAATTCTACACAAACATGACGACACGCACACACACACACACACACACACATACACACACTGTCACGGCCCTTTTCAAAGGTGTTCCCTCGCAGGTGTGCTGGTAGTGTGGCAGGAGCCAGTCAGCCCAGTGAGGTACGGCGGTGTGTGTGTGTGTGTGTGTGTCTGTGTGTCTGTGTGTGTGTCTGTGTATCTGTGTGTGTCTGTGTGTATGTGAGGTACCAGTTTGTGTGTGTGTGTGTGTGTGTGTGTGTGTGTCTGTGTCTGTGTGTCTGTGTGTGTCTGTGTGTATGTGAGGTACCAGTGTGTGTGTGTGTGTGTGTGTGTGTGTGTGTGTGTGTGTGTGTGTGTGTGTGTCTGTGTGTATGTGAGGTACCAGTGTGTGTGTGTGTGTGTGTGTGTCTGTGTGTCTGTGTGTATGTGAGGTACCAGTGAGTGTATGGTGGTGCGCAGGTGTCCTATGGGTTGAATCGCTGCTGCTCTTCCTCTCCCGGCAGCAGTTGCCTGTCTTGGAATACTGGGCATGGACAGGGACGTGGTTTTGTGTGAAGGCTCATCTGACTGTTTTTTGAACTTTTTAGTCACCGTTTTTGAACTTTGAACTTGGTTCTGATTGGCTCTTTTTGATAGTGTTGGTTAAATAAAACAACGATTGGTACGACTCCACGGCACATTCAAACCCCCAATTTTGTTGTTTCACTCACGCAGTGTGCGTAACAACACACAAGCACACACACACACACACACACACACAGAAAATTAATTCCTTTCTGTATGTATTTTAATGAAGTGGACAGCTGTGACACTGCTAGAGATGCTGACAAAGGTGTGTGTGTGTGTGTGTGTGTGTGTGTGTGTGTGTGTGTGTGTGTTAAACTCACTCAGGCAGGTGTTATCAGTGAACAGGTGCTGAAGGTGTTGACAGTCCTGCCAGTGGTTTCCACTGCCCTCACAGTTGCACCACAGAGACACATCCATACTGCTATTCTGCACGTAGTTGGGGGTCATAACCGTGCCTGTGGAAACACACACAAACACACATCAGAACAGATACACTAGGTGATGCATACACACACGAACACACACACACAAACACACATCAGAACAGATACACTAGGTGATGCATACACACACGAACACACACACACACACATTAGAAGAGATACACTAGGTGATGCATAAACACACAAACACACATACACACACACAAACACACACATACATACACACACGCATGCATGCAAACACACACACACACACACACACACACACACACACACACACACACACACACACACAAACACACGCCCTCCAAAGAGTCATCAACACAGCCCAAAAAATCACTGGCTGCTCACTGCCCTCCCTGGAAATCATTGCCCGCTCCCGCTACCTCGGCAGGGCCAATAACATCATGAAAGACTCCTACCACCCAGGCCACCACCTGTTTACTCTCCTGCCCTCGGGCAGATGGTACAGGTCCTCGAGAGCAATGACCACGCGTCTAAAGGACATTTTTTTCCCGACGGCCATCAGAACATTAAACCCAGTCATGCACTAAACGTAAAATGTCCTTGTGCAATATTAATACACTAATCACTTTATTCGACTAATGCCATCTCAGTCACCTTACACATGTGTATAAACAAAGTGTTACTGTATTTATTGTAAAGCACCTCAGGGAAGAACGTGCAATCTAAACCACCGCACTTTGTTAAACTCATAACATAATTTTTTTTTAAGCTATTTGTACTATTTTTAGCTATTTGTACTATTTTTAGCTATTTGTATTATTGTTGTGTTATATGTTGTTGTTGTGTTATATGTTGTCCCTCGTCGCACCAACAGGAGCAGAGCTCCACATTTCGTTGTATGCAAATACAATGACAATAAAGGCTTTTCTATTCTATTCTATTCTATTCTACATGCACATACATACACACACACACACACACACACACCACACACATACCCATCCTCACAAACAAGAAAGTAACTGCACAGGCAAGGTTTGGTACACACACAGACGCACACAGAGCCAATCAGCTCACCTGTGACTATTATCATTAGTGTTAATGCAAACGCCTGTCAGACAGCATCATCACAACACCCTGAGGAAGCAGCGAGCTGATTGCTCCTGATGAAACCTCCTGATGTGGGAAATGGCGTGTATTGGGCATATGAGCGAGTGAGAGAGACATTAAGTGTGTGTGTGTGTGTGTATGATTATAATGCTAATATTAGGCAGGGCAGGGCAGGGCTTCATCCCCCTGAAGCACTGGTAATGCATTACTAATGCTTGCGCTCATTGTGCCGGACTTGGCACTGGGCGAGACCTGCTGAATGTCTGACAGGCATTTGCATTAACAGTAATGACAATAATCACAGGTGCCTCTGTGTGTTGCGTGTGTGTGTGTGCGTGTGCGTGTGTGCGTGTGTGTGTGTGTGTCCTGCTGAGATGATGGATCAGAGTAATCACAGTCCTCTGACATGGATGGAGTATGTGTGTGTGTGTGCGTGTGTATGTGTGTGTGTGTGTGTGTGCGTGCATGTGCATGTGTGCGTGTGCGTGTGTGTGTGTGTGTGTGTGTGTGTGTGTGTGTGTGTGTGTGTGACGTGGATGGAGTTAATCTGTGGGCGTCTGGATGCCTGGGGCGGGTGGGGAGTAGGAGGGGATGTAAGTGTACCTTCAGTCGCAGTGAATATTTTATAAACATTTAATAGGCAAACACACACAGGCCTCATAACAAACCTGCCCTACGCCAAAAGACGCAGAAGAGAGGAGGACAAAATACATTACAGTAATCACATTACAGTTTTTTAATAAAGTTAATGATGAGAAATCCAATTACATACTGCATTAAAAAATACATTAGACTGGAAATTCATGGAGGACTAGATGGTCGGCAGGAGAAAAAAAAGAGTTGGGAAGGGAAAATGTGTGTGAGTATGTGTGTGTCTGTGTGTCAGTGTGTATCAGTGATGTGTCCAGAGTAAGCTTTCAGACTCCACTTTCTTTTCAGTGTGTTTGTGAGCAAGTGTTGTAGGCGTAGGTTTGTTTGTAATGGGTTTGTGTGTGTGTGTGTGTGTGTGTAAGTCTGTGAGTGTAGCGTATTGTGTGTATGTTTGTGTGTCATTCTCTAATGAGTCCTGTGTAGGCTTTGAGGCACATGTGTATGTGTCTGTGTGTGTGTCTGTCTCACCGATCAGTCCTGTGTAGGCTTTGAGGCACATGGCACGTGTGTGTGTGTGTGTGTGTGTGTGTCTGTGTGTCTGTGTGTGTGTCTGTGTGTGTGTGTGTGTGTGTGTCTGTCTGTCTGTCTGTCTGTCTGTCTGTCTGTCTCACCGATCAGTCCTGTGTAGGCTTTGAGGCACATGGCACGTGTGTGTGTGTGTGTGTGTGTGTGTGTGTGTGTGTGTGTGTGTGTGTGTGTGTGTGTGTGTGGGTGTGTGTGTGTGTGGGTGTGTCTCACCGATCAGTCCTGTGTAGGCTTTGAGGCAAATGGCACGTGTGTGTGTGTGTGTGTGTGTGTGTCTCACCGATCAGTCCTGTGTAGGCTTTGAGGCACATGGCTCTGCTCTCTCTGGCACAGCCTGATGAGGAGTAGAGGGAGGGCTGGCAGTGGTGCTGAAAATCTGCCAACCTGGCCCTGAAATGGACGTACAAACACACACACACACACACACACACACACACACACAAACAAAGTTGAGCTCCATTTTCTGCTTGCGTAACGGCTCAACTCTGAACTTCTTCGATCTCCAGTGACGCTGTTTCACCATCTCCCCGCACTAAACACAAAACTCCTGGCACAATTGCAGGGGGATAGTGCAATATATATATTTATTATAAGGCTCCTCAGAATGTTGGGGATAGTGCAATATTTATATTTATTATATGGCTCTTCAGAATGTTGGGGATAGTGCAATATATATATTTATTATACGGCTCTTCAGAATGTTGGGTATACTGCAATATATATATTTATTATACGGCTCCTCAGAATGTTGGGGATAGTGCAATATATATATTTATTATACAGCTCCTCAGAATGTTGGGGATATTGCAATATATATATTTATTATACGGCTCCTCAGAATGTTGGGCATATTGCAATATATATATTTATTATACAGCTCCTCAGAATTTTGCAAAAAAGTTCCATTGATTTGAATGGGCCAGCCAAACGTTCGTAGGTCTCATATTTCTTTATATTGGCCGATGCCATAAATTAATTCACATCTTTTATATCATTCCGGAAGTAGTCCATTCACTTAACGTAACGGAAAGTCATTGTAACTTAAAGTCAGCAAGTAATTGTTTGCTACGCAACACTTGAAATTTTGATGTTCTATTTGCGTGGAGAACTATTTTTCTTAGCGGAAGTTGCAAAATAATTTTTGGAGGAATGTCTTTTATCATTTTGGCAAGTAGCCATATAACGAGCAGGATAATGTATAGTCCACCAGTCAGTATCGGAAAATAAATCCCTTAAGGATGAAACAAGACCGAGTCCTGTTCTTCCCGTCGGTGGACTATACCTTATCCCTTACATATACTTGGATGATTCAGACCACACATCTCATTGTCTATAGTGTGTGTATCACTTGTCTGTGTGTGTGTGAGAGAGTGTGTTCATTTTGTGTGAGTTTAGTGGGGGGTGACTCAGTGTTTGTAAGTGGTTGTTACCTCTACAAATAAGTGTGCATGAACACGTGCATGTCCGTTAGTCATATGGAACATTGTGTGTGTGTATATTTGTTTATGTGTCTTTTTGTGTGTATTTATGGGTGTGGACATCTTGGTCTGTGTGTGTGTGTGTGTGTGTGTGTGTGTGTGTGTGTGTGTGAGTGTGTGTGCGTGTGTTACCTGCACAAGTTGTCCGTCGTGCACAGCCCCTTCAGGTGGAGGCAGTTGGGCGGGCGGTCGTACTCGTGGTCCTCGTAGGAGCAGGACGGCACGATGGTCTTGCGCCGGCGCTCGCCGCACAGCGGGTCTGAGCACGGGCAGAAGAGCACGGGCAGGCTGTAGTCCTCGGGCACCCGCTCCAGGAAGCGCCGCAGCGCCCGGTGGCACTTCTGCCGGTTGCAGCGGTCGATGCCCTCGGCGGCGGGCTTGGTGCAGGCGGCGGCGTACTCGGAGCGCAGGGCGCCGCACTTCTCAAACATGCCACAGTACTGAGCCGCCTTCAGACACTGGTTCTGCCCATCCAGAGAGGGAGAGGAGGCTGGAGAAGGAAACGGAAAGAGAGTGTATGAGTGAGAGAGAGAGAGAGAGAGAGAGAGGGAGGGAGAGAGAGAGAGGGAGAGAGAGAGAGAGAGAAAGTAAAGGAAAGAGGGATGGAGGGAGAGAGAGAGGGAGGAATGAATGAATGAATGAAGAAAAAGTAGAGATGAGAGGAGAAGATGTAGGCCAAAGGGAATGGGACAGCAACAAGGTAGTTGGAAGAGAGGGAGAGATAAGGAACAGAAATAGAAAAAAGAAAAGCAGGTGGAGCTAAAGTAGAAAGAGTGTGTGTGTGTGTGTGTGTGTAGTGTGTGTGTGTGCGTGTGTGTGTGTGTGTGTGTGTGTGTGTGTGTGTGTGTGTGTGTGTGTGTAGGTGTAGTGTACCTGCCACTAAGGAGTTTATCCTGAGCGTGTCCAAACTCCTCCGTAGCTCTTCTTCCATGTCCTCATATGGGGATGACTCAATGTCATCATAACCTGGAGCAGCACACACACACACACACGGGCAATAAATGCATTGACACAACTCAGTGACGCCATAAACCCCAGAAAGACACACACACACACATTCACACAGTACATTAAAAGCACATGACGTCATTCACATTTTTATGCACTAAGACCCCACTTCCTGGACAAAGAGATATGTAACGCTTATCAATCAAACACACACAGACACACACACAGAATGGGAGATAGAGATTTCTATCAGACCAACAATAGGAACAGATCTCAGACTAATTAGGCTTGCAGTCCTGGGCCATTAGCTTGTCATTATCTGTAATTAAGAGAGCTGTGGCATGAGATTAAATGACAGATTACAGCTCAGTCCTGATTACCTGATGAACATAATAGCCAGCAGCGCTAGGCAACAACAGAATACATGAACTAGCTCCATTCCTCACTGGTCGCCAAAACTATTTACGGTTTCACACAGAGCTAGTCGCACACTACTCGCATAGAGAATTTCAAACCTAAACACCCTCACACACATACACACACACACGCCCGCACACACAGTGAGAGATACAAAATGCCGCAAACACATGCCGTACAAAATTTACACAGACGGGTTTGTTTCAAGAATAATGACGGTGGTCCTTGCTCATCGAGGTCAAGGAAAAGTGGTTAGGAAAAGGCTATAGGACCTGATGGAGCAGCCTCATACTTAATAATTGTTGAGAATGAAGAACTACGAATTTTATTCATAATATTTTATTAATTAAGGTCATCAGCTATCTGCACACGCGCAGTGGCTCCGTGGTAAGAAGATTGCTTTTCTCGAAAGATGATGCATTTCCCGTTTCTCTAACCACCGTTGTACAACGGTTCACTGAAGACGAATGAATATTCATTTTGAAATGTATGATATGCTTAGTTGGTGGGTGTTCAGGCAGGTAGGGAGAGGGTCAATCTTGTCAAACTAACGCAATTAAAATGTTGACAACAGCAAATATCCAGGAACAACGCTTCTAACGACTGATCTCGAACTGTCGTTCCAACCACCCAACTTTACAACCATGTTTACGACTGATCATTGGAACAACTGTAGGCTTTCAGGAAACACCAAATCGCTGAACGACGGTTGTAGAAACACACCCCAGATCAATATACACACACTCCCACACACACAAACACATGGCTCACCTTGTGGGAACCTGAAGGCCCAGTAGGCCTTGATGCAGCGTTCAATACACACACACTCCCACACACACAAACACATGGCTCACCTTGTGGGAACCTGAAGGCCCAGTAGGCCTTGATGCAGCGCTCCTCCTTGCGTGAGCCGCGCTGACAGCGGCAGTGCAGCAGGTGACGCTTCACCTGGAGCAGGGAGCTCTGCGTCTGCAGGCAGCCCTGCCGGGCCTCGGGGTCCAGGCGGCCATCGGCGCTTCTCTCCAGGCAGAGGTCCAGGTGCTCGAGCAGCGTGCGACACTGCCGCTGCTCCTGACAGGACCGCCGGGCTTCCAGACAGTCCAGTCCTCCAGTCGAGGAGCAGTGCACGCCTGGGGAGGAGTGGGAGAGAGAGGGAGGAGTGGGAGAGAGGGAGGAGAGGGAGAGAGAGGAAGGAGTGGGAGAGAGGGAGGAGTGGGAGAGAGAGGAGAGGAGAGGGAGAGAGAGGGAGAGAGAGAGAGGGAGAGAGAGGAAGGAGTGGGAGGGAGGGAGGAGTAGGAGAGAGGGAGGAGAGAAGAGGAGTGGGAGAGAGGGAGGAGTGGGAGAGAGAGAAAGATTGTGGGGGGTGAGAGGGTGCAGAGGAGATTGATGGGGGGGGGGTGAGAGGGTGCAGAGAAGGACAAAGAGAAGCAGGGAGGAAGGGAGAAAGAGAGAGAAAAAACCTGTTTCAGGAAGAGTTTGTGTGCGTGTGTGTGTGTGTGTGTATGCCTGTGCACAAGAGTGAAAAACAAAATTGATAGAAGGGAGAGCTATTTCACAGTAATTTTAGGAGTATGTATTTCTGGAAGTGCAGAGGGCAACATATATAAATTAAACTACAGGAAGTGAAGGCTGCTATTCATGCAAGCAGCCAGTGAGTCACAAGACCGTGCTGCGGTGGCTAATGTTTAGTGTCTTTTTTGGGTCAAGCAGCCTTTTTAGTCCTCTGCCACTCTTTGCCTGAAGTTCTAATTCCCATAATCCCGCTCTCCTAAGACCTGTCATCTGGAAGAGATTTTTGCTGACATTTAACAGATTTCACACCTCAAAATAACAAAATGCACACAACACACAGCACGCTTCTGCCGCTTTGTCTGAGTCTGATAAACGCAACAAACACCACACACACACACACACACACACACACACACACACACACACACACACACACACACACACACACACACTGACACACAGACACACCCACACACTGCTGAGATCATGTCCAATCCGACCGGATTTGAAGGACAAACACATTACTGTGGACAGCTTTGCAAACTGTTTCGAGTGTAGTGGATGACATGAACTGGAGCTCTGGGGTCACAGAGAGAGAATTCTGATCTTAAATAATGACTGTAGATCGATTGGCCAGAAGCTCCATGGTTTAAATAACCTTCTTCTACAGTCAGTCATTATTGAACAGGTGTCACTGAGTTATTACCCACGACGTGACAAGATCACACTCACACACACACACACACACACACACACACACACACACACAAACACAAACACATACACACACACACACACACACACACACACAAATACATAACACACACACACACACACACACACACACACACACACACACACACACACACACACACACACACACACACACACACACACACACACACACACACACCTTCACTGCCCAGGGAGTTCTCCATAACTCTGTAGGCCTAGAGGACAGATACACACTCCTGATCTCCAAAGCTGATCTGAGGACTGCAGGCTGAGACTAGATTAGGGTCTGAGGAGGGGGTAGGAAATGGAGAGTCTGATCCCAGGTCTGCGGTAGGATCTGGGTGAGGACTCAAGATGGCTGCAGCTGTGACAGATCCTGCGTCAAAACATACAGCACCTTCACCCTCTCACCCCCAGCACCATATCACACTGCATATCCACCAGATCAATACAACTCAATCAGGTCTCTGAACCAACTCTGAGGTCTGCGACACTTAAACAGGAGCTAACCCTAGAGTATAGCACTGGGAAATAAACTGGGTTCTGGAGTCTGACGATACAAAAGAACGAGATCAACATTGTTTGACCAGGACGTTCCCCTTCGACCCGACAATATATGCAAATCTCATCTCAAATGTGATATTTTTTCATTGTCCAGTCATCATACAGCATTGCCTATTTTGATGTATTTTTGTCACCACCTGAACCTTCTTGCACAATTTTGCCCCATTTCATTTTCACTTCCTAGACCTTGTTAGAGACAAAGGCAGATCTGCTCTAAAGACATGGTTCTGGTTGTGAGTTAATGACAACAGTTTCTTCGAGTTCCGTGTGAGTGACGTGCAACTAGCCCACTTGTACAGCATTAGCAGTGTTGCCATCCAATGGAGATGCATTTCAGCAGAGCCGTTGAGCTGCCCTGTTCTCAACATCCCACTTGCACTGATCACCCCAGGCATCATGGGTTATGGAATACCAGTGGTGCACATTAGGAATGCAGTACATTCTCATTTATTTAGTGAGCATGTATTCATTCTTTTCTCTCACCACAACCTTGTTTGTATACACACACACACCTCTCAGTGCTGAGAAACCCAGTGGACGTAAGATTACTTCCCTATAATTCATGTGTCCACTGGTTTTTTTTTTTTGTGAGGAGTTTCCGGACTTTCCCCTTTTCAAAGAGGGCCTTTGTTTAAAAAAAAAAAGAAAAAAGAATGAGATCCTTCGCAAACATCCATCCACTCCTCTGAAGGAGGGTTGGTTTGTTCATTGCGGTTAGCTTCTCTGTCTGCTCGCCTTCCCATCGGACAGCCAAAGGATGGGGGAGCATGCTGGTTCACAATGGCAGCCACTGAATCAGCCAGGTGGGTGCCACACATTGGTGTTGGCGAGGTTACGTCCCTATAACTCATGTGAAGTCCACTGGGTTTCTCAGCACTGAGTATATGTCACGGTTCATGAATTCATTCCATGTTAGGTCTCCTCGCCATTTTCCTTGTTGTCCGCAATGCAACCTCAGAGTCCTTGCAAACACAGACGCGCAGGGCTCCAGACCTCCTCTGCAGTGAAAGAAATTGGTAGTGGCTGCATATATATTTATATAAATATACATTCAGCAGTACGGCAAAGAAAAATGAAAAAGTAAAGAGGGGAGGATTCGTGAGCCTTTGGATGGAGAGGCATCTGTCGACTGGTGGCTGTTTATCAGTGACACATTTGCTGAGGAAGTATGGCTTTTTCCCGTACGCCTACAGAATAGCTTGATCGATGTGGTGAGAGGTGATGCTGGAAGAAATAAAAATGGAACTAAGAGTGCACAATTTATCTAAGTTCCATCCTTCTAGATGCTACTAGGAGCGTGTCCAATTTTGCTCAGCTGCCTGCCGTGTTTGACTGGATGTTGAAGAGTGTTTGACTGGATGTTGTGGGTGTGTGACTAGATGTTGAAGAGTGTTTAATTGGATGTTGTGGGTGTTTGCATGCAGTGGTCTTGGAGAGGCACCCAGTTCGTTCTGCATAGGCATGATGGAGTCACAATCATTTCAGAGAGCTGCAAGGCTTCCAGAGCAGTCAACAAAAGAAACAAATGAACCTTCACAACATGCAATCATTAATGTGTAACAGCAGGCTTTATTTGTCAGAGATGTGTCATTCAAAGAATGCCAAGTTAAACCTTTGTTTAATTTGGTGAGCAATTTACTGTTAACATTTTCTTCAAAATTATTTTCTAAAGAGCACTTTATGATCAGTAGGTATGTGTGTGTGTGTGTGTGTGTGTGTGTGTGGTTTGCAGTGTTGGCTATGCAGGGGGATGACACCTGAGATAAAAAATTGCCCTGCACAGTCCTGGGATCAGGGATTGGGGATGTGGAATATGGAACTCTACCCAGGACCTCCATCCCCGACAGAGATCCACGCAGGCAGGTGTGTGGACGACAAAGACACAGTTCGTACGCGACCGCAACATTGCTCTGAACAGTCACCACCACCACCACTGACATGTCAATTAGGGGGTTTAAATAGAGAGTGACACTGAGAGATGTAGAGACACGGGGACGAGCACACCTACATCGATCAATCATTTTAAACGGTGAAGAGGAAGAGACAGAGCGAGGGATGAGGGCATCGGGGGGCAACAGGAGGGGGCAACAGGAGGGGGGAGAAAACAGACTCAGTGTGGAGGCACGGTCCAATCAGACCCATGCTGACATGAGTCATTCTGTCTGTCTGTGTTTGTATGTGTCTGTATCTGTGTGTCTGTGTGTCTGTGTGTGTGTGTGTCTGTGTGTGTGTGTGTCTGTGTGTCTGTGCGTGTGTGCGCGTGTGCGCGTGTGCGCGTGTCTGCGTGTGTGTTTGTGTGTTTGTGTGTGTGTGTGTGTGTGTGTGTGTGTGTGTGTGTGTGTGTGTGTGTGTGTGTCTGTCTGTCTGTCTGTCTGTCTCAGTGTGTGTGTGTGTGTGCGCGTGTGTGTGTGTGTGAGAAAGAGAGGATGTAGTCTCCACCAACAGATCCTCACCAGATACAGAGAGACATCCTAAGAGCCCTGCCCAACAACGGGAACCACAGACCTCACAAGTACTGAAAGAAGAGGACAAACACACCTGTCAATAAGGTAAGGACTTCAATCTATATGTGTGTGAGTGATGGCTAATGTGTGTATGTGTGTGTGGGTGTATGTGTGTGTGTGTATTTGTGTGCGTGTGTGTGTGTTTGTGTTTGCTTGAGATTATGCACATATTTGTTTGCTTGAAAGTGTCTATGTGTAAGCCTTAGTCTTTGTATGTGTGTGTGTGTGTGTGTGTGTGTGTGCGTGTGTGTGTGTGCGTGTATGTGTGTTTGTGTGTGCGTGTTCGTGTGCGTGTGTTTTTGTGTGCGTGTGCGTGTGCGTGTGTGTGTGTGCGTGAGAGTGTGTGTGTGTGTGGTTGATGCATTAGCTGGAGATGGCCTCACACACTCGGTTTCAGCCGTATATCTGCCCATCAATGACATCATCCAGCTGGGCAACCGCCACTTAGCCACTCTCTCTCTCTCTCTCTCACTCACACACACACACACACACACACACACACACACACACACACACACACACACACACACACTCATTTATGTTCACCCACATATTCATTTTGCCACAGACATGCCTACACACTCATACAAACACATTCATTGACTCCAACACACACATACGAACAGTTTCAGAACAATTCTCCAGGGTTAATAACCCTAGGTCCAAACAAATCTGTCCGTGTTCTTTATTGTCAGTGCCCCCTCCCACACATGCACACACACATGCACACACACACACACATGCACACACACACACACAACATGTTTCTCTGACATTGCTGATCCTTATGCACTCCTTTTACCACTATGATACACCTGAATGGCAGATCAAACTGAATCAAAGGTGTGTTCTCACATGAAATATGCACACACACAACCCCTCTGATTGTCACTTGGCTCCCGGCTCCAAGGCAAGGCAGAGGCCCTACGCCATCTGCCATCTCCATGTTTGTGTTCCAAATCCTGGTTATCAACACACCACACACTCACACCCCTCCCCTTCCCACAAGCTCTGGTTAACCTAAAAACACCCCGCACAGACACACTTAACCTAACAAACGCCAGCCACTGACACACACACACACACACACACACACACACACAGCTCCCCTCTCTCTCCACACACCTGAAAACCCCTGTACAAACGGTATATTCTCTCAAACCTGCAACCGCTCTCTCCACTTCCTATACAGAAAGTCCCCTGCTTCACTAACCTCACACTCAATACCCACCCTCACATACGCACACAAAACGCAACCCAAAACACTGTGCAGTGCACACAAGTCACACAGACACTACTCACAGCTTCAAAGTACAAGAAACACTGGAAATGCATACAAGCTCACACTCGACACACTTAAACATACTTTGCCAATACGGATTCGCACACCCCACCGTCATCCCTCCTCCAGCGTCTTTGTGTGCGCTTCTTAAGTGGAGCCTATCTACTGGAGAAAATCTTCATCTTTCTTACCCTCAATATATTCAGTTGATTTTATTCGGTTATTAAGTGTATGTTAAAATTTTATTAGATTTATTTAAGTCGTGCTGGAGCGTTACTTGGGAGACGTAGTGGAGGATATAGCATAACACGCAGATGTAATCGGAACGGCATGTGGTCTATCTTCAGTTTTACAAAGATTAAATGTGTGACAGCGGTCCCCCGGTTTCAATCACATACAATTTAAACCACCTGTTTATTTCGTCGTTCACATCTCGTGCCACCTCCCAAGCACAGATCTCTTTGCTCCGTGTCGTACTCTCCGTAAACACACCTGGTAAGTATCTAACGCGGGCGCCCACCTGGACATTGATAAGAGCTGTCACTACTGTTTGTCAAAAAGATAGTGTGTTCCTGCAGAGCTTTTTTTACCCGACAGATAACATGTGGATGGCAAACAACAAAATATATAATATATTATTGATTTAAAATAAAATTAAACTAAGATAAGTCCACTTGTGCGTAATTACCACAATAACAACCGGCCATAGAGAATAAAATACACTTGTCATTGAGCCATAGCTTGTAGGCCTACGCCCACGGATTGAGCTCACGGGAGGCCATGTCAGAACACGCGCCGCTGATATATGAGCCGACCCTGGGGGATACACGCGCAGCCCATCAAATGTGCACTCATTAACAAGTGTGATAAATAAACAGCACTCTCTGTCTGCAAGAGCATAAAACTGAGCCGAACTGCCCACGCGGTAGGCCAGCAGACAAGTGAAAGCGGCGACGCTCGGTCACTATGGGATCTCTGTCGTCGTCATTACATAGACACAACATAAAACAGAATGGCATAACCGACAGTAGGCTATGACAAACACAATTATTTCCCTTCTGACGCTCTTAACATTCTCAGACTTCACGGTGGCACTGCGTTTACACCGTAAAAGTGAGTGTTCTTATATGTGCGCGAAAACTTCACCAACTACATGTCAAAGTAACCCTGCGACTGAGCCATTCGGGCTGAATCTGTTCTACTGTGTGTGTCTGTATATGTATGTGAGTGTGCTATTCCCAAGGCCCACGCGTTACTCACTCTGTGAGGGATCTCATAATGTAATTAGCTTTGTCCCAAGACTCGTATTTATAGAGCAGCGCACAGCTCTGCCGATACGGATTACGATGATTATTTGATAGCGGCCCGAAGGACAGCCCGCAATCCAATTATGATCTGAACACCGCATGCAGGCGACCAGAAATTAAATGCAACAAAATTCGAGCCGAGGCAGCCGAGGGACTGAGCGACTATGTTCTGCCTATCAAAGTCCAATATAAATCTACTCCTCGCAATTCTCCTTGTAAGTTGAATAGGCCCAGTAAATACTTTAATTAGCCTTTAGAGGAACATTAACATTTGTCTTTTCATTTAGAGCTTCACTGAGGATAACGTAATTAAATTAACAGACCATCCACTTTTGAAATGACTGGCCATCTGCTGGATGTTATAAAAAGGGTATAGGTGATAGATTCGATATTAGACAATTCATTTTATTTACACGTAGGCTATTGGTTGGAAATGTTGTGACAAAGTCACTTATACTGCATTTAGGGAAGAGTGCCAAAAACAAAACACTAACATTAGGGAGGCAAAATGATGATCGGAAAGCGGGAAACATTGTCGTACCTGGTGAGAAGAAGCTGAGGAGAATTCCGAGAAGGAACATTCCGCCTTTTCTCAGCGCGTCAGTGACTCAAGGCTCGTGGTGCTGAGGCTGCCGCGATCGGGGATCAGGACTTGGATAGAGCGTCTGCCCGTTCCGATCTCTTCCTTATCGACCCGCGGACTCAGGAGCCCACCACCCACATCCACTCACACGCGCCGCCGACCTATTGCTTCCCCTGGACGCGCGGAGACAAAGCAGTCTGAGGTGGGAAATGTACACTGAATTCAAATGTCCATGTGAAAGAAACAACAAAGCGGCACATAAAACTTATTACGGCATATCATCCAAAAACGCCTCTGTTTGATCACATAAGAAACCACAAAATAAAATGAACTGCTGGTAGCCTAAAGGATTGTTAAAAAAGGCAAAAGTCCCCTCAAAGCGATATCCCCAAAATACTTCAGCAAAACCATCGCATTTTGGACCGCTTGAAAGTGTCAATACGTCTGCGCGTCAACCCAGGAGCGTCTGGCCATCAGAAAGACTTCTCTTCGATCTCAGCCACAGCGAGGTTGGTACTCTGGTATCTCCGTGCGCTGATGAAGTGGATATAGACTGCTGCCCACACGACACTGCCCGCTGCGCGCTGCCAATCTTGCTGCGAGCGCGAGGACTCTCCTGTGAAATTCGGCAGCACTCTAGCGGCGATTTTAGCGAGTTCCGATTGGCTCGTGCAGATGTGCTGGCAGAGGCGCGTCGGGTGCAAGACCCCCCTTCCCCCCATTCCCATGCGGGAAGTCGCAAAATGCTAAACTTTCCATCTGGACTCCCATCACAAAGTGACCACGGGGGAAGTTGGCCTTTATCGATTTTTTTTTCACCGAAAAGCAAAAATGTTTTATCGTCTTCAGTGGCGCATCAAATGTGAAATAAATTTCCAGATCCATTAAGGCTCTGCGAGGGATATATCCTACGGTGTAAGCAAAGATTTATATTGGGCAATTTACCGAGAACACTTCATTTCACCTGCAGTATTACTGGCCTACTGCTATAGCTACAATGGATTCTAAAAGAACACGAGGTCCAATACACCTTAGATAACATTATTGCATATAACTGCATATTTCTGAGAATTGATTATCGTGAATATCACGGGGTGATGGGGGGCGTGGGGGGTACCTCTGGTACATATTTAATTTGACATAGTGAGAAGATTGGCCTTAGCTAAGTGTCAGACTGATTGTGTTTATTGACTGATGTCTTTTACCTTTGGGATGCTTCCAGAACATCATGACTATGCATGGAGTGTGTGTGTGGCCTGAGATAATCACAGATAACACTCAGGGGGCTCTCTGAAGCCCCCAATTTAATCTATGTGAGTGAGTGTGTGTGTGTGTGTGTGTGTGTGTGTGTGTGTGTGTGTGTGTGTGTGTGTGTGTGTGTGTGTGTGTGTGTCTGTGTGTGTTTGTGATTGTGTCTCTCTCTGTGTGTGTGTGTGTGTGTGTGTGTGTGTGTGTGTGTATCCACCAGGGCTAGTGAGGACACACACAGACTCCTCGCCTGCCCAATCTCTCCTTCTCATCTCTGCTCCGATCCTCTTACCCCTCACCCTCTCTCCATCCCATCATCCTCCTCTCCTCTATCAGTCCCCTACATCCCTCCTCTTACTGTCTTACGTCCTTCTCAATGAACATGATCCTCTTCACCTCTCCACGCCTCTCGTGTCCCCCCCTTTTATACCTCCCCTCCACTTTTCAATTTTTTTTGCCTCTCTCCCTCTCCCTCTCTCTCCCCCCTCTCCCTCTCCCCCTCTCTCTCTCTCCCCCTCTCCCTCTCCCCCTCTCTCTCTCTCCCCCTCTCCCTCTCTCCCTCTCTCCCTCTCCCTCGTTCCTCTTCTCCATCTGTCTCTCTGTTGCCACCTCCCCTCCTCATTTAGCTCTCCTCTCTCCATCATTGTTTTACGATCGTCATGCCCTTTTCTCTCGAGTGCTCAGCCCAACACTATTAGCCCCCTCTCTCTCTCTGTGTGTGTGTGTGTGTGTGTGTGTGTGTGTGTTGTGTGTGTGTGTGTGTGACCGAGAGGGAGTGGGCGTAACTGAATGTCAGTGTGCAAATAATTATTATGATTTACTGGCATTAGCCATGTTATAATAATAATTACAATTATTATTATTATTATCATTATACGAGGAAGCGGACTGATAGGTGAGTGAGGGCCTCTTCTATAGAACATTATCACTGAGGCTGAAGAACACTGAGACAGAAGCTACAACTCTTTTGTCATTCTTTATATATCAATATCAATATCAATAATGTCAAAGCACCCACCACACCTTGATTTGAACACGACAATTTGATTTGAACTCCTCAAAATACCAGAGAATAAAACGATGCAAATGACTTCCACCTTTAATATCTCCTAACCAATAGTGCATTATTGCCAATATGGTTTGTAAGCAATGCTAGTTTTGTACAATATATTCCAAGCCTGGCTTCTTAAATATGCACAGTTTGAAGTTGTGGAGCTCCAACTCCATCTTGGCTACCCCCCCCCCCCCTCTTCAGATCATTCATGTAGGAAGGATTTAATGAATATCAATCAGAGAGAACGCCAGATACGGCCCCTACCTTAGAGCCAAGGGGCATCCAAACTCTGGAATACTTCTGCAGAATGAGTGGTGAAGGGGATATTCCCAGTTTTAAAATGGCATATTTTCTATGTTATGAGAACACAAGGCCGTTCGGATTTTTTTTTTTTTTTTTACCAGTCCCCAGCCTGACACAGTTCTCTTGAATGTCTTGTTTCAAAGTGCAAGTTTGAGTTTGTAAGGGAAGACTTGATATTGTGGCAACTGAGCCGAATTTTGAGATCTCTTAAGAATTGTTGTATAGAACTTCAGACTTATTTCTGACTGTTTCCAGAACCATCTCTATAAATGAACTGTCTATTTTTCATTGTTAACTGCAACCACTCATGTGACATCTGCTGGGCATACCTTAATAAAGGTTACCTGACTTCTTTTAGAGTGACAGAGGGATGGATGCAGCTGAACCAAGGTAACCAAGGGCAACACTAAGATCAGTGTACAGCAGATTTGAACATTCTGTAAAGAGAAGTGACGATATACTGAGGACTTCGCAGGAACAGCTTCTGACCGCATAGCAATCGCTTCACAAAATGCTCTCAGAAAAATTATGGTTTGGAGGACTGTGTAATTAGCAACTACTGTTTCAACACAAGTTGGGGAATATCTTAAGATAAGGGAATCGAAATGATGGCAATTATTTTACATGAACACTGCACACAGATAGGAGGGGAAGCTTGAACATAAAGTGTGAAAGATGAAACATTTATCCGTCTGAGTTTAGTAGAGTCTACACTGTGATCGTGTGTTGTTTAATGGAAATCAAATGGAATGGGTGTCGAGCTTTTGCATGTTTACCTTTCTAGAAGAATTT